>NC_044601.1:65046365-65397898 GCF_901933205.1 Camarhynchus parvulus
GACATTTTCTATATTGATGTGTGTTTTTGGCATTTTACATTTCTGGATCTTCGGGCTGAACTATGTTTACAGTCTGGAAGAGCGCAGCACTGACTATGCTAATACAGGAGCTAAGGTTTAGAGCATCATAGCGGGTGATAACAAGATATTTACAGCCCAAGCAGACTCAGATTGAGCTGTGCACTCTGTCATTTTCATTTTATGAGCTTGCTCCATAAAACTGTTCCCATATGGTTAAAGTTAGGGATAAACAAACAGGTTCTGATCAAATAAGAAACCACTCAAATCTTTGCCCACGGTTCATAATGAACTTTTTTAATCTCCGAAAATATTGCTTATGCAAATTTCAAAATCTTCTCTTGTTTTTGTCTGCTGGATCTTTATTTCTTAATTTAACCTGAGACTTACAAGCAGACGGAAATGCTGTTTTATATTAGTTCTGCTTTAATCGAAAGAAGTACAGGTAGCAGTTTTACAAGCTGCTGTTGTGCAAAGCCAGGAAAGGTTAAACGAAGCCCTTAACCAGAGTCCAACACACCCAATTTACAGGGCTGATTTCTAAGGAAAAAAAAAAAAAAAACCACCTTAAATCAAGCCACACAGATGTCCTTTCTCACAGGGACGTGAGGTACAGGCACCCCAAACTGTTGATGTCAGTTAAATCCTGCTGCCCTACCATTTGAATTTGCCTTTGTGCAAATATTGCACATTCATCTTGAGGCTCTGTTTGTATTTCTGTACCACTATGGTGTGTTTGCAGTCCTAGACCAGTGGCTAACAGCATAGTCCTTCTGCTGTGTAAAGGTGGAGGAAAGATGGTAAGATTTCCCTTTTTTAGCTTACACAGCTCAGTCACCATTCACATAGGCAAAGTATTTTGACTGTTCATGTGAAAAAAAGGCTGATCCCTGGGTATAAGAAAGCTAAGATGGAAAGAAGGGAAGAGACGTCAGTTTTAGAATGACTGTTCTTGCTGGAAAAACATAAGCTTTTGGGGCACAGACATATTTTTGTTCAAAAAAATCTGTATTTGATAGTTTCTCTATTTCTCACTTACCTTGCTTATATATTGCTATGTGGTAGCATTCAAATCACCAGATCTAAGCATAAAACCAAATGTAGTCTAACTTGTCTCATGTCTCAGTACAATAAGCCTGGGATGTCTCAATTTAAGCTGTGAGTTCTAAGCAATGTGTATCTACCTAAAAAACACCATTCTGACTTGACATGCCTGCAGCCTAACATCTTTGAGGCCAAAAGAAGGAAGTCAGAGAAACTTTCTAGTAAATGAATTTGAGCTATTGTCATCAAATAGGACACTGCAGCGTTAGAAATGAATACATAAGAGGTTTGACTAGTGTCTTTGGATAGTATATAAACAAGAGCACTCCTGGGTGCCTGTCAGAAATAAACTTCTGAATCTCTTGAGATTTGTGCATCCGTAATCACCCATTTAGCTTCTGCCTGCTGTAGCAGAGATACTGGACAAAAAGCACCTACAGTGCTGCCAAATGTTCCTACTTCATAAAAAGAGAACTACTGTATTTTCTGTGGAAGACTGGTAGGGTGAGATAAATAAATACAGAGCCCACATCATGCCTCAGTCTAGGAAAAGGAGCGTTAAGGCTCTGCAATTAGGGCTTTAAGAGCTGCTGAAACCTTGGCTAAGATGAAAGAAAGTCACTTTTCTCTGACCAGGCTTTTAATCTTCCTTGATGATCCATTTCTGCCTGCTATGAAGAAGGTGCTTTTTGAGAGGCATTATGTGGGTGCAGTTGGAAGGTGACAAGGAGAGGTCACAGAGCTGCTCAGTCCTTGGTCAGCTCCGCCCAGATGACATAAAGCTCTCAAAGATTTTATAAGCAAGGATGAGAAGCGATGTGGTGCATTTCTGCTTGTGGCAATTGCACAGCAGTTAAGGGCCTTGGTGGCCAGATG
Organism: Camarhynchus parvulus; assembly: GCF_901933205.1. NCBI lineage: Eukaryota > Metazoa > Chordata > Aves > Passeriformes > Thraupidae > Camarhynchus > Camarhynchus parvulus. Next base: position 65,048,304 of record NC_044601.1, read on the forward strand.
GACAAAGGGGTTCATCCCAAAAGAAAAAAAAATAAACAAACAAAAAACCCAACCAAACAAACAAAACCCCAAACCAAACAAAAAATCAACAAAACGGAACAAAACAGAACAAACAAATTTTAAAAAGGGGCAAAAATACTAAAATATATACCAATTCCAAATTCCTCTTAGCAGAATTTTGGTATGGTAGCCCTCTGAGCCATAATACAAGCACTTGAGCATGCAGGTCATAGAATCATAGAATGGTTTGGGTTGCAAGAGACCTTAAAGGACATTTATACAAACTTGTCCATTGCAATGAACTTGAGACATTTTCAACCAGATCAGGCTCCTCAGACCCACGCTCAATCTGATCTTGAATGTTTGCAAGGATGGAGCATGTGGGCCATTTGTGCTTGTGTTTTACCATGCTCATTGTAAAAAATCTTTCTTTTATTTAATCTAAATCAACCCTCTTTTAGTGTAAAGCAGAAGCCATTCCCCCTTAATCACTACAGGTTCTTGTCAAAAGTCCCTCTCCAGCTCTCTTGGAGTGCCCTTAGATACTGCAAGGTCCTCCAAGGACTGTGCAGAGACTTCTCTTCCCCAGGCTGACCAATCCTGGTTCTTTCAGCCTTTCCTTTGGACCTTCCCCAATGGGTCCATGCCTTTCCTGTGCTGAAAGTCCCAGAGATGAATGCAGTGCTCCAGGTGGGGTCCAGTGATGGACAAACCTGGTGCCTTGGCTTGTGATTAAGACTTTGCTCTCCTGTATGTTTGGGTAGCCTTATCTCAAAACCTAGCCTGCTCCACTGAGTGTAATTGCATGGTCTGTGGGACAATTCTGGCATTATTCTGACAGTTAGAGCTATCATTAAACTGAAGAGTTTGTTTCTTTTCTCCCCACTTCCTGTGTCCATGCCCACACCCTCCCAAATCCTTCTATACTGTTAAATCAAAACATAGAGAATGTGAATCCCTAGGATAATGTGAGTGAAAATGCATATAGACCAATTACAATATTGCAGGAAGAACAGTTTGTTTTTTTTCCTTTTTAACTCCTACTGGTATGATACTGTTACGTCTCTTGAGCTGTCAGGTGCATGCCTTATGAGCCAGTTTAATTACCTAAACAAATATTAATTACCCGATTTTTTTTTTTTTTTTTAGGTCTTATTTTGATTCCTTTGTTTTCTGCTGAGTTGGTGAGTCGGATTGTATCCTGTGAACCTGTGCTGGAATTGAGAACAGGATAAAGCTGCACATTTGGGAGAGTGAAGGCAGGGAAGAGAAAGGGAGGCATCCCTCTTGGCAGCAGCAAGATACTTAGGTGGGCAGAGCCAGCTTGGTTACAAGGACGTTTTACTTTCACATTAAATTAGTAAGATTGCAAGGGGAAACAAAACCCTATAGGTTTTCTTCTCCCAGAGCCATCCTGGGGCACCTAAACCCCTGTGCTATCACACGAAAAGGAGCAAGGACACAGCCAGAGTGCCCTGGCAGACACAGGGTGGCAGAACTGATGCTCAGTGGCCATTGAAGGTGCTGAGACTCCTTCAAGGTGTGAGGTCTGGCATTTCTGTAGGTGGAAATTGTTCCTAACACACTTTGTGTAAGGGCTGGTATTCTTGGACACAAGTTGTGTGGAAATAGACAAGGCAAATGTTAAAACCACCCTGATTACCTCATATCTCAGTAGATGTTTCATTAGGTTTTCATTGAGGTAATTGATTCTCCTAATTGTTTCAGTCCTTAAATAGTTACAGAGTAGAGTACAGAGTCTCTTTTTTTGTGGGTTTTTCTTTCAAGGTCTGAGGTGACAATTTTAGTCTTAATTCTTCTATTGTCTGCTTCCTTCAGGTCCAAGTATGGGGAGCACTTGAACCCTTTGGGATGTCAGAAAAGATCTGTTTGCCCTGCAGGCCAGAGAGCTGGCGGAAGGATTACATCTCAACTCAGTCTCTCCCAACTGTTGCCCTGGGAGAGCTGCAGATTTGTCTTTCACTTGACCCAGAGCCATGTGCCATCTGGCTACTTGTATTTTACTCATGACACATTCCCTCTTACAATCTCTTTTCCCCCTTTGGAGAATTAGGTTTGCTACTGGAAAGTGGGGATAAAGCATTTCAACCACAGTAGGGCACGCACTAAAAATTATGAGGAGACTTATTGAGCAGTTCAGAGTGGATGACTCTGTCATATGACCTGTCATAATGTTCAGCTGTAATATTTTTCATGAAGTTTTAGCTTGCACCCTTATCCTCACCCAAATTATACTGGACCTTATCTTTTTATTATTATTTTTCTTTTTTTTTCCTTTTTTTTTTTTTTTTGCTGATCTGAAATCTGTAGTGGACGCCAGCAGGCAATTTGTTTCTACGCCAAAAGGAGGATTTTGGCTAAAGCTGTGATGTAATTGCGACTGTAATTGACCTCATGAAGGAAAGCCAAGAAACCTGTCCCACAAAAGCATCTGTAGCTTCTGGGCTCCAGGTTTCTGTTTTCAAGCCTGACTTGATGTGCAGTTGGCTCTCAGGATGTAGATGAAATACCCTTCTGCCCTTGTTTCCTCCCCAAAAAAAAAAAACCAAAAAAGAGTAGCAGCGCTGCTATAGCAGTGCATAAAGCAGTTGGTCTTTTATAAAAAACCATGAATGTAGCAAGTTATAATTATGGAACTCAGAGGCAGAACAAGAGCTCAGATTAACTTTAGTCTACTCTGGAGACTTTTAATTATGAACACCATGGGGAAATATGGAGTAACATGAAAAAAAAAATCCCTAAGTCTAAAATGGACATGTAAGGATATTAATAAGAGAATTTGCAATGCAGAAGAGATGAGATGTAGAATAGTATTGCCATCTGCAGTCATTAAAGTACGGATTTGTTCTTGCTTGCTTTTGCTGTTAGCCTGAGTGATCGCAAGGAATATTTGCTTCTCAGTTAAGTAAACTAGCTAATTGCCATACTAAAATGTCTGTTTCTCTGAAAAAGACAATTGGAAAGAACTCCTTCTTGAGGGAGAGCAGGAAATTGGTAACTTACACTCTTTTAAATTCCTATGAATTTAAATTCTCCAAAGTCTGAAAACAAAAACTTTCACCACCCTGATATGTAGTGAGGATGTGGATGCTTGTGTAATTAAAGTGATACTAACGCAGTAAAGATGCTACTCCTGCTTTGCTATCCACTTTTGGTGTCTTGTCAGGAAAGCAATTTATCTTCTACAATTATGAATTTTAACATTAAACCAAGATAACTTAGTCCAGAAGGTTTTTTGGTTCTTTTTTTCCTTTCTGATGTCACTGTTGAATAATGATTTCCATGAAAGAGTGAGTCTTGTAAACTTAGAAGTGCACTAGAGGACAAAAAAAAAAAAGCATAAGATAAGGTACTTAGTAATAATAATAATAATAATAATAATAATAATAATAATAATAATATAATATAATATATTATATTATATTATATTATATTATATTATATTATATTATATTATATTATATTATATTATATTATATTATATTATATTATATTATATTATATTATATTATATTATATTATATTATATTTTATATTTATTTTATTATTATTATTATTATTATTATTATTATTATTATTATTATTATTATTATTATTATTATTATTATTATTATTAATTAAACCTCCTGGATTTTTAAATTAAAAATTAGTTTAAAAACTAGTTAAATTATGATACAATTTTCTCAGTGGTGATGGAAATGGATAAGAAAATCTCATTCAAATTTGTTTTAGACACTAGGTCTGACATACCTCTCTAAGCCACACATATTTTTTTTTTTTTTTTTAATACATTTCTTACTTATTTTGTATGTCTGAAATTCTGTGGTTTAGTTGTCGTTGCCTTTTTTGTTCAGTTTTATTTAAGGTTTTTGTGTTTGGTTGCTTTGGTTTGATTAATTTTTCTTTGTTCTTTCTTAAGTCTAAAAACCTATCTGGCAAAAGGACTTCAGCCCTGTCTTCAATAACAGAAATGATTGGGTGAAGTCTGATTTGTTAATATTTGACCTTTCATAGTCACTGAAGTCATCATGCACCCGCATGAGATGCTTTTGTTAGAAAAAAATAACTATCTTTTGGCAAATCTGAGAGCAATTTAAAATAATGTTTTTGGTTTTCATAAATCACCTCTCTAAACAACTTTCTATACCTGATTATATAACTTACCAAGGTCTTCAGGGATGAAAAAATTACTTGTAAGAATATATTTCACTACTTATTTTGTCCAAGCCCAAATCAGCACTAATAAAATAATAATCCTGTGGTTATAATGATGCTGTTAGCATTATGACTCCATTGTTCATATTTACAAAAAAAAAAATTAAACTTTTTTCCATTGATAAATGCCTGGATTTTAATTTTCTTGTGGAAATTGGAAGTGGTAAGATTATCCAAAGGACATCTTCTTCATGGATCAATTCTGAGGTTGGACTGAGTGTTCGCACTATCTAGTTTATGTCTGAGTTTACATTTGTGTAACGGCCTCTGGCCTGGCAAGGATGAAAGCTCTATTGCCTTTCTAGGCAACTTATTCCAGTATATCTTTGCTAGACCTCAAAGATTTTAAACTTAATTCTACACTATTTCATATCCTAATGCTGTTTCTCTTGTGCACATAAATATTTTAGCCACTTTGACAAAAATGAAAGGGTAGAAGAGATGCAAATTTGCAGAAGCTGCAGCCTGATGAAAAGTATTTTTGTTTTATATTGAATAATGCCACTGGCTAGGTCATCTGTGAACATCTGTGATCCATCGATCTACCCACATAAATATCAATGCTTTGAGATAAAAGTCTAAGTCAATAAACTTTATGGCTGTGGCAAACTCATTACGCTGTGCGTGTTATTCTGTCACAAGGAGCCATGAAAACAATGCTGAAAAATTAAGAGCTGGGCTCGAGTGTGAGATTTAATCCTGAAGTCCACTATAAAACAAATGGGTTTTGAGGGGAGTTTCAGTTAAGATACCAGCTATTGTTCTGAATGTTATCTTTAATTAATTAAAAAAGGAGGAGAAACAGACTATTCTTCAAGTTTCACCTTGGATTAATATGAATTTCTAATGCCCAAAAGTAGGGCTCCTAAATCCTTCGCAGAATAACAAACCAGGGATTAAGGAAAGCATAAAGATACAGATGACATGGATAAAGGGCATTTCAGACCTTCTCTGGAGTGAACTGCACAGGCCTGGTTGAATTGAAAGTTGTCCCTGCTTGTAGAAGGAACTTGTTCCTGGCTAAGTGGAGGTTTTCTTTCTAAATTTTCTCTGATTTTCTCATTCTCTAACAGCACCAAGTTAGAAGCCCTAAAGCCTATATTTAAAAGAAAAAAAGAAAACAAACAAAAAGAAAAAAAAAGGAAAAAATAAATAGAAAGAAAAGAACATCACCTTCATCACAACTGAACATTTTACAGGGCAAATTATAAAAATGTCATTTTTCCGTAATTTTTTACATACCAAGAAAATGGAAAAGGCCAGTAAGAATGGACTGAATATCTTATTAAGTCTCCTTCTCCAACTATTAATATAGATTATGAAACAAAGCACAATACTTGTTTTTTAAAGATCTTTCCTGACTTTCTCAACTAGTGGAAGTACTAGCATAGGGGGTCAACATATGAGAGTTGGGTTTACTGCGCAGAGAGTTTCATGTTGGCCATAAGCACATACTTATCGAGGGTAGGTGTTTCCAAGGAATAATGTTAGTTTTTTGATTTAAAGTATGTTACAAGGTGATTTTCACCTGCATTTCACATGATTTAGGCGCTCCAAATTAGCCCCTGTGACAGATATTTCTTCATTGTCCTTGGTCAGGAGGGTGAAGTCACCACGTGCTCAGAGACATTGACGACAGTCCCTGAGGAGAGCAGTTGCCAGGCAGAGGCAGTGCTTGGGGAGAATGGTGGAATTGGATTACACCAGGACAGGTATAAGTAAAATAATTCATCCTAGTTTGAAGTTAGTACAGCAAAAGGCCAATCTGATGTGACATGCTTAAAGATGATTGCCTAAGATCCACTTCAGGAGGGTTTGGATCTCTTGACTGGCTAAAACAGATTGTGACCTTATAATGGTGGGGGAAAAAGATATCTGACATTAGTCTGGTTAAAACTGTCATATAGATGAACAGCTGTAGCAGAAAGTACATTTCAGTAAAAATCCAGCTGAGAATTTTCATATGAGAAAAAGGTTGTGGGGCTTATTTATTTAATTTTCTTCATAGAACAATTTTAACTTGCTCTAGCTACAAAACAATATCCCACACATACTTTACCCATTTATAGACAGTTTTGCAAAGCCTCATTCTAAAATCAACATAAACACTGTGCTTCAAACACAGTTCAAAAATAAATTGGAATTTAAATTCAAAAAACTAAAGATATTTCTGCATGCAACAGCTAATATCTTTGGGTGAAATTGTATTTGAAGTGTTTAAGATCATATGCTAATTTGCTCAATCATTCATCTACTCCTCATCTACTAAGAATCTTAAAACAGATGAAACGCAGATATTGTGGAATTACTGCACCACACTGTTTTGGATAAGATGTTGGAAGATGTTGAGTTATTAATAGAATAATAAAGAAACTGAGTAATCTCCTGTGACCATTACAGTCCTAAGAAGTTCAGACTGGAAGTGAGACACAGCCAATCCTCAGAAATGTAAACCAATGTGGCAAAAAATGTCAAGGTAGTGAAATTTAAGATGGGCAAGTGACAGTTCAGTATTCTCATTGTTGGAAAATTAACATCCTTTGCAAAACTATTAAGATAAAAAAATCTTATTTCAAAATAATGTTGACTATTGACTTATTTAATTTGGAAATTTCATTTTTTATCATTTTGTGTGGTTTTTGCATGAGCTGGCTTTCTTTTCTTCTTCCGCTTGTATAGTTTGCATTGTTCACAATATGAAATTCTACTCCACAACTCTGAGAATTTGATAATTTCGGGTAAAATGACCTTCTGTAGTGTCTCTTTGAGATATCTTAAAAAGGTGTTTAAGGTGTTTTCTTTATTAATGGGACTCTAGAAGGTGCTCTGGGATAGGACTATCCCTAGGTGAAAAGACCCTCACCTAATTATGTACACACATATATAGTTTTCTCCTGCTAATTGATAGTGTGCTGCTGAGAGTTCTGCATGTACTCTGAACCACTGGAGAATAGGGATTGAGAGACGTCATGCCATTCTCTTTCTGCTTGGTTGCACTAAGTTCTGAGCAAGGATTCCTTTTTTTCCACTACCCAACAGGTCTGCTGCAGAGGCTTGTTGGAGTTATAAGACATGATCCCAGCAGAACATAGTGAAAACATATTTAAATATATATGTTTATCCATTAGCCTCGATAGCACCTAAGGGCTTTTTCAAGTGCTTTATCAAAGAGTGACTGCCCAAAACATGACAAAGATGAAGGTTTTCATGTTCTGAGCCTGTTAGCAGATATTAAAATCTGGATTTTGGGGTTGCTGAAGGAATAAAAGTAACAAAGTGAGTGGCTGCATACACTCCCAGGAGAGTTCATCTATTTTTTTTCCCTCTTGTACCATGCAAGAAAGATGCTGAAGAATTGGATTAACAGGACCTGCATGCCAAACTCCTGTAAAGAGGCTTTTTATTACAGATTAAAACAAAAAACAAAATCAAAAATCGAAACAAACAAAACCCCAAAACAAAACCAAAAACAAACAGACAAAAAGAACCCCACAAAACAAAGAACCCAAGCGAATCAAACAGTTTGGAATGTACAGAGGCAAACTCAGGTGTAAGCAAAGGAGCCATCTGTGCCGGGTCACAAGTCTGTGAGGTGTGAGTGCTCTGTGCCTGACAGGCTCCATTAATGCAGCATGACAAAAGACACTCCCATGGCATTACACACCACAGCCCTGCAACACCAGGCAGACCTGTAACAAAAAAAAAAGTGTTTAGAAAGCACAGAGACAAACGTGTGCAGCATCCACTCAGCACCCATTGCCTGCTTCCAGAACACCACACTTCTGACTGGGGTTTGTAAAACCAAATCAAATAATAACATCTGATGAGATATTTTCTTTCACTGGAGCTCAGAGGGAAAGAGTGCTCATAACCCTGCACAAATACAAGAAAAAAATTAACTTAAATTTATTCCACTAAGAAAGTTTTCTTGTTTTACTTTTGAAATTGCTGTTGTTATTTTGTTTGTATGTTTGAGATTTTCTTTAATTTTGTTTTGTGCTATTTTGCATTTGTTTTCCAAGAAAGACCCTAATGTATCTGGCATGTTGTTAATAAAAGGCTGAGTGAAGCCCTCAGTGATGTTACCTCTGCTCTGTGATGAATGGTAACAAACTGCAGCATCTCAGCTCTGTGTTTGATCTCTACCCACAGAGGCCAGATGGTAACATTTTCTTGCTAGAAAAAAATGAGGATTTCTGAAAAGTTTGAGCAGTTATGAATTTTGATGTTCTCTTATCTGCATATTTCTTGTGGAAGAATGAAATATCCATTTTACGAAAAGGGTAATTATGGCTTTGGACATGAACTTTCTAAGTGCAGAGGGTCAGAGTTGAATATCAAGTAATTTGATTTTTAAATGATCTATTACTATTTCTTTAGTTATTTTGACCATTAATAATTTCATTGTGTCCCTTTGTTGAGAGCTATCTAGCCAGTCTGTGGACTTGTCTGTCTGTGACATGGAACATTATTTTAAATAAGTTATTTAATTGGTACAGGTACAAGAATCCTGGAACAGAGGTGTCCACAAAGTATGCTGGCAATTCTTGCATCTGACTACCAGTTATCCATTTCTCCTAACCAGCTTTGTCATAGAAGTTGAATAAAGGAAAAGAGTAAACTGTCCTGACAGTTATGGAGCTTCCATCATATAGGGTTAATCAACTATAAAAATATTTTATGGATAATTTCTTTCTCTGCATTCCACGAAAAAGAATTTGGAAGACTGTATATAAATGCATCATCTGGTGACATTTACCCTAATAGTATAATTAAGATAGAACTAAATTAGTAGCGCTCCTAATGGGCTTTTTCCATGTCACTTATTATTTATATATCACTGCCAGTTCTGTCTTTCTTCATATTTCACATTTATATTTTGGAAGCATTGGAAAACATTCTGCTAGGCATTGTACACACACATCATGATAAAAATATCTTTTTTGCAAGTAATTTTTAATCTGAAAGAATACATTTTCTCTTTCTCTCCCTTTACAATCTTCACATTAAGGATGTAGTCTTGCTGACTTTGTATCTGTGCTTGTGCCCCTGGCTTCTCTGAATCAAAAAGACTAGATGTGAAAGTCCACAGTGGTAAGAGACCTGGAAGTGCTTCTGGAGATAAAAAACATCAGTAGTCCAAGCCTCAGCCAGCTCTGGTTAATCTTTCCTCATGCCAGGTGAATTACAAGTGGAAGTAAAAACTATGGGAAACTGAGACCTAAATAATTTTCAAGTTTTTTAATCTCTCCTCATGTGGAAACCTTAGTCACTCTCATTGCTTTTCCTAGGGCTTCTCTGTTCCTGCCATGTTGAGTTGACCAAAACAGAGCACAGTGTTCAAGGTGACAGTACACTACACCACTGATTTATCATTCTTCCCTTTATGGCACCCAGTACAAATGAAAAAGTTACAATCATGAAGTAAAGTTGCAGCTTTCAGCTCCTGGTATATACTCCCTGCAAATATGGCCTGTGAGACTCCAAATAAGAAAAGAAAAAAAAAAAAGAACATGCAACGTAATGGATATTTAGCAGATCAGAGGGTATTTTGAATTATCTTTGGACAGTTTCTTTCAGCAGATAAATCAATATTCAGCCTCTTCTTTTGTCATGTTGTGATGGGCTTTTGTTTACATCTGAAGATTAAAAGCAGCACAGTGTTAGAATATTCAGTGGAAGCACTGTGATAGATAAGATGTCAAGGAGAGCTCCAGGAACTACAACAATGCTTTAAAAAGATAAATAAATATACAGTGTTATCTTCTGAGCTGAAGCCTCATGCAACTTCACTTTTAAATATGTATGACCAGAACCTGTTTTGTTCATACATTTGTAAATGTTCTATTACAAAGCAATCCTGTAGAGGATGGATTAGATTACCTGTGGAAGTAGCCACCCCACCACAGGTATATTCAACAGCCAAGTGGTAAAAACAGCTATGAGGATGGGCTGTAAGAAGAAACTCTTCTTAAGCCATGACCCAAGAGAAATCTTGGAGAGTTTTAGGGTTTTTGTCTTTGGTCTTCCCCAAATGACTGACTGAACTCAGATGGCAAGAAGGTTTTACTAGATCTCATCAGCATCTGAGGGAAAAGAATCTTCTGAATTTTTGAGAAAGATCTCATACCTGTCGTATTTTCTGCTGTTTGTCTGGCATCTTGAGAAATTCACTGAGTTAGTTTTGTGTGGCTGGTTCCTTCATCTGGGGTAGCCCAAAGGTGAAGGTGAAAGATTGATGAACAAAAATGAATCAACAATTACGGACAAGCAGTCAGCCTTGGAGAATATTCTGCAGGCTATTTCTATATACACACTTTTTGTTCTTGCTCTACACCTCTACTATGGCTTTTTTTCAGATACAACATGCTGGGATAAAGTAACTTGTGTTTTAAGTCAGCATAACTTTATTTTTTTACAGGTTTGGTCTTAAAATGTGATGATGGAAAAAAAATAAAAAAGATAATTAATTTACAGTTCTTCCTTCCTGTGAGCATATCATATATATATATACACACACACAGACATATATATATATATTTATATTTATATTTATATTTATTTATTTTATATAATAGTTCTTCATTCTCAGAACATCTTTCAATCCTCTGTCAAAACAAACCAAGAAACTCCACCAAAGGTGCTTAACAACTCAAATACCATTTAACAAGTAATATATTTAATTAGCATTATATCTCATTGGAATCTCATTGATAACATAACAATGATACATGTTGCAGAAATTAAAAGTCTTAGTCCCATCATTAGAACAATTTACCATGCATCAGTGAAACACTAACCTATTCCCTCTATATCAAAAGAATATCTCTGGTTTCTTCACTGATCAGTGTAAATACAGCTGTTATTAGAGAACATGTTCATACTGTGCAGCTTTATAAAAAAAGGCTGTCGGAGATGTGCACAGAGTAATGAAAAGGGAAAATGTTCCGCAAGCCACAGTGGAAGTGGAGGGAGCCTCCTGGACATTCTCATTCTTGTACTGTGGACTAGGAGACCAGAGAGAATCCAGCTTCTTCCCACTTGTTGGACTTGTTCTGAGCTGGTCCCTGTAGTTGCCAGAACCCATTCTATGGGGCAGAAACCTTCCACAGAGAGCTGGTAACAAGAAGGTATATCCAGGTTTACTGGATCAGTTTGAAAGTCACCCTTATGCAGCTTGGCTTCTAAATAAAGCACCAGCTCCTGCCCCAAAGGGTTAATTATCTAAGGGACATCTGAGTGCCAACAAATGGGCAAAGGGAAAGCTTGGAAATGGTACCAGGTTCTGTAGTGACAGGACATGCCTGAAACTCTGCACAGCTCAGTTTTTGAAAGTGGTAGTGTTTTCATATTGAAATAAAAGAGTTAAAAAACTTTATCACAACACAGAATTCTCTTTGAGAGAAAAAGCTGCTTCTCAGTGAAAGAGAGAATATTTTTCCACCCTCCTCTACATCCTCTCTAAAAGTATGCAAAGAAATCAAGGTTAACAGATCCTTATTATTTAATCAAAAGTCCTTCCTATGATTTTTATTGAAATAAACAACTGATTTCATTATCTATGTGACCTCCAAGACATATATTAGAGCTTGCCCCATGCAGTGCTTATGATTTCAACAGAAATGAATAATTCAGACATCTGTCCCAGCCACTGTATTTTTATCACCGCTTAAGTCATCTTTGGCTGTATTTTCACCTCTCTCTCAGTCAGAATCTTGCCCTCTCTTACTCTTTGTTTTCTATAGCCAGAAAACAAATCATTTAAGAATAGAATATTCAGTGAATTAGCACTAGTGTTAAGTTAAACATTATAATATTGGCTGTGTGGCTGTCTTCTTTTCTGGTGTTGTTTGTTTGTTTGTTTGTTTGTTTGTTTGTTTGTTTGTTTTGGTGTGGTTTTGTTTTCTTTTTGGGTTTTTGTTTGTTTGTTTGTTTGTTTGTGGTTTTTTTGTTTTTTGTGTTTTTTTGTTGTTTGAGTTTTTTTTGGTCCAAGCAAGTAATTGCTTTATTGTCCATTTAAATGTAAAATCAGGGAACAAAATAAAAATAAAAGAAAAAAAAACCAAAAAAGATTAAACAGAAAATTTGGATATTACAGCATACAAAATGCAAATTTATGGTTAATATATTGCATACATAAAGGGGTCAGACATATTTCACATTTGGCAATGCCAAAACCACAAATAAATTCAACTGACTTTATCCATATCACATTTATTGTTCAATCAACCTAACGTTTCTTTTACAAGGGTTGCTGAAGTACTTGGTCAAATCAGAGAACATGGAACTTTCCATGGGCACTCAGCTAAGCATGTGCTTCAGTTCAACAGAGGTTTGAGACAAATCACAGAGCCAATCATTCTGTGTGTGGGGGGGAAACAATAAGGACACTACAATAATTTTGTTCCCTAAAATATGTTTTGCATGTTGATCATATTTGAAAGACTTGAGTAATTTGAATGGATGTATTTCATTCTGGAGGGCTTATTACTGGTTTTGTTCCGTCCATAACACTCTGAGTTTGGAAAGGGGGGATAAGAAATGCTGCTGACTTCATTCAAAGAAGACACAGACTGACTGACCCTGGCTGGTCTCTGAAATCTCAGGAAAAGTCTTTATCTTGTGAAGTAGTTTCCTGCATTTTGTGGGATAAAGATACATGGTGGATAAGAAATGTACGTCTGACGCAGCATCCAAGTTTAACTAAATTGGGGATTCAAGATAATCCTATATTCATAGTTGTTAGGAGGACATACAATTATATTTCAAATTGACAAAACAATTGTAACAAATGTTTTTTTCCTAAAATTAAATTTCCCTTTTCTATATTTGTATTTACTCTTCTGAAAGTTATAGAAAGTCTACCTACAATAAGCTTAAAGTGGTATAAACACTGCACAAACTGACACTGTTACCCAGACTTCCAACAATTTAGTAACCCAGAGGAAATCTTATCTAAATCACGTTCTCTTTTTTTTCTTTCAGTTTGGTCAGCAGGCTCAAACAATCTGTGGACATGTGAATCAGGAAAGAGATATGGGTGCTACCTCATTGCAACTGATCTTTACACAGTACATAAGGAGATAAAATATCTTTCCTGTTTTCTTTCCCTTCTAAGTTAAAACACAATGGAGATAAAGAGAGATATAGCCCTCATGCTTGAACCTTTGATAGAAACCACAAGGGAAGCAGAAAAAGACAAATATCCCCCTAATGACAGACTCCTGATAGCAGAAATCCAACTAATTTATTTTCCAATATACCCTGAGGGGGAAAAAAAAAGAAAAAAAGAAAAGGATTGAGTTTGTGGAGAGACTGGGAGAAGGAGAAGAGGCAGGCAGCAGAAAAAATGAAAACAAGGAATATCTAATTATGAATTAAGGTAACTCCATATGCGTTTTGCAGTTGACCATTAGGCTTTTAGTTTACTGCCATAGTAGGTAGGACTAACAATCAGGGATTAAAATATTTTTTGTGTTCTTTATATGAAACCTGTGGAGCATTGTAGAGAGGTTATATATAAATTTTATCTTAGGGCCTACACAAGTGGCTCATGTTTATCTCTCTAATTGTTTGCATATCTGAGTATCATTTCCACTTAGCCAACACTTGGCCATCAATCACCTCGATTCCTTCTTCATGTACTCCATGAAAGGAAAAAAAGCAAGAAACAAAAAATCAGGGAGGAACCTAAAATAGTAGAGAACTGATGCCTCAACAACAAAACTTCACTTGATGAAAAAGTAGTTAGAACAGACACTACCTGATTTTGAAATATGCAGGGCTAAGCTGGAGTATGTAATGACTTAGAGTTTCAGGTTTTGGTGGGTTTTTTTGTTTTTGTTTTATTATTATTATTATTATTATTATTATTATTATTATTATTATTATTATTATTATTATTATTATTATTATTAGTTAGTTAGTTAGTTAGTTTGTTTGTTTGTTTGTTTTTTGTTTGTTTGTTTTGTTTGTTTCAGGTTTTTGTTTATGGGGTTTTTTCTCTTTTTTTGTTTTTTTTTTTTAATACTTTTTTAAAAAAATTATCCACTTTACAGCTGAATAATTCTTTTAATGTCATACCTGCAAAACAGTGGCGTTGACTTCCACAGGAAGGCGCTGGGTTCTCCTAATGAAACACGTTTTGCCAAAAGTGAGTGTTACCCGTTCTTAGGGACACACTCAGATTCACAGGGGGACTCTTGAGCACTGTAGTCGTGTTCCTGTAATGCCTGTGATTCCACCCCTGGGTCACCCAAGGTGTAACAACAGCCTTTGTCTTGTGTCACCACGGCAGGGGTAAAGGGACGCAGGAGCAGGGGATGGAGATGTGGAGGACAAGGAAAAAACAAAGCAGGGAGTATGAGTATCTTCAGATTGAGGCACTCATATGATACAAAAATATTTTTCATTCTAGTCCTGCCTCCTTTTAAAATTATGAGTTTAAAACTGAGGTAAAAACATTGTCACTGAGAGCTCTGTACTGTCACTTATATACTCAAGTAATAAACTTAGGAGTAATGTTCACATAATTTCTCATATTAATGGCATGCAAAATGGACAGTTTTACTATAGATAATTGAGACTATACCCATACTTACCTCCAGCATCAGAAAAATCTGTAACTAAGATGAAATTTTTTATGTTTGTCTCTAAAAAATGTGGAAATCAATCTCAAATCTCCTATTCCTGACAAAGTAGGAAAACCATGGATACAAAGAGGCTTGTTTTCATAACGCTTCCCTTTAGTCATGTCTTCTGAAGTGCCTGGTCTGTCTTCCCTGTGAATCCCAGAGGGATTAAGGAATGATAAAGGAGTAAAAGGATAGACTGGGACAATATGAAAACCATGAGGTGGTTTCAGAAATGTTAATGCCAAGGAAGCCAAGAGTTGGTCAGCAACTGGAGTACAATAAAAAATATTTGTGTGTACCTGACATTTCAGGAATGTTCTGTAATATTTTACCTTCATTGTGTCCAAATCAGTTTCACCACCTCTCTGTGTGCTCTTTATATGTAGTGACGTGGTGAAAGCTTTTTCCACAGAGGGGGAATTAGGTGATATTAACAACTTTCTGAATGGCTGATCAAAAACTTAATGAAGCAACTGAATGAAAGTGGGGGGGAAATACTGGGTAAGGCAGATTTAAATTCATTATTTAGGAACCTTGGTAAACACAAAATGTTAAAAGCAGTTATGAAAATATATCAGAAGAAAGTCTGAATGTATATCAGGAGCCTTTGTCACTCAGGTTACTGGGCCAGACTTATGCCTTCAGTTTTTTCTGTAAAAAACGATTTTATGTGTTTTATAATCTGACCCAAAAATTCTAAATTTGCTTTAGAGTTGCTGACTGTTTCTTATCCAGTCTAAGTCCTCAGTGCAGACTGTTTTTAAGCCCATTTAAGGCTGAAACAAGTCTTCACTGATTTACAGCTTCTCACCTGAAGGAATCAGGGCAGTTCTGCCCTGTATAGCAGCGGTGCAGAGGCAAATGTGAGGAGCAGTGAGGGAGAAGACAAAAAAGGAGGAGAAGGAGGAAAAAGAGGAGAAAAAAAAAGAAAAAGGAAAAAGGAAAAAGGAAAAGAAAAAGGAAAAGAAAAAGAAAAAAAAAGAAAAAGAAAAAGAAAAAGAAAAAGAAAAAGAAAAAGAAAAAGAAAAAGAAAAAGAAAAAGAAAAAGAAAAAGAAAAAGAAAAAGAAAAAGAAAAAGAAAAAGAAAAAGAGAAAGAGAAAGAGAAAAAGAGAAAGAGAAAGAGAAAGAGAAAGAGAAAGAAAAAGAAAAGGAAAAAGAAAAAAAAAGAAAAAGAAAAAGAAAAAGAAAAAAAAAGAAAAAGAAAAAGAAAAAGAAAAAGAAAAGAAAAAAAAAAAGAAAAAGAAAAAGAAAAAGAAAAAGAAAAAGAAAAAGAAAAAGAAAAAGAAAAAGAAAAAGAAAAAGAAAAAGAAAAAGAAAAAAAAAAGAAAGGATGGGAAAGGAAGTTCTGGGAAATTCCAGGAAGGGAAGGGAAGAGGAAGGGGAAGGGGAAGGGATTAAAAAAAAGCCCAAACAACTTCCAATGATTGAGCTGATAAATATTTGGCTGTCTGTTCATGCAAGCTCTTTTCGTCTCCTCCTTCAACCAATTCTAAGTTGAACTATCTTTAGTATCTGGATGCTGTCATAAATGTCTTTCAAATTATTTTTTTCCAGCTGATTCTAGCAATAATCTAACATTGCGTAAGTTCTTGCTAAATGTGTGACAAACTTAGGCTTCTGCACATTCTAGATTGATAATATCACCCAAATTCTTGTTGAATAGCAATTATCTGAGTGTAGAACATAGCAAATAAAAGTCAACAAAAACACGTCCCTGCTGCTCAGAATGCATAATCTTTTGTTTAAAGCAATACCTTCAGTCTTACAAATTATATGTTTAATTGACAGATCTCTCTCAAAGTTACATATCTGCAAATGACTTCCTCTCTTTGCTTCATTTCTGCGGGTTCAAGTTCAGGATTTACAGCCATCTCTGTTTTAAGTAAGCTATTTAAATCAAAGTCTGTGTAGTCAAGTGCTGATCAGAACATTAGCCCGGGTTCACACCCTCGGTCTGCCACAAAATACTGGTGAGACCCTGGGCATGTCACTTAGCCTGTATTTTAACTTGATTTTCATCTCCCTGACGTGAACCATAAGCCATATTGCCTCTCTGGGGTGTATGTTCAGTAATATTTTCAGTGAGCTTCTGTGATGGCTTTTCAAACCACATTATTACCTTGATAGATTTTGGATTGAACTGGTGCAGCACAGGAGGTATTTCTATTGTTTAGGCAAGTTATCTTTGTCAAGCTGAAAGGAAAGAAAAAGATGAGAGAGAAAATGAAACCTACACCTCACTAAATAACTGGCATTAGGGATTTTATAGTTTGTGTTTCTTCTCTAAGAATGACTGGGATGTTGTTCTTATAATCCTTCATGTAATTTTCATGATAAGTACTTGACTTTTCTAGTTAGCTTGAGTTTGCCCTGGGTGAGAGATGTGCATCACCTTGGGAATAATATCTTTTTGTTTTATGCATATTGCTGGTTGAATACCAGTGCTGAATGCTTTTCACATTTCCTGTATGATTTGAATGCTCTATCTGAATCCTGACCTGCCATTGTTACTTGTGTCTTTTATTTCTCCTTTTAGTAGCATTCAATGTTTTATTTAATTTTTTTTTGTTTGGTTGGGTTTTGTTTTCCTTTCTCTTTTTTTTATGCTTTTATTATAGCTATAAAAATGAAAAATTATTTTATTGTATATATACACAATTTCCTTTGAAACTTTCTCACTCATGACTGACTAATCACTACTAGGGGATATGGGAATCACTCTCAATAATGTGTTTTAAGAAGGGTATAAAACTACAGTGGAACAAAGAAAGAAATATTTACCACAATACAATATGGTGCTAAGATCTCTGTAGTATCTTAGTGCTGGCAATATTTTCTTTGCTGGCACGGTTATAACTGTATTACATACACACAGGCACATACACACACACCAGCACAGCCACATTTTACCACCTCATGTTTCTCAGGAATACGATCCCACTAATCTGTCACTATTTACCTCTGTCAGTGCCTGTGCCCTCCATATCATATTCCCTCCATATAATTTTCATTCTAGGGGACAGCCTCAGTGGGGTCCTGAAGCTGCACATCTGTGGGCATCTGGAGTGCACTGGTGGCCTACAGAAAGGTTTAAGTATAACCATCCCCAGGTCTAAGTACATGGGCAAAGAAATGCCAGGCAATTCACTGAAAAATCCACTAAAAAATCTGCTGAAGCAGAAATGTTAATGTTGGCAAACCTTCATGCCATCCTCGAATTCACCTATTTACTTTTGGATAAGTACTGTCTGGATTTGCAATGGAATTTTAGCATCACACTTCTATTTGGGTACCAAATACACATTCAATTTTGTAAGAGAAGAGATTTTAATAACTCTAAGTTAAAGACAATTATATCACTTGGCATTATTTTCTTGTCCCTTTTTGTCATGTTGAAATCCTCTGTTTTTCCCAAAAGGATAAAGAAAGTCTCTCCTCCCAGAAAACCTGACATTTTTGAAGTTACTTTTTTCTGATAAGCTTTGACACATCTTTTTTTTTTTGTTTTCATAAAAAATATATATTAATTTCTTTTTTCAGAATGAAAAAAAAAGAAAATCTAAATCCTAGCACCTCTTCATACTATCACATTTCTTAATTTTAAGGAGGAAGTATTCCAACAGAACATGTTCAATGTTAGGCATTACTTGATATTAAATCAGCATATGTACTGACAGAAATGCATGTTATTCAACATGTGCACTTATATACCTTTATTCTAACAGCCAGAGAAATATTAATAAAATAATAAAATTAAGCTAATATCTTTCTGCCTTTCCAAGATGATGTAATTTAGCCTATGAAAACCTAATGAGATTGTCTAAGTGTAAGGAGAGATATGGGCGTCTTCCAAGGGTTTATCTTTCTAGTCTCAGATATCAGCCAAAGAGTAGAGCTTTTTGAACTGAATCCACCCATATCTTACCTATTTTTTTTTTTTTTCTCGGACTGTTTCCATTGTTGAATCATAGTCACAGAATGCTTTGGAAGGGATTTTAAAGGTCATATAATTCTCCTGCCATGGGCAGTGGTGCCACATTCTCTATATCCCTTAGAATGTAGATGGGATTCCATAAGGTATTTATTAAATGATTTTTTTTTCACTCTTTCAAAAATATTTTATTTTTGTACTAAACTTTTATTTTTACGGGTTTTGTGCCTCTTCTTAAAAATCCACCCTACGAAGTGGCATCCTTTGAAGTCTCTGGATTACAAAACCAGAATAACCCTCCTGTCCATGCTTTATCTGCTGTTTCAGGGTTTGAAGCAGAAGCCCACCACTACCTTTGGTGTGCCCAACACAGCGAAATGAATGCCTGCCCTCCCCTTGAGG
The DNA here is from genome assembly GCF_901933205.1 of Camarhynchus parvulus. NCBI lineage: Eukaryota > Metazoa > Chordata > Aves > Passeriformes > Thraupidae > Camarhynchus > Camarhynchus parvulus. Next base: position 65,067,508 of record NC_044601.1, read on the forward strand.
ACACTAGAATCCTCTCTGTGTAGATGTCTCAGCCACAGAGGAGGGTCTGAAGCCAAAGGTCTGGCTTTGGTAACAGCTGCCACAGAGAGCATTTTCGGCCAGCCGTTTTAGGAGCGCTCCTGGAGGTGCCAGCGAGCCCGTCCCACACCATTCCGCAGCAGCTCCCTCTGCATCTATTTCTCTATTGTTTTGTTTCTTTTTATGGTTGCCTGTTTCTCTGCAGGTAGCTCAGTGATTAGCAAAGCAACCGACTCTGCCTTTTTCAGCTCATCTCAGGGTTCCAGGCAAAACAAGCCCATTTGAAGCCGAGCCCGGCGCTTGCAATAATTCCCCATATGTTGATTTTCACACCAGCCTTGGGTGGCTGCACCTCATTATTTGATTTTCTCTGCATCAGTTTTGTTTGTGAGAGAGTGTGCATGTGTGCCTGTGCGTGTGTGGCTTTTTTCTCTCCAGTTTGAAGTCACTCTGACCTAAATAGAGGAAAGTGTGGGTGGCAGTTTAGTTGTAGGTGCCACTTCAAAGACTCAAAATGCTACAATCTGCAAATAAGTGCTTTCAGGGAGGGGTGAGGGGTAGAAGACATCAGTGTATATTCAGGGATGTTGCTTCTGACAGGTCTAACAACAGACGAACCCCAGAGGCTCTGATTTCTGCGGGTATTACACCCCACATGTCTCCAGAGCTTAGGGGGTGGATTTTTAAAGGAATAATTTCCATATCACTAGACCTAATGCAGTTAAGTTTATGATTTAGTAAGACTGAGCTGAAAGGGAAATACCACAAAAAGAAAATATATTATTACACTTAATTAAATCAAGGAAGGATCACAGCTTCCCAAAGATTATTGCATTAGATAGGATGGAAAAAAAAAAAAAAAAAAAAAAAAACCCCAAACATTCTTATGAGCCATGTTCTAACACATTTAAACCTGGAGTAAGAATTACCAGGAAAAGCAAAGTGCATTAAGCAGACAATATAAGTTTTACCATAAGATTCTGCTGTATACATAAAGCCAAAGTATTCTTGGCATTTGCAGATGTGTGTGGTTAAGGATGACAGTCACTTACTTTAAGCTGTTACTGCTGTTAAGCACAAGCCTGTCACTCGGCCACATCTGCTTACTCTGTGTGACTTTCTGTGAGTTTAAAGATTTGTAGAAACACAGAAAAAAAAAAAAAAAAGACCTGGGCAAGTTATGGCTTGGACTGGGTCACAGAGCTCTCCACAGCTTCCTAGTTGTGAGCCCAATTTGTCACAGTTAACTTTCACATTTCCACTTTCGCTGCAAATTCCTTTGGGAACATCAGGCATTACTTGTCTTTCCATTCATGTTTTCCAGTCACTCTCTCAGAGAATCATTTTCACTCTGTAAGCCACTTGATGAAAAATTATTCTTCAGGAAATTAATACTAAGAATATGTTTTAGAAGCCAGAATTGCAAAACTAACACTGAGAAATGTGTTGGTTTGCTTGGAGAGGGAGAGAGCTGCAGCCTCTCTTGCTGGGTGACAGGGACAAGCCCAAAATCAGAGTGACCACTGGGCTGCATCCTTACAGCTCCTCACTTTGTGCAGCCACCAAGAGAGTGATGTGACAGGAATGACTCCACCTTTAGCTGTAGGTGACTCCATCTCAAAGCCAAGGGGGCAGCCCTTAAAGGTGACCAGCAGATGTCCAGCAGGACAGGGGGGTGACTCTGTCTCTCTCTACTCTGCTCTTGTGACATCCCCCAACTGCAGGGCTGCCTCCAGTGCTGGGACTCCCAACACAAGGGAATTGTGACCTGGTTAGAATGACCCCAGAGGAGGCCATGGGGCTGGAGCACTTTTTCTAAGAGAGCTGGGATTGTTAATACTGGAAAATAGAGGGGTCATTATTGTGCATCCTGGTACTAAAGGTTCTATCAGAGATCTTGAGAGGGAATTAATAAATTGCATGTTGTAACAGAACAAGAGGTAATGTCTTTCAGATGAAGGAAGATAGAATTAAATTAGATGTTATGAAAGAATTCCTGGATGTGAGGATGGTGAGGTCCTGGCACAGGTTGCCCAAAGAAGCTGTGGCTTCCCTATCCCTGGAAGTATTCAAGACCAGGCTGGATAGAGCTTGAGCAACCTGGTCTGGTGGAAGGTGTTCCTGCCCAGAGTAGGCAGCTTGAAAAATATGATCTTTAATATGATCTTTAATATGATCCTACCAACCCAAACCATCCTATGACTGTAAGTGAAACTATCTCCTGAGTATTCCAAACAACTTATCTATGACAATCTAGGCTTCTTAACTCTGTTTTTTATACTCAGGTCTTTATCTTATTTTTATTTATCTTATTTTATCTTGCATCTTTTTTTATGTCTATGTAAAAGTTTGATAAGATGAGCAAACTTTCATTAAATAAGGCAAGGTTTGTCTTTAGAAACATACCTGATGGTAAGTGCTCGTGTGTGATCTTTTGTTAATACGGAGAAGTTCTCTAACATTTGGGGGAGAAATACAAGTTATACAACAGCTGTAATGGAGTAAGAACATATTCTTGGGTGGATGCCCACTTACTGTACTTCAGATTGCGCTACCTTGTTTACCTTTCCCTAAACATAAAAAATAAAAAATAATTAAAAAAAAATAAAAATAAAAGGAAAAAAGGGGAAAAACAAGTTTAGGTAATTCAGGGGCCACAAAGCCAGTAAAGCAGGATTATATTAAGGCTAGCAGTTAAGGCATTCTCATGAGTTCTGGGAAGAAGAAGTTGGAGGTTTCTGACACAAGGGAGGAACATCTGTGTAAAATGAAAAGTGAAAACTGGCTGCTGTAATCAGTAGTATACGCAGTGCACTTCAGAACAAGACAGACTGTGATTTGTACAAAACCCAGCACTGTCACCTAAGCCTCACTAAGGTGAAAGCAGCTGCTGGACTGCTTGTCTATGTCAAGATGATGGCTTTGGTTACAGACTGTAATGGAGTTTTATGGAGTTCTGTAAGTCTTGTGGCAAAAAATAGAGAGACCTGTGACTACTAAGATGCCCCAGCAGTTTTGTGAGAAATTATAATAGATTTAGATGCCTAAACTGGGTCTAAATTTAAATTTTTCAGTCTGGGTTTTTACAGGTGTGAGTCTTATTGGCTCTGCTCTTTTGCAATGGACAAAATATCTCAAACATCTACATATTTTGATAGTCTCTTAGACATTTTTGACCATTTACACAATATCTCTTTAGGCTAAAGGAAAAGGTACAATACTAATTGTCCACTTTTGAGTCAATAAAGAAGACAACATTCATTTCCTTTAATATTCCCAAGGGCCTCAGAATCATTCATTTCCTACCAAAACCCCAAACTTTGCTGCCACTGTCAGTGGCAGTGCAGCCCCCTTTTGCCCATTCAAAAAGCAGAGTTCAAAAACTCTGGTGTGTTTTTAGTGAGCTCTGTTGTCCATCAGGGATGCAGAGCTGACAACAACACTGGCTCTACAGAGTGAACTCAGCAGCCAGCAGGGAGGGAGATTGATGTCTCTGCACCAGGAAGTTTTGGCCAGCCAAGTGCTTCTGCAGCACGACAAGACCTCAGCAGCAGCTGCTTAAGCTGCCCTGTAGAAAGGCTCATGTTTAGCAAACAATTTTGGTGGCATAATGGACTCCCCACTGCCATGGTTAGACAGAAAATTATTCAATTACATGGAATTTAATTATTCTAGTTGTTGGTTGTTGTTGTTGTTGTTGTTGCTGCCATTGTTGTTATTTATTATTTACTAAGTGCCAATGGACTCAGTAATGCTCATATCTGGTAAATGTAGGGAAGGGAGTTACTTTAACACAGAAAACTATGTAGATGTGCACAGCTTTTTGTTCCTAAAGGACTGGGTGGGGATGTTCTTGCAGAGGTCACCATAGAAATATCTCCTAAATGTAAGCTTAAATGGAGCACACTACAAGGAGAAATACTGTCTTTATATATATGTGTATATATATATATATATAAAAAGTATTTTGAAGCTTTAAATAAGTAGGAAGGGGAAAAGGGTTATTAGGACCATTTTCTGGAAGAATGAAGAGAATGAGGCAGAAGAACATGCTCCTGTAAAAAAATGGCCCTGGTGAGCTCCAGAGGTCTCAAACAGTAAAAGTTTGATATTGCTCATTCTGTGATCGGGCCTCCTGGAGCAATGTAGGGGAAATATTCCTTCTAAATCTTAACATTCCCAGTTTGTGTTGGGGTGAAAGGCTATACAAACTAAAAGATCAGACCCTATATCTATAAGAAATCCCAGAAATATTGTATGAAGTTATTTTTCTCTCTACTTTGTCTGCTAGTGTTTTAATTTCTTTGAAACTGGAACTGAATTTATGGAAGTAGAGGTTCTTAAGCTTGTCATCTTGCTTTGAAAGTTTCAAAAGTGCTGTAGTGCAAATCAAGTCAGTTAATTACCCAAAGCAGTATTTTAATGCTTTTAACTTGCAGGAGGCTGAAATACAGAAAGAATTCCACAACAAGCACTAAAAAACCTGCAATCTACTTATTTAAATAATAAGTAGACTAATTGCATTAAGTCAATCTTCATATTTTTATCTGATTTTTTTCTTCCTGAATTTATTTTACAATGCTACATCTATCCATCTTTTCAGGAATGGGTATTGAATCCATGTATCCCAAATGGTTCATTCCATATTTTGCCTGGGTCACCTCTTCAAACGTCCTTCCTGAAGTTCTTCACTTTCTTCATCCTCAATCTATTCTCTTTTTCCCAGCTCCCAATTTCCAATTCCAGTTACTCACACAGTTTTAAGGATTAAAGTCTCATTTTATTTAATGGAGTGTGCACAGCTATATTTCATTATTGCCAGAAAAATCCATATGCCACATTTTTAAAAATAAATCCCCACTAGAAATGTTGGAAACCTTACAGACTTTGATTGAGTTGCCCCAGGTCAAACTGAACATCTGGGAAAGAACTTCTGCCTAGGAAATGGTTGTGCATCCTTGAATACTCCAGTGGCCTCACTCTTGGAATAGGCTTTGGTGAAGCTGTGTATGAAATACAAGGATATCATTAAATATTTCCATATTCCATATATTTTCTTCTGCACTGTTCTGCCAGCCCAATAGTGTACATATGCCATAGTGGTACCAGTTAATTATTAATACATATATCAATAGAATATGGTTAAATAGTGTTGACCAGATACATAATTTTTTAAAGGCTGGCTTTTTTTCTATTCATTTTGGCATTGCAAGCTATTCACAAATCAGTTGTTAATCTATTCAGTGTTTAAGGATAAGGGTCTGAGCCAAAAGCCCTTTGAAGTCAGCGAAAAAAACCCCATGGACTTCAAAGAGCTCTGGATCAGCCCCTAACAGAAAAAGATCACAAACAAACACATATTAGACTATTGAGTTACTTATAAAGCAGTTTGCCTATCTTTAGACACAGTAAACACATTGCTGTCATAGCAATTAAAGCTTGCATCCAAAATCTGAATCTTAAAATAGTCTGTTAGAGAGAACATCCTATTTTCTTTCTGGGGAAGAAATGTAAATCTAGATAGTGAACAAATGGATTGATAATGCATACCAGGCACTATATGTGCTTTACATGACTATATATGAGGGATCTAATAAAAAGAAGGCCTTAAATAAATACATTACACTATGTCATGCAGGCTCATTTGGGTGTTTCATCATACTGCATGTTCAGAAAGGCCATAAAGGTTTGAAAATAATCTTGTATTTGTAACATATAGTTTTTTTCCTCTCTTTTGTATAGCATGATACATATGATTTGTCATACTCTCCTTTTAGATTTATGAAATTAGTTAAAAAATACTGTTTAAAAATCCTTCTTCTTAATATTCATGCTGCCTCAAAATATTATATCTCATGCACAATCTCAGTATTATGATGTAGAGCTCATCCACTGTTGCAGATTCCCCATAGAGTTCTAAAGCTCCAGGATTTGGATCTTAGTAATTTTTGTCTGGAAGGATCCCAGAATATTTATTTTTATGCTGTACATTTAAAATGGATACTGATATGACTTCTATCTTTACCATAAAGTCACTGGTAAGAAACCATTTCTGTTGTCTTTTACAAGTGTTAGAAAACAGTGCAGCTGTGTAAATGGAGGGATTATTCTCCCTTTTTGTGGTCTAGAATTTAGGCATGTACATAGGGGGCATAGTGAAGACAGAAATGGATACAGACATAGACAAAAAAAAAAGGACAGAATAGAAATATTTAAGCAGACATTTCCAGAAGATGATTTATCCCTCCCAAAGCTGCACACCTTTTAGAAAGTGTGGGAAACTTTTGTCCAAAAATCAGTATTGGTCTAGTCTGGCTCTCAACAGAGTAAAACCACTTTAGTTGAGTTTAGCTATGCCATTTTAAGATGGTATGAGTAACTAAGTTGAAATAGTATAAGCAGAGGATGAGAAAACTGGTAACAATAGGGAGAGTTTTCCTTTACAATTAAGTGGTAAAAAATATGAACCAAGGACATGCAAAATGAAACATAGCTCTTAGAACATTTAGCTTCTAATACCAGCAGTGCAGGAAGATGCCTCTTGGCCAACTGGGCTGCACATAAACATCTGCATCTATAAAGCTGCATATATATATAATATTTGTACACATATACTTTAGATTGAAGGGCAGCATTACAACGCAGGAGAAATGAAGAAAGAAGCCTTCCCAAACAGCACTTTTCCAGACTGGGGAAAGAGATGATCTGATACAAGTAAATGTCAGAGAACTGCAAACACCCAAGCTGTAATCTACCAGCTCGCATCTGGCCACACATCTTAAGAGAGGAGACTGATAGGAGGGCACACATAAATCTCTGGGACAGGGTTCAGCAAGGAGTGTTTTATATACAAGGGGTTTCAGCACAGCATCTTAAACACTTAAACTTTCACTTACGTAGAAATATGTGCAGAAACATTTTAAATACAAAAGTTTCAAGGTTCTTTCTCTGTGAACATGAATGTTTCATTGCGATTTCCTTGGGAATATACGATTAAAGTTTAGCTTGTGCTTGACCTTTACTGAGCAACAATAGAGCTAACAGAAGTTCAAGTTCAAAACCCTTTTCATTACAAGGGGGCTTCTTTCAATTTTCACTCTTTTTTTTTTTCAAAGTGGAGAAATAAAAAAAAAGTGAAAAATATTCAAGTATGATACTGTAATCTATGTTCTTCATTTTAATGTCTCTCTTACTTATTTTGTTCATTTTTCTCCTTTTTTCCCTGCTTTTTTTTTATTTTTTTTATTTTTCCTTACCCATACTCCCTTCCCCAAACCCAGGTAAAAGGAGTAAGTAGAAAAAGAGGAAAAATAAGTATTTTTTATAAATAAAGACATATTTAAATGAGGCAAAAAATAAAATTCAGGGAAAATAAAATTCTTTCTCTGTGGAAAATACTTTGTTTTATTTTTCCCAATTCTGTCACCTTCCCATATTGTAATATCATTTTCAACTCCATTGTATATTTTGTCCTACAAAATCCTGGGCTGTTTGAATCAGTGAATATTCAGAGAGATGTAGGGTGTGTTTTTGACATTAAGAACCTGTGCTTAGCACAAGATTCTTCTAAAATGTCTTTAGTTTCCAGAGTGCTGCTAATCATAGTCTTAGCCTGAGAGAGGGAAAACCTTTCCATTTGCTAAAACAAACATTTACTTAATTTGCCTTGTTAAATTTAAGCCATTCCCCATTTTAAAACTTCTCATTGATTTTACATTCACTCCTCTGATGTAAAATCATCAGCTACTGATTTTACATCTGTCTTTTAGCTGCTGCTGCTGCTGGGCTAACCTCAGCGACTGGCATATTGTACCAAATTAGGATTTTTCCCGCTACGGCAGCTGTGGGTTGGAATTGAGACAGGCTGATGAGACACCTCCAGCCCCCTCACTACTGCAGACACTGCAAAGAAGGAAGCCATGAACAGTTGCAAAACATTAGCACAAAGCATCACCCTACCACAAGCAGGGGGAGGATGGTATTTCCTTGCTGGCGTTTTCTTTCGTGTGCCTTGTCTCGGGGTTCTTCAGTGCAAAGTCATTAAATAAAATGTAAACCTCCTGGGTGAGATTCATCTGCCAAAATGTAGCTGTTGACATCTGAGGCAGTCACCTGAGTCCCTGTAATCGATGGAAAATCAGGCAAGTTTAAGGCACAATTCATCTAATCCTAAGGCGCAAGTCAAAAAATGGGTCATTGAATTGTGCCCAAATGTTCCTATTTCTCTTTATTTATGGAAAGAGAGACTGAAGTATGGACTCCCTTGCATTTCTGCTCTACAGACACTTCACACAAGGTGAAAGGATTCGCACCCCTAGGCCTGGCCCTGGAACAGGCTCAGCTGAAGGGAAAGCTGATGAATAATTAAAGCTCATTGCAAGAGAGCATCCTCCGAGACAAAGTGCTCTGAACAGGAGAGGATGATCATCCAAAGCAACCACATCAGGCTCCCGTGGATTGTGCTGTGGTGCTGCAGGTTATGAGCAATGATTTCCCACAGTAGGTTCCAGAGGTGGCAAATGAGACTAGTGTCAGAGATATTGCCTGAGCATCCAGAGAAACTCGTTCACCTGAAGAGATCCGAAGCTCCTGAGCTTCTAAATGAACGCATGCAAGTCTCATAGATTTTGGGAAGGTAGATACCTTGCCAAGACTGCTCACGATTTTTCTTTTTAATAGCTATATATTTACAAAGAGAATGGTTTTTAATGTTCAAACCAGATGCCTCAGAATTAATTGGAGAAAAATAAACCATGAGAATGCACCTATTTTTTTTTCTTGCATTTTTAACACATTCTGAGTCATTGGCAAAATGCTGCAGTTGATTTTGTCTACTCTTATGCTGGCCACAAAATCAAAAGCCCAGGGTATGACTTGCATATTTTCCTTTCTGAACTTCAAACAGAAGAATAAATGGAGAAATTTGGCCACAATGACATGTAGGTATCATTTGGTGTAATTGATTTCTTTTCTTTCTTATCTCTTCTCTGAAAGAATATTTCTAAGAAATGGTGCTTTCTGAGATTAAAAGAAAAATTTATTATTATAGCACACAGATATATTACAGATAGTTATTTAAAATATTTAATTATGTAGGAATAATTTATTTGTTGTGTGTGTGAATTAAACCCATCACAATGCCACAGGACAAATAGTAATATATCTCCTATCCCTGAAGCCTAAATTTCTTTTACTTTCCATTATTTGGCTTATTTTTCCTAGAGACCAGAAAATGTTGAAACAGGAAGAAAAAGAGATGAAAATGGGTGAGATGCTTTCCATTCTGTTTAATAAAATAAGTTTTTAAAATAGCACTGAAAGCTTGTAAACTGCCTCTGTAGAGTGATGGAAGGAACGCAGAGAAACATCAGCTGAACTGACATATTAAAAAGGACCCATTTCCTTTGTTTTTTGTCTTTCCCAGTTCTGCTAACTCTTGCACAAGGTAACTGAAACTTATGCATCTGAGCTGAAAGAATCTGATCAGTGGCATGTGCTAACCAACCTCGACACTGAGATATTTAGGGCAGCTGTCAAGCACCACAACTATCTTCTATGCTTCTTCTCAGAATTAATTAGCAGAAGAACAGCCTTTAATACACATGTTCTTGCCAAGATGAACTTGGAAGGAATCTTGTTCTACTCCCCATTACTGTCTGTTCCCAGCAAACCTCTAGAGGAGATAAATGTGCAAAATCTTAAGCTATCTGCCTCCTGTTACTGCATGTATAAGCCAGGAGTTATAAGAGGTAACATACAGCAAGTATTTTTGGTGCAACAAAAGAAATCAGCCAGTTTGGTGATACCTGGCTTCAGAAATTCAAGCAATTAACTATTTCTGTTGATTATATTGAAAACATAGCTACTCACTCCAAGTACTAATTTAATTTGCTTTAGCTGCATTCACAGTGTGAATCTTAAATTCTGCCTTGTGCCAAATAATTTGAGGAAGTACTACAGAGGTTTCAAAATCCACTTGTTAAGTCTGTGTTTAAAGGGGAGGACCACCTGCACCACCCTCAGTCTCCATTTACTTCACAGGCTGATGGGGCTCCCTCGAGAATTTTGAAGACTTTCCCCTCTGACTTTGGCTAATGTTTGAAATACCAATGGTCTTTCTCAGTACTTCAGCAATATCTTTTCTCCCATCTCATTCTTAAGCCAAGGGGCACTGACAAAGAGAAGGTGAAATCTAGCCAAGAAAAATAAATAAATTTAAGGAGGTAAGTTTGAAACTTGAATCAGATTGAACCTGGTAGAGATATTTGGAATAATTTTCCTTTTACTTGAATGGGTGACTAAAACAATTCAGACAACTTTGCTTTTCCTGGAATTGTGTTACTGTTGTCTCATTTTATTTAAGTGGGTCCATATCCTTTTTTTTTTTTTCAGAAAAAAATCCCATTTTACTTCTATGTGTATTTTATTGGTCCTCCTTTGCCTCACATTATATTTTTTTTTCCTGAATGGTTTTATTAATTTATTTATTTAAATGTGAATGGACACATTTCAGGATTTTTTTTTCTAGTCCTGGGTAGTCGAAGAAGTGGAAAAAAATCTTGTTCACATATCAATCCAGAAAACAGTTGCCATCATAGTCAGACATGAGCTGAAATAACAATAGTCCAACTCATCTCATTTAACTTTAGCTGTCTATAAATTACATGCTCTTTCAAAACTGGCCATCTAGTCTTCCTTGACAGCAAAAAGAGAGATGTCAACATCTCTACATGTCAGTTAATTTAAATTGTTTTACATGTTTTGGTTTGTGGTTTTTTTTAAGTTTGGGCAAGTCATCCAGAAACAAAATTAGTGCTCTCTCTTGACTGAAAAGGAAGGCTAGGTGTCTATCTCTTAGAAAACCAGCCTTCAGTGAAACTAATCCAATGGCACAGACAGTAAGACACACAGGAATTCCATTTCTCTTTCCTTCAAAAAAAAAAAGCTTGCATTTAACTTGATTGGCTATTCTAGTAGCTCCATTTGTCTTTTTTTTTTCTTTTTTTATTGTGTCCACCTGAGATTCCTCTAATAAAACCATATCATTCTTGACAAACTTTATTCTGAAGGTCTTGCAGTAGTTAATGATGTAGTTCTTACATTCCTGTTCTTTTTGGCCTTGTTGCTTTAAAGCACAGTCCTCAATGCAATCATGTCAGAAAAAGGAAAACATATGATCAACTACCCACCACCCTCAGGATTTAACAATGTCACAAATGTTGAGCAGCAGATTTTAACTGCCTGTCTCCCTCCCCCTCCTGCCACACCCTTTCCCTAAATCTGTGGGTACTTGATGCTAGTTAGCTCCTGGTTTGGTCTTTTTGTTTTTTTTCCTTTTTCCTCCTCAATTTCCATGCCTAATGAGCCTGAGCTGAGTTAATAATGGATGTAATAAGTAATGACTCATTGTTTTGGGGCCTGTGTGTCTCTGTGTGCAGTGGAAGAGGAAGCCAGGGCTCCGATGCCATTTGTTCTGCCATGTCACTTGCCGCCAAGCAATGCCACTCATCAATAAAAGGCAAGATGACGGATGAGTTCATTTAATGGAATTCCTCCGAGTGAGCTGCAGCCACTGCTCTTTGTAGACTTGTTCTCTTGTTCTTCGAGCCTCTCTCTTTCCCAGTCTCTCTTACTCCCTCTCCTTTATTTTTTTTAAATATTCAGGACAGTTGGAAAGTGCAGCTGGCTGAGACAGCCGTCATTTGTGCCAGCAGCTCCTTCTGCTCTTAACAACTGCTATCCTTAATCAAATCAAGGGCTCTGAGCAGGGAGATTAGATCAGCACCACCTCATAGTGACATCCAACAGTATTGCCTTCCCCTCACTCCCATCTCCTCTCCTACCTCACTGGTCAAGGTGGCTGTGGAGGGATGCTGCCTAAGCATTTGAGGAGGAAAAGGGTTTGAGTGCTCCCCGTATGGCCCTGTGCATGCTGAACAGTTAGCACAATCCTGTTCCTTTGGAAAAGGATCAGGTTCTGTCTTCATGCCTAATCTACAGCACTGCACGTTTCCAAAACCAGGTTAGCTAAACAGGGTATTATTTCAGTTCCCACATGCACGCATCTGCTCAGAACAATGAATGAGGTTCCCTTCTGTCTGCCTGTTGCCAGGTTCTTCTTCCTCCATCTTCGCTTTCTGATTTGCCTTTCCCTATTTTTTTCATTTTAAAGGTGTGATTCTGGTGTAATTTAAGAGAAAAATTTTCCCCATATAATTTATGCAGGTGAAAATTGCTGCTAGACCAGATCCTTAGCTCAAGAGAAGTAGGAGAAATTCATGGGTCTGTAGGTTAATGGATGTCTGGTCCCATTAAGTTCAGCAGGTTATGATAAAACATGTTGGGTAGAAGAAAAATCAGGACAATTTTATCCAAAACTGTCTCACATCTAACTTTCCAAGATTTCCTAATTTAATATGAAACCTTACTGAACAAGAAGTGAAGTTCCTTCCATTCCTAGTAACATAAATAGGGGTAAAACCACCTGTTCTCACTAATTTTACCTGTTTACTGGCAACTCACTTTGAACTTGAATTAATATTTTGTTGAAGTTAGAAGTATTTTGTCCATTTACTTTAGTAAATTTAGAAAGTTTTTAATGTTGTGTTGCCTTTTCATTTTATATGCATATGCACATATGTATGATATATGGTGGATGTGTGTATATTTAAATAAAGCAAGTAATAATTACTCAAGTTACTTATAATTTCTAGGCAGACACTCAGCTTGGGTGACCTCGCTGTGGTATCATTGTACATTACTTTGAGATATGTTTGATGAGAAAAAAACCATAATCTTTATTTTTAACCCTGCATTTTTATAGTATAATGGTTAGGACTCTGATCACAGAAGGCCAACAAGCCAAGTATGCGGCAAAAAGGCAAAATTACAGACACCAGTTTTAGTCTGTCACAGCTTAAAATTTTCCAGGACACTAGAGCTGAATCTCCCTTTTACTTTGCTTTTTTGAAACCACATCTGCAGGTGCTGAATCCAGCTCTTGGGGCCCCAACATGGGAAGGATGGGGAGTTGTTGAAGTGATCCACAGGAGGTCACTAAGATGGACAAAGGGCTGGAACACCTCTGCTGTGGAGACAGGCTGGGAGTGTAGGAGGTGTCAGCTGAGAAGAGAAGGCTTCAGAGAGGTGTTAGACACCTTTCCAGTGCTTAGAGGGGCTCCAAGAGAGCTGGAGAGGGACTTTGGACAATGGCCTAGAGTGGCAGGACAAAGGGGAATATCTTCAAACTGACAGAGTATAGGGTTAAGTGAGGTATTAGATAGAAATTATTTACAATGAGGGTGGTAAGGCCCAGGCACAGGGTTTTCAGAGAAGCTGTGGCTGCTCCATGTGGAAGCATTTAGGGCTGGGTTGGCCAGGACTTGGAGCAGCCTCGGACAGTGGAATGTGTTCCAGCCCATGGCAGGGGTTTGGACCTAGATGACTTTTAGGGACCCTTGTAATACAGCCCAACTCAACCCATTCTGTTCTAGGATTCTGTGGTTCTATGATAAATGTGGTATGGTGTACAAGTTAATTGTCTTCTTTAATTTAAAAAAACAATACCCAACTACAAGACATTATTGCTCTTTGAACAACTAAACAACTGTGGGTTTGTTCAAATTTTCACATCAATATAGCTCTTTTTTAAGTATCAAAAATCTGGGAATGAGAAACAATGTCCCAGTGCGACAACTGGTTAAAGAGAAAGTGTTGGAAATCACAAATATTTATCTTTGTTTGCTTGTTTATCGTGATGGTGCCTTGGATGTCACTGAGAAAATGACATAGGTATGAACTTCCATTAATCAGTGGGAAAAGGGTAAACCATACTAGGGTGGATAGCTAAAAGGAAGCTCTCGTGGAAGGAAACATTTTCGTTGGTCTGTAGCACATCTGAGAGTGCTAATTAATGTCTGTTCTCTTAAGCAGTCAGCATGAGAGTTTCTTTTGTATTTCCTAGAGCATGAGTGCTGACTAGACTCAATCTAGCTGTGTTGGAAAAGATTGTGGGATTTTTTGAGAAGGGTATGTGTAGGTAGCTTAACAGGGAATAAAGGAGGATATTAAATATCCCATAGAGTAAAAGTGTATTAAGTAAAATATATAGTAATATACAAAAAGTATGTTAAAAATCCTATGGAGTACAGACAGCCAAGAAAGAGATTAACAGAGCATCACATTTTATTGTTGAGCACAAATGTTCCATTCCTTTCTCTGAGCTCCTAATCAGCATTTTTCATTATTTCCCTTCCCCTGTATTTGGCTCCTGTGCCTCAGTGCCCATAGCAACACTTCCAGTAGTGTTAAAAACTAGATACTGCAGCCACATTCCCAGGCAGAGAGCTTTGCCAAGGCCTACATTTGATCCAGCTAGGAGCACATGCCTGCTCGGTGGTACAAGGTCATAATAATAATTCTCCCTTCAGGGGCAAACAGTCTTAGGAATGATCCCCCACTATTATCCCCTACTATCTTGGCTCATTTTGATCTCAGTTGTTATTAAGCTCATTTTATGCTGCAGTCGGAGCAGCTTGTTTACTTACAGAAATGGTTATTCAGAAAGTGGATGCCTACAACGAGACCAGAAGCCCGTGTGAGTGTGTGTGTTCAAGTGTGTGTGTGTGCGTGATGTATGTAGGGAGAGAAAATTGGTTTGTTTTAGGGACACACCATTCCTTTGAACTCCACAAAAATACGAGCCCTTTCTTTGATGGGCTTTGCTTTGGTTTTGGTTTGTTTCATTTTTGCCTTGCCCCAGTTTTCTCTCTGTAGTGTCTAATGTACATTTCAATGGATGGGAATGATGACAGAAGGCATTTTCAATCCCTTGAGGCATGGTTGCAGTCTCTGAAAATGCTTTGGTACTGAAGTATTCTGAAGAGAATAAAAGAAATCCTTTATTCTTCTTTTATTTTTCTTTCCCCCTCCCAAACCCCCCCTTTTACTTATATCAAGATTGGAATTTCTGTTGTTGAGGAGAAAGAGTAGGATTTTCTTTTGATTCTAAATGGCATCTTTTTCCTCCCAGCCACTCTACTGATTTAGTTTGTTTTTTTCCTCACTTCCCCGCTTTCTCCTCCACTTCCCAAATTTTGACCAGGTTGTGGGTCCCACTACCGAGCACTCAGTCTCATAAATGAATATTCCATCACAACTTTCTCTTCATCTAAAGGAGTCAGGAGAATATTTAAGTTTGTTTCAATGAAGAAACATGGTTAACAGGAACACTGGGGGTCAAGCTGAGTGTAGGAAATGGGAAAGCAGCAGAAACTGTTGGCAGAGAAGGCAACAGAAGTGAAGCTGGATGCTTTTGTAGTTGACTGGAACAAGAAAAGAGATAGCTGAATGATCTCATTTGTCACTGACTCAAACTTAACCAAAATATTTGCAAGGTTGACAAAAAGAATTCCAAGGCAGGATTTGATCCAGCAAATAATAAAGACTTCCCAAAATCCTTGTAAATGAAGGAAATCACTTCAGATGAGGCACCAAGTCACTTCTGTTTAGAGCTAAAGCACTTTGGGTTGTGCAACTGGTGGTTGTCTCAGTGTATACAAAAACAATGTATGGATTTGAAAATAGCAATGATATGGATCTGGATATAGCCTGTAAGTTTGCTCACCAAGGTCAGAACTCAGTATCAGTCCCAGGTAAAATCTACAACACCACTGGTCAGTTCCCTTCTCAGCTCTAGGAGGAGAGAGAAGTGAGTCTCCTTTTGAATTCAGATTTCTGCTCGTCACTTTTCTGTAAAACAAATCATAAGCTCAGAGTTTTCCTCACTGTTGTGTTTTATCCAACTAGATTGCATCGTTATGACAAGAATGTTTAATTCCCAGTCTGTTTACATGACTGTGATATTTCACACATATGTGTATTTGCAGTTAAGCATGCAAAGTAGGACAAAGCTGTAGACAGTTTCTCAGCCTTTGTGTGGATGAACAGAGGTGGTAAGACCAGGGCAGTGCTGATCATTCTTCAAATGTCTTTCTGTATTCTGGGTGCTCTTGAAGACACTGAGATGTCACAATCATGTTGATAGATAATGGCCCTTTATAGTCAGGACAACTTCCTCCTTTTTCAGTCTGTTATTTCAGTTCCTTCCCACAAAGTTTACCAAAGGTTGACCTGTGGTAGCACAGCATTTCTTCATCTTTATTTTTAAGACAACCTAGGGATTTATAAAGCTCATGTATAACTTTGACAAATACCTAATGCAATTTATTTCTTATATATTTGTGTATTAATACACCTGTGCAAACACATTCATTGTGAGACTTACCATTCTTTAAAAAAAAAAGGATGGTTCTGAGCCACTCTGCTATTTATTTGGAGACACAAGCCTCTCCACTTTTTTGCAAACATAAATCCATGTCTGGCTTGTGTGTTATAAGAGAACTTGACAAAAAGGCGTCTTCCTACCTCATATGAAAATATATTAGACTCAATTCCAATCTGTTACACATTTTGTACTATATTTCTTAGTCATACTATAGTGGTTTTTAATTTACTCCACATACACTGTTCATAACAGTTGTTTCATATTCCTTTACATTGAACATAAGCTTACACCTTACTACAGTTTCCCACTTAAACTTGAACAATTAACAGAGTGACCCAGAAGAAAACAAGATGTGATCTTTACCTCTGTCACAAAGGTGGCCACATTTGGAAGCTAAAAGTGTCCTCTACTCCCATTCATATGGTTTCATTGACTTTTTCAGATTCCCAAGTTTATTCTATATCTGCAACGTGACTCCACATTTGTGGATGACAATCAACAGAGTGAATTTCCTGTCCTCACTGTCAGCTGCATGACCAAATTCACATTAATGGCTCTGTGCCCAGCTAAAGGAGTCCAGGCACTCATGAAAAGCACCAAGTTAACTGAGACAGGAGTATTGCATGCAAGTAGATGGACTCCTTTCAGCTTCAGCTAGTTAAATGTTTGTAAAAGATATTAATTTAATCCTAATGTGTATACAAAAAGAAAATGCAACACCCAACAACTATGATTTTTTTATGCACAGTTTCCTTATTTACCTTCTGTGTCCCTGCATCTGAAGAAATAATGAAATTATCATAAACACCAATCTAAAAAGATGAAATTTTTTTATCTGCCTGGAGTTTATTCCCACCTTTCTTCCTTTGCTGTGCTTTATGTGATGTACTGTTCATTCCTATTACCTCTTTATAGCTGTTTTGTTAAAGTTCATACCACAAAGACCTGTAAAAGAAATTTATGACTCTTGGGTTTTCAGCAAATTCTAAATAACCATAACATGAACATGAAACATTAATTAAAGAGACTGGAGTCTAAGTTATAACAGAGATGCTGACATTTAAGCCCCTTGTACCATGTAAATTAAAAATGGTATGACAAACAGTGAGTAATTTGATGGTCAGGGGTTCATATAGATAGCTTAATATCTTTGTCATGAAAAACAGTCTGTCCTTGGTTTAACCCATACTGAACAGCCCAGGGGTCTGGTTCATAAAGCATGACACTGCCTAAACATTTTTGCAGTAATTCATGTATCAGTCTGGGAATTGCATTGAATATCCTTGAGACTGAACAAATACACAGGAAATTTGTGAACTAAATGCATTAACGCAAAGATAAATTCACTGTGTCTGTCCTGCCTCTGGTTCAGCTACCAAGATTTAGGCATTCTTGCCTAGAAAATCCAATGTCACACATTTAACATACTATTCAAATTTGTTTAATTGATCACTAGCTTAATTAACACCAGTCTTCCACAATGTATCTGTAGTGCTGAAATCTCAAGTTGCTGGCCACAGTAAAGACACTCCTTGCCTCAATCAACCTGCAACAAAAGAGGGGACACATAACGTTTTTTGGATTGTGGAAAATGCATGCTTATATGTTCTTTATGTTCTTATATGCAGTGGTCTAGCATATCCAGATAAATCGTTACACTCCTGTTGAGTCATTGTATGACAACGCAGATCTGAGGGTCTGAGCAGGGCACAACAGGGACGGTGGAGTAGAAGACCTGCAGCAGTCCCGTAACCATTCTTAGATTCTGTGATTTTATAATCAGCAGGAACGCAAATTTCCATATGCAATTCCCCATATCCTAACAGAGACACCTAGAGCAGACCAGATCACAGAAACATGGAAACACTGGATCATTTCGGCTGGAAGAACTCTCTAAGAACATGGAGACCAATCCTTAACCTAACTCAGCTAAGCCAAATCTCCTTGTCTGCTAAATACCTCCAAGAATGACAGCTCTGCCACTTCCTTGGGCAGCCTGAATCATGGAACAATTTAGGTTGAGAGAGACCCCAGGGGATTATCTAGTCCAATTTCCTACTAATTCTACATTCACATTGATAAGGGTCCTTAGGGGCTTCTCTGATTCCCTACAAAATCCTAAAAGTACTGATATCTTATCCTTACAATTAGAACTAAAGTAATGAATTTGCAAAAATTTTGTCTGTCAAAGGAGAGGTTCTGCAGGTTACAGGTTATGTATGTATTCTTCCACCCTTGAAAATGACAGCTGAAGTACGAGATATAAGGGAATCTAAGTTATCTGAACATTCCTCACAATTTCCATGAAGCAGGAATAAGGTCCTATGTGTTGAGCAAGGAAAAATAATTCTTAAAATAATTGCCTCAGCTGCTTGTAAAAGGGAAACATACTTTTAATCACATATTTAATTTTGACTCTACAGATAGTTGTTATAAGTCTCTTCAAGCACTTAATTAAATATTTTGGTAAAATATAGCCAAGAGAAAGCCTGAGACAAATTTAGCAGCTATTTCTTGTGCAGAACCAGGAAACAGACCCAATATGTGGGGTGGTCCCTTCCAACTCAGGATACACTATGATTCTAGTATTCTAAGTATACTCAGAAAATTCATTCAAATTCAGTCTAAAAAGAGAAGTACCTGTATTTTTCCAGGTTCTATCTTCTCATAATGCTTCTGATGCTAGTTGCTGAGCTGGATTGGCATGCTACAAAAACTTTTCTAAAGTTTTTGAGAATCTAAAGATAAAAACTGGAAAACAAGGAGGTTGTCTTGATAATTCATTCTGAGTTCTTCACCTTTACTTCAGATTTGTTCCATCACTTTCCTTGCCTATACGTCCTGCTTTGTGCTGTTATTCAATATCTCACTAGTTCTGTAATTTCAGCTCCCAAATTGAATATGATGTTCCCTCCAGTGGAACCCTCACCTTGATAAATTGCCAAATAGTAATTATTATTCCTTACACAGACTGAGATATGGAGTCATGGCTGTAATTTCTAAGGCTTGAGTGCTGAGAAATTTATGCTATACTTCTCTTCATCAGAGTTTCCATCTGAGATCATATTTCAAGCCCTTTCCTTTGATGATGTGATTAAGATAATTCCTCTATGAAGTTCAAGACTCCGTGAGATATTCAAGAAGGAACCTGATAGTTCTTAAGCTTTATTTGCTTCCCCTATGAATACCAGCAACGTATGAAGGGAAAAAGCACACAGACATGATGTCTGATGGTTTCAAATGCTCCTAATTTTTTAATGTTAATTATTACATTAGCATCTGCTAGCCTCAAATATAAGACATCTCTTCTTGTGAGTGTAATACAAAACTAAAGGAAAAGACACTCTCTGCCCCAGTAATCTTCTCCATATCAGGATTTCTTTTGTTAGCATGTTTACTTGTTTCTTTTCTATTTTTTATTTTTAAATTAAATGTTGGTGTGAAATTTTTTAAGACCATTTATTGAGATGATTATTTGAACTCTTACTGGGCCCAGTTCAAAAGTGGTTGTGCTTCATATCCTTCCTAGGAGAAAGAAAGAATACTATGATATATATTTTAACACAGATAATCTCCATTTTCTCACAGGAATGCAGGGAGCATTACACACATCTAGGCGTGTATAGAAAATTGACATGCCATTCAAATTGGACCATTGTCTATTATTTTGGTACTCCTAGTCTGAAGACAACAGGTAGTTTGGGAAATAGTATACTGTTATCCCCATTTTACAGGCCTCTGTCTAATGGTTTACAGTGATCTGTGTTGATTACTGTTGGTTTCAGGGGGGCAAGATATTCTGTAGTAAGTGTTCGTGGAACAGTCACACAACATGAACTCATTCTAAGCTTTCCAGTTTCTAACCAGCTTATGCACTGAACCTGAATGTTTATACTCTGTTTTATGAGTGTTCTTTCCCTTCTTCAGTACTTTTTGAAATTCTCATTTGGAACAATATAATATGCTTGTTTCTTCAATATCCTCAAGCTATAATGTAAGGATTGATACTAAATCAGTCAAGGTGTTACTGTCCTGTGGATACAAGCATGCCCTATACAGGTGTTTTCTCATGAATACAAAATAAATTTGGATTTTAAAATTAACTGTTTCTCTACTGAGATGTATAGGAGGCACAGCCTCCTATTACCTCCAAATACTTGCCCAAATAGTCTTTCCACATAAAAACAATTACAAACTCATTCCATCAGTGGGGAAGGAGGTAAAGTATCTCTTTCTTATACATGCAGTGTTCAATTCAAAAAAAAAAAATGAGCTTCACAGTGTTATATCCTAATCTTAATAATATGTACATAAAAGCTTTCTTCCTGTTATGATCCTGTTTTATAGGCACATTGTTCATGACATGGCCTTATTGTTCATGTACAAGGCAGATGAACAAATTTCTACCACACTCTCCATAACTTTCATAAACTGTGATTATAGATTGAAATACTGTATGCCTCATTATTTATTTATAGTCTGAATATTTCTCAAGGATATTTTTCCTTTCTTTTGTGTTATTTTATTTTAATGAAGGTGAAAGACTGTAGAAAACCATGCAAGCAATCCAAAGCCCTTTCTTTCACTGTGAAATGGCTTGAGGTGTATCATAGTGCCCTTTCTTCAATAAGCATTATTTTCTGGCATAGCGAAATCACGGTAAGTCATTACTTTGCTCATTGTTTAGGCTTCAAGTCATCAAAGCATTTAAACACATACTTAACTTTAGTGCCTGATTAAGTGCCACTGGAATGGGATTTAAGCGCTTGCTTAAAATTTAGAGGGTGTTAACATGCTTTGCTGAGTAAAGAATGAAATGTTAAATTGAAATCATATTTACGTTGGAGTGGAAACTATTCCCAAGTTTACTAAAAAATAAAGCAGATTTGATCATATTATCTGCATGTTTAACTGTTGCATTGTCCTCTTCTTCCAAAAAAAAAAGTGTTTGGACCTTTGATTTGTAAAACCAAACATTGCTCTTAACCTTATCCACAAGCAGAAGGAAATTAGGGACTGTTTGTGAGCAAACTGATGTGGAGAAATTATATTCTTTTGCTGAAGGGGCAGACTTTCATGGTGAATGCTGTGCTATAACGTGAGGGGACAAGAAGACATTGAGGAAAATTATGGTTGGGCTCTGTTGGGAACAAGGGGAAGACTTTTCATGTCTCGGGGAAGAAGATAGGACTTGAAGGCACATGTTGGTAGCATATGGGCAGCAGATTCATTCTAATTTAATTTCCAGACTCAATCGTCTTGAAGGCATGAGCCTACTAGAAAACATTCTTCATTGGACATGATGAAGCAGAGATTCAGAACATGTTTGTATGATTTCTTTGCAATTGTGTAGATGGCCATGGCAAGACAGAAGCCAATGCTAAATTAGCTCTAAATCTAGCTCTGGAGGAAATGACAGGGCATGATGTTTATCATGATCGAGAAAGTTTTTTAAGGGATTTAAAAACCCTTACAGAAAAATAAAAACCATATGGACTGTGCTCTACATTGACACAATTAATTCTTTTTTAAATATTCAAGTTTTAAAAAATCCAACATAGATAATCCCAAATAAATGGTTATGAAGACAAATAAATATCATCAAACCGTACCATGTGCCCTCAGAAAGCATTTATTACAGAATTTTTTTCCCAACTTGTCTTTGTCTTAAATTTTGAAACCCTTTAGACACATCTATAATTGTCACTTGTATAGATCACCATACTCTTTCTCTACCTGTTTCTTTTCAGCTCCTATCCACCAATTTCCCTATTCCACTGCCCACCGGGATGTGGATACAGGTATCTTGATCCACCATTCAATGCCAACAAAATTAACCTTGCAGTAATTTCTCTTAGAAGGGACTCGGCTTGGGACAATTCAAGATTCTGGAGAGCTGCTTGGTCCAGCCCTTTCTTCACCAGGAGTACAACACACCCCTCCTGTCATTGAGTATTTACTGCTGGGGATGGTAAGGTCATGGGCAAAACCCCTGCATGATCTGGCAAGGCCAGAATTTCAGTCTAAGGTCTCTGTTACTCAATCATATTGCTGGGTCTGGGAGAAAAGGAAATAGAGACTAAATTTTCTTATTTTTCATCCCATTTTCTTTTTCAGTGTTACCTCATACTTAGAAGGATTTTTAACAAATATTCTTAAGACAAGTTTGGGAGCACTTCTATTGATCAGCAACATGATTACTATTTGTATACACTGCTGGGACAGAAAGAACTGGTTATGATTCCTGCTATTTTGGTTACTGTCAGTACTGTCAGAAAGAGATAAAGATTTTTTTCTGTCTCACTCTTATGCTCTTTTTTCCTCTCCCCCGTCCTTCAAGAAAATGGTTCTTTTTATTTATTTTTGTGCTATCCAACAGTGGCAGCTGATTTTGAAGTGTCAGACTATTATTTGGGGGGGGGGTTTGGATGTTAACATTTTTTGCACAGAGGATAAAATCAATGTGACATTTCCAGAACAATGATAGATAAAAATGATGAGTGGTCTTTAAAAGCAGAAGGCTAATTTTTAAAAATGTCACTAGTGTACTATTTCAGAGTTTGTCAAAGATAAAACAATAAAAGTTATAGATATGAAAACTAATAATATTTCACTGGCTAAACTATAGATAAGCATGTTGTACAGTATACAAGTTCTATATTCTTCTAAATATAACAGGATAGAAATGCTGCAAAAAGGGACAGAATTAAATATAGTTGCTTTGGGTTATTTGATTAGACGTTGGTTTGGGAAGACCTTGATTTCTAAGGCTATGACCTTGCAATCAGTTGCTCTGGCAAGGACTCACAGACTGGCATTTTATACTGTGGAGGATTCACATGGGCTCAAGTGATTGTGGTTTGATGGCCAAGTTTTATGAGTCACCTTAACAATATAGTCATTGTGCTTTTAAAGCTATTAGTGTGTCATGCTGTGAGTGCAAGACTCACCTTAGAATGATGGGACAATGTGTCTCCTGCTTTGAAAGGGTTCTGGGTTTTGATATACACCCTCCCTTAGTGGACTTTTGGCTATAATAACCTGTGTCCATAAAGTGTGGGAGACTCATGACTTCCTACAGCTCACACAGACCTTTAACAACAACTTGTGTGCATATGTATTATTACTACTTCTATGGTTCCTGGCTATTTTCATTAGCAGGCTATGGGTGAAAGTCTAGTTCTGAAGGCAAAGACCTTCACCATTTGATATAATTGGTAAAGGGATGTCAAAATCAGGGATCTGGATCTGCTCTGCTCCTAATGAGGTTTCACAGTCAGAAAAGAGATGGTGTGACTCAGTTGTGTAAACCTGGCAGGAGCCCTTTGGTTAGCGCAGAGAAAACAGAAGCAAGAAATGATCAGCAGAGGGGCTCTTAAAAGAGAGTACTCAAGCTAAGCATGTGACTATGCCAAATTTAATAAACGGAGAGGCACAGACATCTAAAATCTAACATGTTATGCATAAAAAAAAAAAAAAAAACAAAAAAAACCAAAAAACAAAAAAACCTGAACTGATACTAGCAAAGATTTGCCAGCTACCGGACACAAAAAGACCATGACCTCTAGTGATCTTGGCAGGATTATAAAAGTTAATTTATATATAAAATTGAAAAAAGTCTTCCATTGCCAAATCTGGGAACTCTGTGAAATTTCAGTAAACAATATTTCAAGAGAAACTCCAAGAAATTCATCTCATACTTGAACATATCTCTGAATAATATATTAACACAGTTCTAGTTCAATTTATGTGGTTTAGAAGTAGCTGCAAACCAGAAGTCAGCATTTACTATGTTCAAATAGATGGCTTGTTTTGCAGTTGTGAAATTTTGAAGTTAACAAAAAAAAAAAAAATAAAAACAACCACACATAGCAGTTTAAATGTGATGTTGGTTTTACAACCTCATTGTGGGGGAAAAATAACTTCACAGCTTAACTGCAGATTAAATCTGATCTGATTCCACTCTAATCATCTCATTAGAAGCAAATGCACATAAATTGTGAATCAACTTGAAAAGAAGGAAGATTTATGACAACTCCTCCCATCACTATATTATAGACACAAACATTAACTAAAATATGAGGAAAAAGAAGGAAGCACTAAGCACCAGTTTAAGGTTTTGTTTAGCCTTTTTGAAATATATGAAGAGTCACAGTTCCATCTGAGAACTGGAAAATTGATCAGTCTTCAAATTTAAGAATCATAAAGAATGTCTCCTATAAAGAGATAGGATAGATTTTTCTGTGTCATGTTCAAAAACAGGTGTAATAAGTTGTAAGACTAAGCATGGGTAGATATTTGTTGGGATTAATTCTGATTTTGTGCAATACTTCCACTTAGTTCCAGAACACTGCAATTCATCCAAAATGTTTCTAAATGTCTACTTAACTATAACGTGTGTGTGTTTCACATAATCCAAATTTTCTGAAACTTTTGAACAACATATATGCATAATAATGGGATGATATGCTCAATTTCAGCTTCAGGGGTTTGTCCTCAAATATTTCAAAGCTTGTGATCATTGACAGAAAGTACCATTCCTTCCTCTAGGATCTTTTCTATGCTTTGAAAAGAAAAATCATGTGCATGTTACCTCATGTACACATTTCTCTTGGTCCATTATAAACATTTACCATAGCTTACACATGACAATATGCATATGAAACATTTTGTAGCAATCTTAAAATCAAAACAAATGGATTTATTAACTGTCTATTCTTTCACTTCAAGGGAGTCTTATACAACATGTACTTATTACATAAAGATGTATCTTTGATTTCACAAATATTTGGTCATGTCAGAAGTTTTCTTTGCTTTTGGTCCTCCCAGAAACGCTACAGAAGGCCAAAGAGAACTTGCTTAAGGAGAAATGCTTAGTGTTTGCAGGCCTAATACAAAAATCTTCAGAAATATGATGCAGCAGACAGCAGGAAAAAGAAAAGTAGTAGGGGAGGGAGTATGCAGAGGGCAGACAAAAACTTCAGGAAATAATTGCTAAGAATTGTTGTCAGTGTGTATTGTCCATGTGGGAGACGAAAGATCTGCACATCATTCACCTTTGGTGAAATATGGAGTCTGGAATCTTGACACAATTACAGTTATACAGCTAAAATAATATTTGTGCTATAAAACACAAATATTCCAAAGGTTGCCAAATGTAAACATATTAAATTTCCATTCTTTTGCTGTTGTTTTATATATTTTTTTAATATGGCCAAGAATAGCCAAAATTTTCTTCTCTTACCTTGTCAATACCAATGGCTACATTGTTGAACCTGAAACTTCACCTAATAAATATAAAACAAATAACAACACAGACAAAAATAGACATCAAAGAAATACAAACATAAAAAAGAGAAAGGAAAATATGAATAGGTGAAAAATAATGTATTACTACTGAAACTGCATGGGTATTTTGTTTTGTAACAAAATATTATGTAGAACCTCATTTAGTACTAACATCACCAGAATTCTCTATACTTTGGCTGCAAAGTTCTATTTGTGGGGCATGAATTTCTTCAGAAATCCCTAGAAACTCATCAGCAATACTGTATCTGAAACCAGACTTTAAAATATTAAAAAAAAATCACTTTGAATAGGACATTCAGTTTAAGCATAGACCATGGGACAAAAAAATAGTTTAGATATCATAGTAAAGGTAAAAACTCAAAAACTAATGTACTTTAGTTTGTGAATTAAAATTTTGATTATTAATTTCCAGTGTGCATCATCTTCCCAATGAAAATAACCCAATCTTAGAAAACAGCCTTCATCTTCAAGAATCTGTCCAAGGAAAAATGCCTGCATATTTTGATCAATAAAAAGCAGGGTCCAAAGGGTCAGGAAGAACCATTGTGTTCCCAAATTAATAAGAAAGACATTCATTTCTGCAGGACTGGCCATCTTAGAAGATTGTCTCCAGTGCACCTTAGAGACCTCAGTTTCAGGCTGGCTTGATGTCTTAATTGAATTGCCTTTGCTGTGGAGTGGAGAAAACAAAGCCTCAGAGGCTTCCCCAGACAGAGAGAAAGAGGCGAATGAAGGGAATCCGTGATACCTGCTCGATAAAATGTGATCATTTAACTCCGGTCTGAAAATTAAAAAAAAAAAAAAAAAAAAAAAAAAAAAAAGGGGAAGGAGGAATTTATTGACCTCTGGTGATAAATTTCACAGGAATGCATTATTTTGTGTGTATGATACACAACTCATAATAGTATGTAACAACAATAATTACTGCATGACCTTATTCTTACCTAGCTTTTCTCATTATTATGGCTCGGAGCAGCTTACTTAGAAAGTTTCCCTCAGTACTCCTGTTATGCAGAGAAGTGACTTGATCAAGGTCACCAGCAGTCAGAGACAGAGCAGAAATTAGGCTTTGGACCTTCTTCACTTAATGCTGTATCTTTGAGACTTGAACTTTATCTGTACATGCATGTAGATTATACATGCATGTGTGTACTGTATCTTGATGTTACCTATAAACAGGGAATCCAGCAAATCTTTTCTTATAATTGTTCTCTCTGCCAACACCTCCTGTCGCCATATTTCACTTCACAAAGAAAAGCAAGGCACAATTCTTCCCAAGAATATTTCTGGGTTCCACATTCTCTGAACCTCAGAGAAAGGAAAAACAATATCATTTGCTGTGCCTGTGTTTGTGCAGAAGTAGAATGCAGTATGGAGATTGTTTACCCAAAGTGATGGCGGTTTGTTTCCTTGGCCTATCAGGGCCAAGTGTGTGTGTGTGTGTGAGGACTGTGGGCTAACAGTCACAAGATTCTGTGCAATTGTGTGCAAAGCTGAGTGTTTGGCAGATTCAGTTTAGATGTAATGTAGTATAATGTAATTCAGTATAAAATAATATAGTAGAATAAAGTAATTAATTAACCTCCTAGCAAAATAGAGTCAAAGGTATCATTCTCTCCCCTCGTTGGGGACAAAAATATCTGCCATAACCACCCTCCTGTGTACTTTTACATGGTCTAACTCTGTATTCCCTAATTTTTGTCCCCAACTACCTTAGGGATGGTTTCAAAGATCAAAGAACCAATACTTAGCAGTGGTAGAAAATACATTGAAGGATGGTGGGGAAGCATTATTCTTTGTGAGGTTAAGACTAGGTACTAAGAATGTCATGAAATCTTCATTTCCGCATATTTTCGCGCCTGTTTAGACAAAACCATGTCTGACCTCTCCTTGTGTTGGTTTTAAGCAGCAAGTTAGAAGAGATCATCTCCAGAGGTCCCTTTTAATCAACCTTTCTATGATCATAAAACTCTCTGTGCTGGAAGGCACCTTTCAAAATCATCTACTAGAAGCCCTCTGTAGTGCCCAGAGACATCTTCCCCTGCATCAGTTTCCTCACAGCCCTGTCTAACCTGACCTTGACTGGTTGCAGCTCTTGGGCATCCAATGCCTTTCTGGGCAACCTGTTCCAGAGTTTCACCACCCACACAGTAAAAAGCTATTACCCCTGTTCCTAGCACAGCAGAAGGTGCTGAGAGATTTGTACCACTCTTTATATGAGCACCCTTTACCTTCAGGGTGACTGCTACAAGGGCTGCATTGCTGCTGATTCTGCACTAATCCCAGATGGCCTCTCATTTTGTCACACCTGGCTCTCCTCCCTCACTGGCATCCTTGTCCCTTCTCCAGTGCTGCTGTTTCCATTTTCCTGTGTGCCTTTCTCATCCATCTGCATGAGAAAAAGGAGTTAGCATCTCCCAGCACTGAGCTCCTGCTCACACAGTAATCACCACAGTGTGCTACAGCTATCCTGGCCATACAGATACCTGAGCATCAGCACCACTGCTGCCCATTGATGAGGGAAATGTTGTGGATATCTTTCTGTATCTATCAAATAAATCACAGCCAGCTTCAGGTGAGTGGAAGCAGCCACCAAGAGGTGAATAAGGGGTAAAGGGTGTGTCAGTACCCCAGGAACTGTGTTTTGCCATGGCATGCCTGCTAACCAAAATATCTGGAGTTCTTATTCTAAGGAAACTGGTTTGCATGGGTTTGAAGACTGAATTAGAACATTTTATAGCACAGAATGCAAATAATCAGGTAATTTACTCTGTAGATGTACAGTAATTGCAGCGTAGTTAGAATAATTACATTTTACCTGCAGGACATGCACTTATGGCATGTTGCATTTGCATTAAATACTCAACATATATATTCCAGACCAATTCATCTTTGCAGCAGAGCTATGTCATTGGATACATTACAGGGCTGAATTTAGCTTTAAGTGCTTTACCTTGTGCAAGTCACTATCTTGACTGACATTCCCATTTTCCCAAAAAGTATTTTTTTTTAGCAGAATTTGCTGAATTTGGTGATGAAACTTGCACAGCCTGGGATCAGTGAATCCACTCAAAATTTAACTTCAAGTCATTGGAATAACAGGTGAACAGAAAAGTGCAACAACCAGGTAATCACTCGCTGCAGTGAGCAATCAAGCAGTTCATTCTCAATTGAACACCGACCATACTTTGGGGTCAAGCCAAGGCCTTAACTCCAGCTGCTTTGTGCTAATGAGGGAAGGAAAAGCAACCAAAAAACTGCCTGAAAAGAGTAACTGTAAACACCCCTGGCTGCACCAGTGTTTTTAGTGTCATGGGTCTGCTCCCCTTGTCTCTCCTCTGCGTGCCCTCTTCCCTTGGCATAAGGACAGGAACCAGTCATGCCAACAGCAGCAAGGGCTAAGGGATAACGTGTGGGAGGAAGGATGAGTCAGTGCTTAGGGCAGAAGTTTGGGATGCCTGCAGACCTGGGTTCAGGTCCATGTTGTGCAAAAATCTTTCCCCATGATCCTGTCCAAATCACCTATAATTAAAACTAGAAAAGTGCTAGTAGAGGTAAGTAAGGCAGATAAGGAATATTCAGAACTGTTATGAGTCTCAAGTTCAGGATTATATATAATGAGCTTGAAGTCTGAGAAAGAGAGCCAGCAGGCCAAGCAGAGTGATAGTTAGTAAGAGAAAAGAACGATTTGGGCAGCATCCCCCCCAGATATATAACTTAAAGATAGATATAGCTGTCCCAGGAGTAGAAACTGTTCTACTTTTGCAAAATACCAGCCTGCTTTTTGGAGCAAGGAATAACACCAGTGCTTCTCTACTTCTAACTTCTGTATCCTTGTTGCTCAGTTAAAACACTTTGGGGGAAAAAAAAAAGAAAGTAATCCAACCCTGGAAACTGCCTCTGAGGTTAACAGGATTGAGATTAGAATCCTAGAAACACTGAGATTGGAAATGATTTTCAAGATCCTTGAGCTGAACTCTGAACACCAAGCTGTGTTCACCACTAAACCATATTCCCAAGTATCACATCCACCAGTGCCTTCCTAATACTTCCAAGCCTGGTGATTCCAGCACTTCCCTGGGCAGCCTGTTCCAATGTCACCCCTTCAGCGAAGAAATTTTTCCTAATATTCAGTTGAAACCCCTGCTTGGCCAGCTTGAGGCATTTACTCTTTTTTGGTTGCTCGTCACTTGGGAGAAGAGACCGAGCCCCATCTCACAGTGTGAGAGGCTCCCTAAAACTTTTTCTCCAGGCTGAGCCCCCCCAGCTGCCTCAGCTGCTTTTCATCAGGCTTGTCCTCCAGATCCTTCCCCAGCTCTATAGCCCTTCTTTGGACACACTCCAGCATCTGAATGTCTGTTTTCTTTTGAGTGGCCCAGAACTGAACCAAGGATTTGAGCTTTGGCCTCAACAATGACTTCAAGATGCAACAGGGGGAGAAAAATCCTCAGACTAAAGTACAACAAATCCCATGGCCCACTTTTTCCCTATGTGAAAGGTTAGCTTTCCCGCAGGCAGAGCCAAGCAGACCCTGCTGTGCTGAAAGCCAGGTACCTGTCATGTGGTACAGGTCATATTTGCCTTCCCAACCATGCAATCTAAGCTGCATTTAAAAAAAAAAACTACTTTTGGTTGTCATCATAGAGGACTCCAGGACTCAGCCTACATTAGAGACACGGGAAGGAAGTATGGCCAAATGGCAGAACACTCACGATCTTGGGCTAAACAAACAGGACACCGTAGTCAGATAGTCCAGTGGCTGGACAGATCAGATAATTCCAAATAGACTGGAAAAATATGCAGTAGATATCATAAAGTCCTTGTCTCAGAGGTCTCTTAAAATTTTTGGTCTCCAGATCTGACTACAGCTGCAACAATGACTAATGTAAAAAATAAAAGAGACCCAACTCTTATTGGGACATATAAGACTCTCCTTGGCCGTGTCTCTGATGACAAGTGCCCAACTTAGTGCAGAAACTTTTGCTGTGAAGCAGTGGACTATGACATTACTTGGCTTTCTTTCTTTTAATTTGCAACTTTTTAGTCCTCCATTAAGCTTGTGTCTCATGTTTTTCAAAATGTTTTTTCCTGCTCCGGTCTCCACTGTTGTTCTTTTTGGAGTTGTCCATTCAACATGCTGATTTCCCTGCGTGCGTGCAGAAAGAGTTCCTCCAGAGTCCCTTAGATCCTAGTCCTTTCTTAGCTAATTACCATGTGCCAGACACTGGAGTTATGGGGCCTCAGGGTGATCATTTTGTTGACAATGTGCAGCAATAACCATATAATCACAGCACAATTATGGAGCATTTATGGAGTTACTTGTGTCATGTCATAGATGAAGTTAGCAAATGTAATTTACCTCTCAACACTAAAGAGGACAGAGTCTTAAGGTCAAAGGCTGAGCTCTCGGTAAAAACTCCATTTTTAAAGCTGCTTTTAGAAGAGCAAGTTCCCCCAAATCAGCCTAAACTTATATTTGTTGGACATCTCTTTAATTTTTGTTTCTATAAACTCTAAAACTCTGGTGAAAATTTGCCAACAGGAAATTAACTTTAATATGATGAAGGAAGATCAAGGAAAAAAAAAAGCAAACCTTCATAAAACTTCCCAGAAAAATCCTTGAACCCAAATATTCTAAACAAATAAATAAATAAATAAATGCATTCATACATAAAAATGTTCCCCATCAACTTCTATCTGTCTCTTGATACCACTTATCTGTTCATATAAAACTCCTACCAGGTGCAGAGTGATTAGGAAGACCAAAAATAAAACCATTATCTATCAAGCTAACATTTCCTCACATCATCTGCGGCGGCACATCGACTGCTGCCTGGATGCTCAATCATGTCTGGTGCTCTGAGGTGACCTTTGGGCAGGAGGCACTCTGCCACAGATCAGAACAGGGACAGGGCTTTGGCAGAGTGAGCACCCAAGAAACGCCACGAATAAGGAAAAGGGGGAAAGAACAGCATTTACAAAAGATGTTGTCTAGGATAAGTCAAATGGAGTAGAAGAGGGGCAGGGTTTGGCTTATCAGAAGGCTTATCAGAAAGAAAACATATAATTCTTACTATCACAAAGTCTTTTTTCAAAGATTGGTGTGTGTATATATATATGGTAATGGGGTACACAATAGATGCATACGCATTTTGCCATATTACCATATATACATATGCATATATATGTTCATATGCATACAAACACACAAAACCTCCCAACACAGACCGACCCATAAATATATAAATATACAATGTATTTCCCTTTTCCAATAAAAGAGGATATAGGCTCCTAGACCAACTTTCATATATGGCAGCTTAGAGCAAAAATGTTTTATTCATGAATGATGTCTTTTTTCTTTTTTCTTTTTTTTTTTTTATAAACACATAAAAATGTGAAACAATAAAAGTGATATATACCTAATAATGAGTGAGCCAATAAACCCCACCAGGCAACTTAGCTTTGGAAGTGGAAAAATTGACTTTGTATAACAAATTGCAGAATTA
This sequence comes from Camarhynchus parvulus, assembly GCF_901933205.1. Classification (NCBI taxonomy): domain Eukaryota; kingdom Metazoa; phylum Chordata; class Aves; order Passeriformes; family Thraupidae; genus Camarhynchus; species Camarhynchus parvulus. Next base: position 65,099,626 of record NC_044601.1, read on the forward strand.
TTAATCCTGTTTGAAACCCTTTTTATATCAGACCATTTACTTTAATTCTTGCTACTTTCAACATTATCATACATTATGCATTTTTTTCTTTGTAATTTTTTTTCTTTCCACAAGTACAGTGTGCTCCCAAACTTTAAAGGGCTGGAAGCATTTTAAAGAGAAGCCTACTGGGGAATAGAAAAAAAAAACAGGGATAAATTATTTAGGCCATTCTGAGGTACTCATGCCTGCAAAAACTCCCTCACAGTGGTCCCTCACAGACCACTGATGAATTAAACTTTGTGAAGCCCCTGCAAGGCAAGGAAATATGATCTCCTGTTAAGTGAGCAAAGAAGTGAAAGCACAGAGCTATTTCTGTGTCTACATCAGATTGAGGATGAAGCTTCCAGAGGGGTGCTAAACCCACCAAAACCACCCTTCCTTCTGTCTTCTGTCCTGGTGAACATCCAGGGCTTCCTGCAAGTGATGGAAGGGGGCACATACAGGGAAGCCTTGCCTTAGGGTGTCTTTCTGAGGAGATATAAGCAGGAGCAAATGTACTTAAACAAAATCAGACACTCTAAATGTAGATTGGTCTTCAGACACACCTGCAAAGAGGAATGTGAGCTGAGTGAAATAGCATCTGAGGAGAGATGAGGTGATGTCTTTTTTGAGGTAAAGCTCACATGATTCACCCAAGAGCCTCAGCTCTGCTCCTGGTGTTATAAGCACTCTGTGTCTGTGCCTGGACACAGGGCAAACTTGTATGGGTGGTAATATTCATGCTATGTCTGCAATGTGGTGCTCTCAATGCATCTTTTTCAGGAAGTATCAATAGAATCAGTATTTTCCTAAAAGACAGATTTCAGGTGCACAGTGTGGAAGATGATCCACTCAGAAGTCTAATGTCACTGGGGACCTAGTGGTCCATCTGAGCTCTGTGAATGCCACGTATGACACCACATTGGATACAAGGACAGGCATTTTACTGACTAAAACCAAACAACTGGGAGAAATTGGACTAATATTTTTTCTCAGACTGTGCTAGCCAGTATCATGGCCAGCAATGGGCCAAAGGCATAAATATAATAAGTGTATTGTTGTATCCAGCACACTTTTTTTTCTTCAATAGAAAACTCTAAACTGCCCAAAATTAATCTTAAAAGGAAAACAAAGAAATGTGTTTTCAGATGTAACCAGCTGTTAGCTTCTAATTCAATAATTCAACGCCATTGCCTCTCTCACATGGTTCTCTATCTGTTCTTTATAATGCACAAGATGCTTGCTACAAACAGTGACAGCAATAATGCAGGGGATTTTGGTTTTAGTTGTTTTCAGACTGAGAGATCTTAGGATTTCAAAGAAATCTCAGCCAATCACTAAAATCCCATGGAATCTGGTAGGAATGAGTTTGAACTCTTTGAGTTAAGGTAAACAAACATATTAACTGGTTGGATTTTGTAATTCAATATAGCAGTATGCCAAGCTTGGCTAGAGCAATAATATTTAGTCATTAGCAGAGCTTTTCAGTAAGAAGATATGCTGTCAGCTGGCAAGTAGTTCTCAAAATAATGGAATCAGAGGTCATGTTTCTCTAGCAAATCTTAAAGAATTAAATCTCTTGAACTCAGTAACTTGATCTTCCAGGGGTGTTTCATCTTTACCTTTTTTCCTTCTGGTGTGTTTGGTTGCATGGCAAGTCTTCAGTTTGAGGTGGGACTACAGGTGTGGCTTCTCTGAGAAGATGCTGAAAACTTCACCCGGGTCCTACAGAGTCAACTCCAGCTTCCCTCAGCCCCATGCCCCATTCCTCTGCACTGCTGAATGGCGAAGAGCAGAGAAATCAGGAGTGAAGTCGAGCCCAGGAATGAGGGATAGGTGGGAAAAGTTGTTTTAGTATTTGATTTTTATTTCTCATTATCCTGCTCTGATTTCATGGATAATAAACTAATTTCCCCAAACCAAGTCAGTTTTGCCTGTGGTATTAACTGGTGAGGAATCTGTCCTTGTCCTTACCTCAACCCAGGAACCTATAACTATATTTTTGTCTTTCCTGCCCAGCTGAGAAGGGAAGTGACAGAGGCTTTGGCTGGCACCTGGTGTCCAGCCTGGGTCAGCCCACCACAGCTGACTAACAGGTCATGCAGTTCAGGTTCAATAACACCAAAACCATCTGGTCAACTTGGAATACTTTTGTTGGCTAGCAAACATATAAATACGTTAGGGGTAATGTTTCTCTATAGAAATCTATTCTAAAATATCATTTTGGTGTATTACAAATTCCACCTTTGGGCAAACGTTCCTCTAATCTTCCTCTGAATAGGTTAGATAATCAGCTTGAAGAGTACTTAAGATATCAGGCGATTTTATTTTTCACATCTCTTCCTTTGCCAAGATTAACAATTTCAAACTTCCATACTTGCTAACTATGCATAATGCATTTCCAGATGTGAACACTTGTTTAAACCAGTGAATTCTCTTTCAGAAGTAAGATTTCCATTTAAAGAAACCTGGAGTTCCCACAAACTGAACTCCAATACTTTGGCATCAGTTACCATCTCTGTGTCAATCTCTACAAAACAGCCTTAGGTTCCATCTTGGAAAATGATGATTCCAGTATCCATTCCTTGTTTTCTCTATTAACTTGTAAGTCTGTGACAGAAACGTCTTCTCCCTTAATTTTTAATTCATCCTCACTGGAGCGTCTTAAATCTATATTCAGCTCTGTAGTAAGCCAAATATTAATTTCCCTCTTCAGGAAGAGAAGAAGAGGTACCTTCATCATATATTCTAACACCTTTTTTTATCTTTACTGATCATGAAGTGTATAAAATTATAAAGTTCTGCCCTGCATCTCATGTAGTGATCAGTGCATGTGTGGTGAATCCATAAATTTTCAATTGCACATAAAAAGTGTCTCTCATTTTTACAGAAAGGAATTATTCCAAATGGGATATAATAGCATATGGATTTTGAAAATATAACCAAAACACCTATTTTCATAACAATCAAATAACTATTTTATTTATTTACAGCATTGACACTCTCTCTTTCCTGCTCTCCAAAGTCCCCATAATTTGCTCCTGCATCTCTGCATACTCCCTTTCTTCTATTATTTTGTTAGCTGTCTATGTAACACTGATTTTGAAGCTGATCACAGCTGATGTTGCTGACAAAAAACCCCAACACAACAAGCAGGAAACCCAAGTCCAAATCCCCCAATGATAATGTGCAAAGGAGCCTGTACTGTGCTGTAATACAAAGCACATGAAAAACTGATTTACATGGAGTTATTTAAAGTTTCCATTTCCAGACATGGAATGAGACAGAAAGAGAGTACTAGGGAGCTGAGATGGAGGGAGGCTTGATTTAATTTATGGTTTGAAAGCACTTCTATTTAAATTTTTCCACACAAAGGGTCAGTTGCACAGAAAGAAGTACATTTGCATGAAGTGCTGAAGGCGTGAGTCCCTGAACAAATCAGCTCTTGGCATTCCAGCCTTAGGTAGGAAGGTAATAAGGCCCAAATGAAGTAAACAATTTTTTTTTTTTTTGGTGTGGTGACTCCAGCACCAGGCAAATTTTGTAGAACATCTTGTGCCAGCAGCCAAAGTGATTTACATTTTTTTTCCTTCTCTCTGAATAGAGTGGACAGCTGGTGAATCCTTATGCCTATTAATATTTCAGTGTGCAATCATCTCTTGATATCTAACAAATAATTTTCAATCTTTGGGGCATCAGCTGAAGTAATGAATGATTCTTTTATAGTCTTATAGGACTGATGGGCATTACAGAGTGACACATTAGGTTCGAGGGTGAAGAGAAAGAGGGAGAGAGGAAATGCTAGCATAAGGGAAACAGGCTATTATTGTCTTTTGATTGTGCCAAACAAAAATATTTTTTTTCTGATCTGGTCCTCAGGGGATCACCATAAACCTCTGACCATCTCTGTACATTTTGTGTGTGTGTGTGCATGCATGTGAGTGTCTGTGTTAAACTTTCTTGCTGTCAGGTAGGATTTTTACTACTTCTAAGTTCTTGGTGTCTCTAGTCTTAAACTAAATTGGTGAAGCTATAAAAGTTTTAATCTCTTTTGGCCCAGAAACTGCAATTTCTGTGCCAGCTGCACAGAACAAGCCACAGCAGTATGGAGCACACAATATAAGATACTGTGTGCTGTTAAGCAATAAATCAGGTACCCAGTCTTTTGCAGAAAAGGAAAGGAGATGAATACTTTGTTAATTCAGTTGGGTCTAAATTGAAAGAAAGAGACATTTGATGGTGAATTGTGGCAGTGAAATTTATGGGATTAGTTTCTGATGTGAGATTTTAGAAATTTCTTATTAATGTGTTTAAAACTTGGATCTTGATAATTGCTCATAACAAAGCACATTGGCCTAGAAAGTAGCAGTAGCAGGATGAGAAAAAGGCTGGATAAGTGTAAAGGGATCTTTATTACAAAGGTTTCTTCCGCTCAATTTTGAGGAATGCTTAGGAAGGTTAAATAACTTTTCATGGTCCCTTCTAATGGTTGGCCCCAAGTGCACTCTCTGAACACAGAGCATGACGGGTTACAGTCCACCACAAATTCTGTATCACAGCAGCATCAGTTCTTGACATCCCTGTTCTAATGCTGCTGGGTTATGATCTGCAAATACTGTAGATCTAGGTAAAGCAGACTGGAGAAAAATTTGGAGGATACATGCTGAGCTGTCTTAACACCCTTCTGAGGAACACCTTGGGCATTGCTCTCTGTCACTCTGCTCCTTTGCATTTTCTTTTGCTGCCTTTCCTTATTGGCAATGTGTATGATTCACCTCTGCGCCACGCCAAACCAAAGAAAATCAGTCCTTGCACAAGAAATAAGGCTGGACTTGTTTCAGAGGCAGGAAGGTTTTTCTTAGCAGTAAGTACATAAAGTAATACCCCTTGCTGTCTGCTACAGAAAAGAAGACATGGAAGAAAAATCCAATGTTCAAAGACAACTTTGTCATTAAAGTTCACAAGTATGCTAGCAATTTGATGTAGGTATTATTATTATTATTATTATTATTATTATTATTATTATTATTATTATTATTATTATTATTATTATTATTATTATTATTATTATTATTATTATTATTATTGTTTAGATAAATTGGCAGTCTAAAAAAAGAACACAGGCAGTATAAATCATTTACTTTACTGAAAAAGAGAGGTGCATCTGCAGAATTGGATGCTGAGAACACTTCAAGGTGTTACCCAAAGAATGCTGATGAACCCCTACCCAGATCCCCCTTAAAGCACAGGCAATATATGAGCATATAATTAAATATGTGTTCTTTGATTATCAGTCAAAGACTCATTACAAGTGGTACCAACCCCTTTGGAAGACACCCAGCCTACTTCCAATTAAAAACCACCTGACCATAAATAATAAAAGCATATTTCACACACAGTAAATAATGGTTCTTAAAATAATGTATTTCAGGAGTTATATTTTAAGGGCACCATATGTGTTCCCTGCATAATGAGCTCTTCCCTCTATCAGTCCAACCAGCAGCCTCCCAAATCTAGAGACTTGAAATGATTAATTTGTTGGTTTAATTTGTTTTTTCTCTAACATTAACCAGTTGTTTTTCTTTCTCCATTTTAAAAATTAAATAATCTGTTTCCTGCATTTACATATTTACATATCTCCTTCATGGTAAACAACAATCTGTAACTTAAAAGTGAGTTTTTAGAAAAGAAACAAAGAAGACAATGGTTTTTTGGAGGTGCTATCTTAATGATGTATGAGGATGTTCATAAGATATACATATATGTGTCCATGTGACACTGTGGGGGTGTGTGTGTCTGGCATAATGCTTGCCTACGTGTGCATTTGTACATATGTGCATATAAATATGTATCTTATGCAGACATAGTGCTTCAGATGTTAAATATACAATAAGTCCAAAAGATTCTTTCTGGTTGTGAGTTTGAGTTGAGACATCTGTCTGTGTGTGTGTGTGTGTGTGTGTGTGTGTGTGTGTGTGTGTGTGTGTGTGTGTGTATTTGGCTGTTTTGGAGGAATGGAATGATCTTCTTCCCAGCTGAACAGTTTAATTTTGGAAATAGAAAGGACTTTTTCCATACTAGTAGCAATCAAAATCTATCTGCATAACGAGACAAACTACTGGTTTTAAAGGAAATACTAACTCCTGCGCTTTGGAACCCTTTAGTGCCCAGACCTCTCCACAGAGATGTGTATGTGTACATGCTCACAAACGTAAACAAATATACTGTGGTCATTCAAAGCCTTAAAATTGTTTTGCATACGATGTAGAAAACTAATTAAGGGTTAAATCCTACCAGATATGTAACATCCAGAACTGAAATTAACTTTAAACAAAAAATGGAAATAATAGAGTTGTTACTTCTACTTGAAAAGGGAATATGAAAAGCGTTCAAAGTACACTTTGTACCAGTTAAAAGCATTTATTTTTCCACTTTTGGAAAGTCTCCCACATGGCTTCAGGCTGTCAGCCTCATGCCTGTGAGTAGGAAAGCCCTTACAAGTTGTTTCATAACTGGCTATTTGAGGGATTTCCTGACTTTCTGTGCTACGCCAACAAAAACCAAATTATTAAGAGAAATAGACACAAAGTTAGGAAGATTATCCAGAAAGGGAAACAGTGAAGATACACCAATGACAGTCACAAGCACTGCAGCTAACGCTGGTTTCCCGTAGATCTGTGCCTTTTTTGTTAAATGACTTCATGCTGTATTATGTTAAATTGTCCTGTTATCTTCACATCCACATGTAATAGCATTTTTTATTGTCCCTCTATGGGTGACCTGTAGTATTTTATGTTTCTTAGTGACAATATCAATGCAAGCAGCCACTGCGCTGTCGGGACTCTTGAGGCAGGGTGAATTCCTTCGCTTCTGCCTTCTTGCCATTAAAACCTGAGTATTTGCAAAGCCAGGAAGTTCTGTTGGTTTTATCCAGTAGATATTGAAACCATTTGTCTCGATGGCTTAACAGCATTTGAGAGGACTAGGGCTTGAGGAGAAGCCCTGTGAGGAGTGGCTGAGGTGGCTTGGTCTGCTCAGCTGCGGAAGACAAAACTGAGGGGGGACCCCAGGGCAGTCAAAGCTCCCTGGGAGGAAGAGCAGGGGCAGGCTCTGATCCTGCTCTGTGACAGGGACAGAACCTCAGGGAATGGCCTGAAGCTGTGCCAGGGGAGGTTTAAGTTGGATATTAGAAAAAAGTTCTTCGTTCTCAGAGTGCTTGAGAACCAGAACAGGCTCCCAGGGGAGTGACCACAGCACCAAACCTGACAGAGCTCAGGTGTTTGCACAATGTTCTCAGCACACGGTGAGATCTGTGGGGGTGTCCTGTGTAGGGCCAAGAGCTGGATTCAATGAACCTTGTCTGTCCCTTCCAACTCCATATTCCATTCTATGAACTTTGAATTGCTTTGACGGTGAGAAGGGTTGTATTTGACTTCCCCAGTGGAGACCCCACATGGTAAAAAATACGTTTGTTTTCCATCTAGCTACTGCAACTATCTCATCTGCTTTCTCTATTATTATTACTATTATTATTACTATTATTATTACTATTATTATTATTATTATATGTGGGTACACTATTATCCTGAAACTCTCTGGATTTAAAACAGTCAAGAAGTTCAGAAAGAAATCGTGGGAGACCCAGATACATCTACAGACCAATTGATCATGTTGCCACAGGAAACCAGCCTATACATAATTGTAATTTATTGCAAAAGGGACTGGAACCCCCATGTCCCACACATAAGTATCTAGGCCAAGGAAATGTGCCTCTCTGCCTCCCTGCTTTTTCTTACCATCTGCCTCTCTTTCTCTGTTTCTCTTGTTCTCCAGCTCTCACATAAACTAGAATAATTCCAACAACAAACACTAAAAAGGAAAATTGTTTCATAACATTAAACATTCTTTTCTTAACGTTGGAAGTTTTAGGTCTCAGTATACCCTAAGGAAGAGACGGAATTTTATACTGAATCTTTTTTAAATGTGTAACCTCACTGTATAAAAAGGAGCATCAACTATGTAACAACAGATTGTAAACATTCAATTTTCCTTCTGTTTTTTAAGAACTCTTGAGAGATGTTTCCCAGAAGTAGGTAGCAGAGGTATTAGGTCTTAAAATAGAATGAGGTGTGTATTACAGATGGACATAGACATTTTACTCTTTCCACTGTATTAAGAAGGTGTATTTAATGAGAGTTATAATCATGCCAGGGAAAAGCAAAGAGGCATGGAGGACAGAAACGTGTTTGAAGCTATCCTTCTTTCCTGGGTGTCTGAGCCCTTCTCCCAACAGGCCACTTCTGGGAGCATGGTCTCCGGAGCTTAAACCACCTCCCTGAAATTAGCCATGCAGAGCACACCCTCGGGCCTCAATTTGCTGATACCAGGCTTTGAGGACAGTGTGGTGCAGCAAGAATTTGGCGCAATATGTAGCCATTAGAAAACCCGTACAGAAATTGAAACATATGAGTTTGGCACGGATCTCAGCTTCTGTGGATTAAATTCCCCATGTGTGAGGAAACTGGCTTAAAGCAGGAAGAGTTTGGAAGAATGTGTTGTGATAAGTCAAGGGGGAATGGCTATAAAAAGGAAGAGGGTAGGTTTAGATTGGATATTAAGAGGAATTTCTTCTCTGTGAGGGTGAGGTCCTGGCACAGGTTGCCCAGAGAAGCTGTGGATGCCCCATTCCTGGGAGCACTGTAGGGCAGGTTGGATGGCATTTGTAGTAACATAGTCTAGTGGAAAGAGTCCCTGCCCACATCAGGGACGGCGGAACAAGATGGTCCTTAAGGTTCTTTCCAACCCAAAACATTCTCTGGAGCTATGAAATGTGAAAACAAAACCCACCTTTGACCATGGCATACACCTCCCCAGCTGAAGTGGTGGAATTTCACATCAGGAGCCATTGAAGGATGCGTAGGCTAGGTAGGAGAACACTGTTTAAGAGAGACCTGGGTTTAGGAGCCAGTCTGTACTTTAATCACCACAATTAATGAATTAAATTCCTTTGTGCAGACAGCATTAAGCATGTCCTACACAGAGCTCAGTGAGGTGGCAGAAGGTCCCCTCTGCCCTGAGAGCTTCCACCACAGATGCATCACAAAATTTCACCTGATGGAGAATATTCCTGCAGCTGTTTTTCACTCCCACAAAACAAAATGATGCAAAACCAAGATCTTTACCTACCAACAAGATCCCAAAACAAACCCAAAGATTTTAGAATATGTTGTCCTATCCCTCACTCAGGTACCATGATCAGATTTAGTGAATCCTGCTTTATAATACACATATGCACCTCATTACCATGACTATTACTTGACTCATGGTTATCTCAGATTCGACCAGAGAGACAATCTCCCCTGATTTCAAATCATCTTGTATTCCAGATTTGTAATGTTATTTTTATATGGTGTCCATACTACGATTTTTGTGTAATGTCCATATTCCTTCACCTCCAAACCTCTGGATTAATCTGGCTCTCTGCAGCCATGTAAAAATTGCTGCTGTTGAGGTCTGAAGGGAATCATTCTATTAGAATCATCCAAGAGGTTTCTGGTTAAGCAGAAAGGACATATTAGTTGTCCCCTGTAATTTTTCTACCATTTCATGGGAATTGATGCTATAAATGCTTATTCATTCAGGGGAGTAAGGAAGGTTCTCAACATTAGCTGGAAGTTCAAACAAATTTTTTAAAGAATTGTTATTTGGCCTGATTTTTTTCCTTCATTATTTTTATAATTTCAAAGTTGATTTTTTTTTTAATTTAAGCATCTCAGGAAATAAGATGCTGCTAATAAATATAAGAATATTTTACCCCTGTAATTTTTAACAACTCTTTGCAAAATATATGCCAGCAAACTTTTTTTCTCATTCACTATTAAATCATTATATTTTGTTTAAAGAGAAAGAAGGAAAGAAGAAGGGAAAATGGATCATGAGCAAGTCTCAGTTAGGAGATAATACCAGAAATCTTTCTTAGGATTTGTTTTCTGTGGCTTACTGCTGCTCTGTGAATTTTCTCACATTGCTTAATTTTTTTTCACATTCTTGGGCAATGGTTTAATTTGAAGTGAGCTGGGATCAATTTTCAAATGGAGGATTGTTCCTCCAGAAAGAGAATGTTTTAGATAGCCATGTGCTGAGTTACATAAGTTTCTGTGGCCCAAAGTGCACATCTCAAAACTGTGAAATGAATTTGGATATGTGTCACAAGGCAAATAAATACACAAGACATAACCAAGAAAAAAAAATCCACCACAACATCAACAGCAAAAGAGTTTTGAGTATTTTTACCTTTCTATTATTTCACTGTCCCATCCCTCAGCTCTATATGAACTGGTGTGACACTTTTCAAACAGTGCAATAGGAAATGAAGCAACTGGAGTAAGAAACTTATGATCTGCTGTGATACATACTAGAGTGGCACATGGACAGCTTAAAATAAAAGGTTAAGCAGAATCTATAGCTGAATAAACATTTCTAGGGAGCATTGGTTTGGTGGTTACTTCCTTTTGAGAAGAAGAAGCTGTGAGAAGACTCATTTGGGGCCTCTGTCCTCTGGCTTTGCTGCTACAGTTGTTTTCGGAGGTTTTGGTTCCTTGTCTGAGCTACTCTGCCGGCACGTCTGTGCCTCAGCTTTTAGCCAGGCTGGCCCTGACCTGCTGACTGGGATTCTGGCTCAGCCTCAGACCTCTTTCATCCCTGTGCACCTGTCTGGGATTCGCTGCCCATGGCTGGTCCTGGTTCCATCGCTAGACCTGCCCTTCCCGCTGCCAGGCTCAGCTGCTGGCTCATTTTCCCCTGCTTTCTTTGTTCCTTAGGGATATGTGAATGCTGTTATACCATCTTGTCAGGCAAAATGTAAAGGAGCTAGAAGGACTGAAATATACAAGATTCAGAAAAAATCTAAAGCCCACAGGTTTTTTGGGTTTTTTTAAATCAATTTATTGTCCTTTGGAGAAATATATACTTATATACAAATACATAAACATGGTGCGAGATATCCACTGTCCCTCAAAGCCCTAAGCCCTAAAGAAGTGAATTAATTTCTTGCTGATGATGTTGTTTTCAAATTTTCCAAGGGAAGTGCCATATTAGGAAGGCTGAATCAGTGCCATTTCCATGCTGTCAACGATTCATTATTGAGGGTTCCTCTGCTGATACCAGAAATCTGTGAGTCGGTGATCCCCATCAGTTCTATCTATTTTTGGAGGGCCTCAGAAGAAAATTTAACTTTCTATATTTTTTGTACACAACCAACTTTCCTTTTCTCTATCACATCCTTTTGCTATGGTCTGGTCAGTGCATACAGTGCTATATCTTGGGGTTGATGTCCTGTTATTGTAGGACCTAGAAGAGAAAAAACCAGCCTGGTATCTTCACAAGGAGAAGATAATGGAAAATCTGATGACATGGTTATGCAGTTATGGTAGAAACCAGGTAGTATTGATATTTACTATCCCTGTAGTGTCTGGATTCAGAAAGTGTATATTGGAAATAGTGTGTCCCCAATACCAATATGATTTTTCCCATGTTCCCTTTCTTCTTTTTCTATAGATCAAAATCTTATTTTCTATAAAATTTTCTATTTTTATGGCATGTAGGGCAGAACTACAGTCAATGCTTTCTAAAGTTAATTTGAATTCCAGCTACTTCCATGATGAGTAGACTCCACCTTCATTGTATCTTCAATTTGACCCTGTATATAAGGTTTTCCCTTTTCTGGAATGTATCTACTGGCTATTGCTGCTCTAGCATGGCAGCAACACATCTATTTCAAATTCTGTTTTAACAGAAAACTTCCATAAGACCTTGGAAATTACATTTATTCTCTCTTTGACTTAATTTCTTATATTTTCCTACCCCCCAGCTAGTGCTCAAATATGGTGGCAACAGGGCCCTGGACTTGTTATTACCATAAATTTATGTGCCTAAGTATTTGTCCATTCAATCAGCAGAAATCATTGGACTAATCATCATATGAAATTATTGCTTTTTCTTGCTCTATTTAGCTATTTTCAGCTCCATGGGCAGCATGACCCAGTGAAATGATGTCTCTCCAGAACAAAACACTCAGGCCTCTCCCTAAATGTCAGGAAATACTCCAGTCTTGTTCTTGGTGGTTTGCACCATTTGTTTCTCCTCACCCCTCTGGCCTGGTGATTCCGTTTGCAGCATTAGCGAGGATAAAGACTGTCCAGGATGGGAATTGAGGCTGGCACGAAGTGTGTGATTGGCACCAGTGATGAATTCTTAGTGTGTTGAGATTTTGGGCATGACAGCTATTGGTAAACCAATCCGAAATAATCCCATTCAAACCTGCCAGGATTGTAACAAAGTGATGCCTTCCCAAAGATCTTTGCCAGAATAATGATGGATGCCTGCTGCCAATCAGTGCTGAGACACAGCAGAATCTTGTTGTCATTTATCTATGGCTACACTCAGTGTTTAATGAAATGAAGGGGTTTATTTGATGTTCAATGGCTGAGGTTACCTACAGCTGCTCATTTAAGAGGTCCACACCTTTGCTCACTGGAAGGCAAACCTGGACAATCCCTTGACTTCCTTGTGTTTCAGTCAACCCATCCCTTGAAAAACAATAAAACAAACAAACAAATAAATAAAAAACCCTACAGATACAAAATGCCTGAACAAAACAACCCAAACTCAAACAAAGTCTCCTGAAAAACAATCAGCATTTGAGCTGGTACTTACAAGGGAAATTAATGTGAATGTCTCATGTTCTAGTGTTATATCAAAGTACCTCAGCTTCACTGATTGTACATTACTCTACAGATTTCATCAAGTTACCTTTGCAAGAAAAAAATCCACATATTTGATTTTATATCATTTTTTTGTCATTTGCAAGTGAATAGAATTAATGGATGAGGAATTCTACCCTGACACTTTTTCTTTGCTTTATTAAGTAGCTGGGATGTTGTATTTTTTGTTGATCACTCTTTTTCATCAAACTACTAATTTTTTAGGAAAATGCCTAAATCTCACTGGTAGAAATGGGATATCAGTCTATGTTTAAATTTAGGCCTGTATTCAAATATATTCTGAATGAGAAAAATACTTAAAAAAAAAATAAAAGGGAAAAAGGAAAAGTTGAGACATAACAGACTCAAGCTTCATAAATGCAAATGCTAAGAAAGGGATAATAAACTGGTCAAAAATGTGGATAGGCCACAGTAAAGGTGGATACACTCATAAAGGTCCCAGTACCTTACATAAAGCTTCAGTCTTAGTATACTAATTAAAAAATCACAGAGACTCAGGACACAGCAATCATACTGATGCAATTTTTCTCTTTTATGCAAGGAGATACTCACCTGATAATACTCATAACAGCACCTGCATAGCACTTTACATTCTCAAAATGCTGTACCAACAGCAGATAAACTACACCCTGGTTTGTATTATTTCTTTTACTGCTGCTACTGGATGGGTCTTGGAGGACAAGGAACAGGGGAAAAGTTCCTCTGCATTTGCTGCACTGTAGAAAAGGCTCCCTTCAAACTCATCTTTCCCCATGGGTTCCAGTTAAGTGAGGTTCTTCTTCCTTATAACTTTAGTAGCTTTCCACACCAATTAAAAAAAAAAAAACCAAACAAAAAACCAACAACAACAAAACAAAAGCAAAACCAAAAACAAACTAAGCAACAAACCAGATGAAGAAACCCAAAATGTGAACCAAACCAAAACAAACTCCAACCACAACAATAAAACCCCCAAATATTTTTTGTTTAAATTATTTTACATATTCTATTTACCTTATGCAGCATCAGTGAGATGTTTGGACTGGGCATCAATCAATTCTGTGGATCCTTGCAAGCTGTAGTTAAAATATTCCAAGCATTTAGCATCAGCACAATTTTATACTCACCTGAGACAAAATAGATGACACACAACATGTTTTTTAAGCAAGTTTAATAACACTTAACAGCAGGGAAATGAATTATAAAGTTTTCTGAGATACACATTGAGATCTCCCAATAGACACCAAGATGCCAGTTTACAAGTCTTGCCCCAAAGAGTCAGCTCTTCTCAAAATGTATTATTGCACTTATCAAAAACTGGCGACCATAATAATCTTGTTAAACCCTTTACACTCAGCATTAACTACAGATCATTTCACCCTCTCTGTCTGCATTAGAGCACATTAAACCAGCTATACCCTTCTGTGAGAACACAAACTAAGGATCTCTTTTATAACTTTTTCCATCCATGTCAGAAAAGAACAGAACAGGTTTGTGTTCTATTTCTTTTCTCCTTTCATTAAAAACACTCTAAGCTTTGTAGTCCTCATTGACATGAAGCTATGTCCAAGCTGGTTCCCAGAATATACTGAGTAAATGACCTCTCAAAATCTCCTGTGAATGTGGTCAATATCCTACAGCAGCAGAGGCTGCTCAGGAGCTGCAAGGAACTGTTAAAACTTTCCTTTCTCTCGCTTCATAGTGCTCTGATATTTCCTAAACTTGTTTACTCTGCTGAAATAAATCCTAGTCTTTTTTTTTCCGCGCTAAACTCAGCCCTTTAGTTCCTAATCTTCATCTGTGTCTAATAAGGGAGTCTTTTACTCACAGCATTCAGCTGACAAAGTCCAACTCTAATAGATCAGTCAGTAAGTTGTGCCTGTGTTCAGCTCTGTCCTGACAGAAATGTACACATTATATTACAAACTCTAATCTGCATTAACCAGAAGCATGACTTATGTCTTCCTTCATAAGCAGGCTTTTTTTTGTCATCTTTTGAAAGCCATTTGACCAAGTTCACATTAGTAACTTCTGCATTATTCCTCTGGCTTTTTTCAGAGCCATGCAGCTTGCCAATTAAATCATTTGAAGTTGCTGAGTTATTGTGCCGTGTGTGATAGTCACGTAGGTGTATACAGAATGTGCTGCATTTAATCTTCAATGGATGGAAAATTGCTGGCACTATGAATTTTGCCAACCTTTGCTTCTGCCCCCCCTCCCCACTTCGCAAATGGCTTTAGAATCTAAATGCAAACGCGTTAAGTGTAAAGAATGAATTTGGCATTTAAATTAATGGTTTCATGTCACACAGCATACAGGTTTTGTTTGTTTGGGTAAGAAGCTAAAACCCACATTAAATCTACTGAATGGCTTTAGGTGATTGACCAGCACATTTTGTCCCCAGGATGAGACTCAAAAACAGATCTCAGCTTATGAAATGGTTGGCTGACTCTCAGTTCTCAGTTCTACTTTTTTTTCCCCTTTCCTTTAAAATGTCTTAACCCATGAACCAGTAGAGTTCCTCCCAGTGCAAACTATCAAGGCTCACACTACAAGTTTTCAATGGCAGCCGGTCTGAAGGACTGCATATATCTACCCTCAGACAGCTCTGTTATGGAGCTAAAGGAACTGCATCTAAATTCATGAGCCGATAAAAAGTAATCTGGCTAAAGTCTTTTTTATACCAGAATATACACTGATAATCACACCCCCTTGAATTACAAATGTTCCATAACCATTCAAACTGGTACCAAGTTACTGACATTATTTGAAGTAATGACATAATAAAACACACTTTAAAAGACAAACCCATAATTTACTTACTTCTCACTTAAAAAAATGTTCCAGAAATCTTTTGGGAACATAATTGATGGGACACCAGACTTCATAGACTATCAAAGACCTGACTATGTTTTAATAAATTAGAAAAAATATAATTTAGTTTATTTTAATAATTAGCTTTGGATTTTATTACTATTATTTCCTATGTTTCCCCCTTTTTTAAATCTTTCTGTTCATTTCTCTCTGTCCCTACCTTATATTTTAAAATTCAACTAAAAAATAATTTAAAATTTTGTTGAACTGCTGCTTTATCACACTACAAAAGTATGGATTTTTCTCTTCTTCTAGGAGATAATAGGTATCTCTGCATTCTCAACTCGATTTTTTTTTTAAGGGAGGTGCACCAAAATGAGGCATTTCATGAGCCCAGTTTAGAGCACATCTAACATGCTTCATAAAGGCTACCTGCATGTCTGTGCAATACAAAGCAGTGATAATTAATAAGGCTGATCAGCATAAGCGCTTGGAGCAACTTGCAGTGTCCATCTATCTTTCTAATTGTCGTCCACTGTGCACTCCCTGAGATTCCAGGGAAGTCAGTCATGGTGTCTCTCCCTGCCTACACATCAGGAAGAAGCTGAGCAAATTTAGCACCCCAGCTTGTGTTTTCTAGTAGAAGGGACTTTTCTACAGCTAGTTGCACTGAGAAACTCATACAAATTAACTAATTGTCTAAATGGTTATGTTACTTTCTGCTTCCCTGGTGACCTAGCACATGGTTTTGTGAGAGGTGTCAAATTCTCTCAAAGTCTTGTGGTTAAACAGTGCTATGGGGCTGATTGAACAGAAAACATAGCCAGCTCTTGGTCTTAAAATAATGGAGGAACAATGGTCATGATCATGAGGCAAAACAAGAAAAAAAAAAGGTCATATATTGCAGGGTATATGTTTTCAATAAAAATAAGAAAATGGTAAACAAAAATATCAGAAGACTTTTTAGCTACCCAAAGCAAATCTCAGCGCATAATAGTCAGCGTGAATGGAAGTTTGTATGTCCTTTAGCTGAAGATAGTGGGGAAATGATGAAATAAAATCAATTTATTTTAAAGTTGCAGGGAAGTTCACAGTCCTTTACATGAGGCTTCTAATTCCTACAGTGTCCCTAGTAAATTCTGCAACTCTCAGTTGACTTAAGTCTCTTCCATTGAAAACCTCCACATCCAGTAACTGTGCACCCAACAGCCCAAAGCTGAAAGATCTTGATTGTAAGAAAATGGGATCTAATAACTTCACAGTTTTTGGTCCAAATTCTGCATTGTTCTTCTCTTGGAACAAGTTTAGCAAAAGAAAAAAAAAAAAAAAAAAACACCAAAAACCACCAAAAAACCAAAAAGGCGAAAGTAATTTGTATTTAAATAGGAGAATAGGAGATAAGTACTTTTAAAAATGTCAACAGGTATCAGTTTTGTTGCAATCAATACAAACATCTGTCTTTCCATACACCTGTGCTCGGCTGCCAAGGTCCGACCCCACAGGCTCATGCTTTAAACCTCAGTTCTCCACCCACAAACCAAACACTCACTAAGCACAGAATTGAAGGGCCCTGAGTGTGAAAATAGAGTGCTGGTATGATATTAGGAGAGGACAGCTTGCTGGCCTGTACCACAATAACGTTGAACCTGCCTGGACCCCCAGTGTCCACCAAAGCCACCCCATCACTCCTCTTTTTGGCTGGACGAGGGAAAGAAAATATAAAAAAAGGCTCATGGGTTGAGATAAGGACAGGAGGAGATCACTTACCAGTTACTGTCACAAACAAAACAGACTCAATTTAGGTAAAGTTAATTTCATTTATTGCCAAGCAAATCTGGGTAGAACAATAAGAAAAAACCCTTAAATGCTATAAGCACTTTCACTCTCTACTCTCTACTTCCTGGGCTCATTTTCCTACTGTGTCCCTCCCAGTGGCATGGGGGAGAAAGGAATGGAGGCTGTGGTGAGTCCATCACACACTCTGCTGCCGCTTCCTCAGCCGAGCTTGGACTCTTCACATCCTCCCCGATCCAGTGGGGCCCCTCCCATGGGAGACAGTCCTGCATGGATTGCTCCAGTGTGTGTCCTTCCCACAGGCTGCAGTTCCTCATCACTGCTCCAGCACAGGTCTGTTCCACAGGGTCAATCCCTCAGGAGCAGGCTGCTCCAGGGTGGATCCTTGCCATGGGGTCACAAGTCCTGCCAGCAATCCTGCTCCGGCCTGGGCTCCTCTCTCCATGGAATCACAGGTGCTGCCTGCTCCAGCAGAGGCTTCCCATGGGCTCACAGCCTCCTTTGGGCATCCCCTGCTCCAGCCTGGGCTCCCCAGGGGCTGCAGGTGGATCTCTGCTCCCCCGTGCCCTCCCTGGGCTGCAGGGGCACAGCTGCCTCAGCCTGGGCTGCTCCAGGGGCTGCAGGGGAATCTGAGCTCCAGAGCCTGGAGCAGCTCCTGCCCCTCCTGCTGCACTGCCCTGCAGGTCTGCAGGGATGCTCCTCTAACATTCTCACTCCTCTCTCTGGCTGTAGTTACATTGCAAAGGGGTTTTCCCCTTTCTTAGAAACACATCCTGGAGGTCTTACCACTTTCACTGGTGGGCATGGTGGGTCCATCTGTGGAGCCTGCTGGCATTGGCTCCATTGGATGTGGAGGAAGCTTCTGGCAGCTTCTCAGAGATGCCCTTTTATGGCCCCTGCACTACCAAAACATTGCCATGAAAACCCAGTGCTTTGGTGGTACATCCAGAGGCTGTTCACAAGATGTTTCAAAGAAGAATACCAAAAATCCTGTGACAGGAAGTGACTGAATGATTTGTCTGTTCAGATCTACTGCTGTTTTCTGACCAAAGCAGTTGGACTCTAAAGAATTATACTGTTCTGTAAAGGGCTTTTTTCTCTTTCCTCTTCCACCTCTTATACCTTTAACTCCTCCACCTGTCTTTTACTTCTTCTTCATGTTATTTCCTCTTTTTAATCAGAGAAGACACATCTTATTTCATGAAAAGAAACAAAGGCAAATGTTAATTCCATTGAATTTTAGGCTCTTAATTAAGATATTTTATTTAGTACCTTAGTCCATTTATATGACCAAATATCCGTCCTGAAGTGACAATTTATTCTGCTTAGATCTCAGCCACCCTGAAGCTTCCTGTAGCTTTCCAGCAGCTAAAAAGGTAGCAGAAAGGAATTTATCTGAGGTATTCTACCTAAATACCTCAGTTATGACCCTAAAAGTTGAGTTCAGCCTATGTCTTCTCACACACAGTACCACGTGTAAATTGTTCCTTACCTCTCTCAACCAACAGCTTTTATACAACCATTTAATTTAAAGGGTGATCTCGTTGCTCTCTGGATACCACATTTTTCTCCACAGGCCAGATCTTGCTGAATTACCGTAATTCAGCTCAGTGCAGAAGTCGACATAGGAATAACAACACGTTAATAGTAAGAGAGAGCTGCATGATGCACCACTGACGGAATTATTCCCTCCCCAGCTGTAGTAAATTGAGGAGAGGTAAACACTTGCTTTTACACAATTCTGGTGACAAAACCGAGTTAATTAGTAAGGATGGTGGTATGGGTAAAACTGCTTTTCAGCCAGGCTCTTGAATCTTATCCCTTAATAAGATACACCAGAAGCTGTAAGGGAGAGTGCTGGTTGTTTGTTTTTCTTTTACCACAGTCTATCAGCATAAATACCACTTCCTTAGTTAGAATACATCTGCTCTGTTGACAATGTACTCAAATTGCAAGCAAGCATTTAATGGTGTCACGCTGAAGCACAACAGAGTGGATGCTGAGAGAGCCTTAGGAGTCACTGAAATGAAAGGGCTTTTCTCTTAATTTCAGTCACCAGAAGACTTTGAAAAGAACATGACATCTTAGCCATCTGAGCTTTTTAAACGAGACTTTGGCAGATACACAATGCTCAGCTCTGTGGTACCTAAATAATTGAGGCTTTGAAACATCAAAGTGCTCACACCTTCAAACACTCAAGTAGCTTTATTTGAAAGATTCTTTTCACAAAAGAAGACTAACTCTGCCATTTGAGATCAATGGATCTCTCTGGAACACAGTGTCCCCACTTTAGATTGGAAGACGTGGGTTGTTTACTACATATTGACTAGCGGTGTCCCAGGTGCAGAAGGCTTTTGATTAAATGGATGTCTTTGTGATGGCATGACACAATTACAGAATTAGGGATGACATTTGAAAAAATGTCAGAACAGAAATTACAACAGAAATTTGAAATTCACAATAATTTCACTGGGTTTATATGTACATTTTAGTTTCTTTTTTATTAATAAAATCCAATTAAATTTCATTTTGCTCTGCTTTGGTTTATTTTATACCCAACAGACAGAAATCTTCTCTCTTGATAGTACCACACTCAAAATGCTGTTGGTGCAAAAGGGAACACTCTCTCTTGTATTTGAAACTAAAGCTTTATTGTTACTTTAATTAATGTTTAACAGTCTAAATAAAAGCCTAATCCTTTTTTCTTATTAGTACTTGTACCAATGCACATAGTGAAAATTAACACAGAAATGCCCTTTAGAGCTAAATTTGTTATTCAGAAAACCTGTGCTCACTTTAAGTTCCAGTGTTGAAAGCTTCAGCCCTTCTGAGGAAGAATGCCTGGGGTGGAGTTAAAAGTTGATCAGGTCCTGATGCAGGGAGGTGGGTGATGTGCAGTGGAGGATTCCTCCTTCTCTTCAGTTTTCAACCCACTCAGCCCTTTAATTCTCCTTTTAACCCATTTCCTTTGCACGACCCCTCCACTCCATGTGACTTCCCAGCTAAGGTTTGCAAGTGCCCTAAAACCTTCACTGGTCCCAAAAAACATAAAAAACTGTTGTTTGTTATACAGTTTTGACTTTTGTACACATTTCAGAGACCATGTACTCTCAGTTCAGTACAGACTTGTGGTCTTGTGCCATCCAAAACTATTTTTACTGTGATAAACCGGGGAAATATAATAATTTTCTAATGTCTTAGTACTTAGATATCTCTGTTTTTGAAGCTCAGCTATTAGGCAGCAAATTCTGTAGAGTATAAGGAAATTAAGCCGACTTTCACTTTAGTATTCTTCTTAAAAAGTAAAAGTTTAAAATGCCTTATCTCTTTGCAAGACTGTTCATTTATGCTATCCATTGATAAGTTTTAAAAATACAATTAATTAGAATGCTCTTGACAGTAACTGGAGATCTTTAGCCACTTAGATAAGGACTTTAATCTCTAGACTGCAAAAATATGTCCTCGCTGTGTGTCTCTGAATGGTGATGACTGCTTTCTCAAGCTAAACAACTACATGCAGATCAGTACAAGGTAATGTAGTTTATCAAAACTGTAGAGATTTGTGATTGTTTTTGGGCATGAATTTGACTTGAGATTTTGCTATTCCTTTTAATTTTCTGTGAAGGAGATTGTTGCGGCAATGACAATAACATGTAATCCTTTTCTGTTTCCTATTTTCCTTTTCTGCTAATTTATGGTATTTACTTATACTTACAGCTACACATACAAAAATATTTATATCGACTGTCAGATAGATGCAACATGGCAGAAAAAATTGCTGTGTCTTTAACAGTTCATCGTTTACATGGATTCAAGAAATTTTCACATAAAGAAACTGAAGAAAAATCCACCTAAGGCTGCTAAACATGCAAACACTAGCTCAAGAAATTTCCAAGGCACGAACTGTTGAAGACTGTAAGTGTGCACCAGCAAAATGTACACAGACCTTCTTGTTATTCTGGTTTGCTTTATTTATCAGCTTCTGGGAAGTAGTGGAAACAAAATATTGACTTAAGTGAACCTTTGGTCAGATCCAGCATGGTCAATTATATGATCTTATGCCTTTTCTCCCTAAATGAGGTATTGAAGCAAGAACCCCAGCAAAACATGGGAGATATCTGATTTGATCTCAATTTAAAAATGACATCTCTATCAGCTGCAAAACCCAAAGTTTAATAGCAAAAGAGATGATTTTTTTTTTTTTTTTAATTCTGGATTAAATGTGAGATTTTGAACCAACAAAGTCTTTTTGCTTTCCACAGCGTGTTTTGTCAACCGCATGTTCACCCTATCTGTGACAGAAAATAAGTTTCAAGGAATGCTGAAAAGTTATGTTAAAAACAAAGGCAAATGAGGTAGAAGATCATGTCATTTATTGCTTTGTAGGTAACTCTTATGATATCCCTGTGACAGCTCCTGTCAGAGAACAGAACAAGGTAGAACTGAAAACCTTCAAGTCAGAGATATAGAAATTTGTCTAGAATAAAACTAGATCACTGAAAAATAATCTTTTACATTTCTGCCAAAAGTTGTATACCTCTGTCTCTCTGATGTACAGAAAGAGGAAAAATATGACCTCAATATTGCTTTTTCACCATTGACTCATCCCAGAATTGATACACTCGTGCTGTGGTTGCCCTGAAGTGTAATAGTGTACCATTAAATTCCAGCTGCAATACCATTATATTGCTATTAGAAAAGACTGCCGAGCAACACAATTTTTCAAATAAATATAAATTGTGAGCAGCCGAAATGTGAAATGCCCTCAAGTGCCCAGGAGCAGAATTTTTAAGCATCCTTTTTTAGTGGACAGTTACGATCTCCAGCAAAGGGATGGCTCAGTTTCTCTTTCGATTTTTAGTGGTAGTCTTAACAGGCACATACAACAAAGAGCCATACAGAAGTCTGGGCCATGACCTCTGTGTAGCCTCGTGAAGGCACTGAAGTTCTGATGAGTATTACCAGTGAGAAAGTTACATTTTTGACCTCAAAGAGCTGGCTCAAAACCTATTGTGATTCTCAGTCCTACACAGTTGCTGTCCTGCTATTTTGCGCTTGCTTTATTTGCCTTAAACCGGGGCAAAACTCACCAAATTATGACAGAATAACACCGCAGAAGTACAAGGCCCTTTATCCAAACAAATGAAACAAACACAAATCTCTATCTTTCATCAGGCTTGTCTCCCTGAAATTCACACTTCTTCGTCAAGAGGATGTTTTTTACACCTACTCAGCTGGAAGACAGTACTCACTGCATGTTGTTAGCCAGCATTTTCACACCCACTTATTCATGCATATGCTAATAGTTTTCTCACTACAACTGCTGTGCTTTGTTCAGGACCCCTCACAGCTGTTTCAAGCATGCACCACCAGTCTGGCAGCTTCTGGGTAATTCACACCTGCTCCCTACCCTGTGGTATTTCTGTCACTGAACATGCAAGGTATGTATGATCATCAGCACTGACCACCAAGACTCCAGGCTCCTGCCTTTCAGCTCCTATGTGTAGAAGAGATGGGATACCCAGCTGAAATTATCTGGGTGATGTTAGCTGTTAGTGGCACACTAGAGCTCAGTTCCACACCATTGCTGAACTTTGTTCACGGTTTCCGACGGGTTTTAATGCTAACGTTGACAAAAATGCAGAGGTGAAGGCGCTTCTGATTGCCAAGAAATATGAGTTTAATCATTAATTTGTATTTAAATAGGTGTTTAAGAAAGGGAGAAGCATGCTTTAAATCACAGATATGTTGTGTGTGATTCGTTGCTCGGAGTACAATCCTTGTTGTTCAGCTAACTGTGCCAAACAGTGAAATACAGCTCCAGCAATAGCCATTGCCTTTATTGCTAATTCTGCTATCTTTGCTCATTTAATAGCTGTAAATTAATGATGGAAAAATCTCCAAAATAAAGTTAGGCAAACCCACCAATGGCAAAGAATGTCTTCTGTTAAAACTGCCATGTAGCAGTTTTATTCATGGCAAATATTCATGGCAAATTCCCACAAATTCATAGCAATTTTATTCACGGTAAATATTCATGGCAAATTCCCACAAATTCATGGTAAATTCCCATAAATTTTTGGGAATTTTCATTATTTCATCAAGACACTACATTTTGTGGACTTGGGCTTCTTGGCATCTGGGCATTTTCACTGCAGGATTTGCTGCCTTTCATATCTTTCTGTCCTATATGTGAACTGGGGTTGAAAGAATCTGTGGCATTTCTGCAGCTGTAAATCACAACTCTGAATATTAATTGAAGATAAAAAAACACTCCACTTTATATTAACCCATTGGGCTGGGAATGATGGACACACCACCCTCTCTGCCCCTGTTGCTAAGGGTGGGGAAAGTTCTTCTTCTGGGGTAGGGCAGGAAATTCTATAGTGTGATCTCAGGGCCAAGAGTTGGATTCTGTGATCCTGATGGGTCCTTTCCAAATCAGTAAATTCTATGACAATTTTTCATAGATCTCAAGTAAATATCCACCAAGTCTGAGCACTTGTGTCGCAGCAGGGGAGCTGTACAATCATTCTTTGTTTCAAGAATTCCTGTCAAAATTTGTCATATTATTATTATTCCTACTTATTTGAATTGCAAGTCCTTTGAGGAAAGGGTTCGTTCATACAAGTATTATCACAGTGTAGTCCTGTTACTCTCATGAGAGGATGAAACACGTCTGGGCTTTCTGGAGTCTCCTCCTATGATGATATTTTGTTGTAAAATGAGAGTTTTGTGAAAAATAGCAGAAAAACTAATTTTTGTCCAAGGAGTTCATTAAAGCTTTGGAGATTTTATCCTGGGGGTTTACATCAGAATTTTTTCTGTAAATAGTTTTTTTAATTATAGTGATTTTTGTTGTTATCTTATGCATCTTCTCCCCAGCTGGAAATCAGCTAGATACACCTCTAGTCAGCTATTAACTGCCTCTGGAGGCTCCTTGGGAAGTGATTTCAGAGTTTCTTAGGGATTCAGTTTGACTGGGGTTATATGCTTGTATAATGTGACTTCCTGTAGCACAGGAAAAAAAAAAATTGAAGTTTTATCACATTGACATTAACTACAGTAAATAATTTAATTATTTTGGAGGCCATATTATCCTACTGAATTCAGACAGAAGAAATAGTCATAAAGTTGAAGTTTAAATGGCTTGTTACTGCTGAAAGTGAAATTATCTCCTCCTTCTTTATTTGTTTATCACTCACATTCCTTTGAAACTTGACAATAAACTAAATATATTTTGCTACAAAATAAGTTTACTGAATCAGCCCAGAGTGGGTCCAAAGGAATCTTTGCATGATGTACACAGAAAATGAGGGAATTAGGAGAAGGAAGAGCTTGGACCAAAATTAAATTATAGAATAATAGAACCATGGAATCATTTAGATTGGAAAAGAGTTTTAAGGTCATCAAGTCCAACCATAACCATAGCATCACGGAATGGTTTGGGCTGCAAAGGACTTTAAAAACCATCAATTTCAACCCCTTTGCCATACACCCTTCCACTTGGCCAGGTTGCTACATGCCCCATCCAAACTGGATTGGTTTTACCATCCATAGGCACGATTGCTCATACCACACCATCTCTCCCTTGCTTCTTATTCTTAATCTGAGAAAAAGAAATTAAAAAGAAATGAAAAAGAAATGAAAAAGAAATACTACATTGGTATTTAAGGAAAAAAAAACCTCTCTGTAACCAGGTAATTAGAACTAATGTTTTATCTGCTTATTTAGGTTTTTTTCATTATTTTTTTAAACTGAAAGGTCATGGGATACTAAATTTGAGTGTGCTGAAACATACATTCTAGACCTGAACACTCACACCTTTATTTCATCAAAAGGAGGAAATATGTTGCAAGACCCACTTTCCATGAAGCTGCACTAATTGCTGTTAGTAGTATTTTTAGCTTCTAATTCTTTGTTGATATATTCTTAGTGTATGATGAATGGCACATTTAAGTCAGAGTTTAGCAGTGACAAGTCCTTCATAATAGCTGGGTAGGTTAATGACATTGGAGAAAAGAGTTTGTGAGACAGAGAGGTAATTGTTTGCCTGGCTTGTTCAGGCTGTTAATATCAGCTGCATCAAATGACAGTGATATGAAAAAAACTTGTTTCAGATGTTATATTTCAGACCAACATTTTTATAGAATAAGTGGATTCACAAGGTAAAATTCCAGGTAATTTCAAGTTAATATTTTCTTTACTTTTAATTAGAATCGATGCCAGACTGGCCTGCCTTTTATTACCTGCAGTGTCTCCTCTTATACTTTTTGCAATATTTTACTTCAAAAAAAAGGAGGAAAGAATCTTTACATTGTAAGAGTTGAAAAAAAAATAGAATTTTACATTCATGACCACGTCAGAATGCACAGTGAACCAAAAGGCAATAGTAATGTGCAGGTAGCTCTTGGCTGCTGCCACCCTGCTGATTGAAGGGGATGTCTAGGAAGGGGCTGTTTATTGCCCTCATGAATCAAGTGGATTCTAAGCAATCTAGAACCCAAGAAACAAAGAAAATCAGGAGGAACTCTATATGGTTCTACCTGTTGAAATCCCTGAGTTTTCTGCCTTGCTGTGGCTTCTCTTTAAAAAGGGCAAAACTGTAGTTTTTCTTACTTTTGCAGATCTTCCTTGGACAAAATTTAATTTTTATAGCAATTTAAGGTACCTACCATCACTCTCCGCAGAGCAGGGGCAGGAATTACACAGCCATGAAGTTCATGCCTGAAACCTCCAGTGGTGAAAGATACACCTGACAGCACATCCTGTGTGCAGGCACAGAGAAAACAGAAACTGCACTTTTAGCTGACCACTGGTTTGGAATATGAGTGAAACACTCATCTCATGAGAATATCTGACTTTGGAGCTCAGTGGTAAAGAAAAAAGAAATAAATCAATGGGTTTGGGTTTGTACGCCAGGAAGTTTTGTTCAAATTGGAAAATGTTGTGTTTCATTTTCAAGTTATTTAAGGCTTTTTTTTTTCTCCTTTTCTTACCCTTTAAAAAGATCAATTTCAAAATGAAAATGACATTTTGAAATGAAACATTCCAGTTCATTCTGAAAATGTTGATATAAAGCATTCTGACATTTCCTAAAACCATTTTCTTTCATGTGTGCATGTGTATACGAAGACTACTTGAAGGATGAGACTTGACCTTATAAATTCATACTTGTTGATAAAACAATACAGGTAGAAGTGTGCATGAAAATGTACTTTTCTCTTGCTAAAAATACTTCACCCAGCTGTAAAAAGCCGATAGGAGTAGCTGCAGGATTTAACCAGTTATTGTAAGCCGCATGCAGCAGAACAACCCTTGCTGCAGGCCCCAAAATGTTGCAATCTGAAATAACCACAGCCCAGCCTCCTTCAAATCCATTTTCTGTGCCATGATGCAACAGAAAACCAACAACCAAACAGAAATAAAAATTTATTGTGGGGATTCTTTGTTAGAGTGCATTCTATTTGAAACACCATCTATACCAGTAGGTACAATAGCTCATAAATATCTATTTGAATACAAATGACAAAAAAGGAGGGATATTTTAGGTTATTTAGCTTTACAAGACCACATCCCCATATCTGGCCATCCCCAGTTGCCCTGGTTTCAGGTGAGATAATTTTCCTTCTAGTATCTGTAATGGTGCTGTGTTTCTGATTTAGTATGAAAATACTATTAATAAGAAACTGATGTGGTCACTCAGCAGCGCTTATTCTAAATCAAGGACTTTTCAGGGTCCCATGCTCTGCCTATGAGCAAAGGCACAAGAATCCATGAGGGAGTAAAGGGAACTTGATGAGGACAGGTTACCCAAAATAGCCAAAATTATATTCCACACCATAAGAAATCATGACTGGTATATAAGCTGGGGGGACAGATCACCGCTGGTAGGTGGGCTGGACATTGGTGAGCAGATGGTGAGAAATTTAGTTCTGCATCACTTTTTTCTTCTGAGTTCTATTCCTCTCTCTAATTTTCATGGCAATTAGTATTAAATAATTTATTATGATTTTGTCATGTATTTTTTAGTAATGAAATAGCTCTTATCTCAGTCCAGGAGGTTTATGGTTTTTTTTTTTTCCAATTCTCCTCCTTACCAGGGGGCCAAAGGGTAGCAGAGAATGCAGTACCTTGTTGCCAGCTTGGGTTGAACCTTTAGACCAATACAAACAATTTAGTGTAATATTATGTTTGTATTTAGAAAGAAGTGAACAAAATCCAAATAACTTTCCTTTTTCTTCTGTAGCGTCAGCAAGTCATCTTTGTAGAGCAGTTCTGGATGGGAAATAACTTCTTATTTTTCTGAAATGTTTTATTGACCAAAACCCTGTGTAATCAGATGCAGTTCAGGGATGCCACCCAACTCAGCATAGTTAACATTTCCAAATTTCCAGGAACCTGTGCTAAAGGTTTTATTGTTGGTGTTCCATCTACTTTTCCTGCAATTACCTTTCTGTTATGTAGAAGTGGAAAAGAAAAAGGATCTAAACATTTTACTTCATAAAAACTGCAGCACTGAAAGGAGAAGCAAAGGGCTATGTACAAATTTCTCTGTATTGTCTCCTCTTTCTCTCTCTTTTTTTCTTTCTTTTTTTTTTAAATTTAAGACCAAACAACACATAATTGGTTTTAATCCTGCTGAAAATTGGGAAGATTTATAAAAAAAGCACTGCTTAACAAAACTGCTTTTGGGCTATAATGTTCCTGTGCTCTTCCAAGAACCATGTTAGGTACATCAAGGACAGAAATCCTTCCGTGTGCTGAAAAATGTGTCACTGAGAAAGAAAACCCAAAGAGATTTTCTTCCACATAAGACTGTAGAATAAGGCACAAAAGTTGGTCAGAAACTTATCTCCTAGATCAGGTATTCTGATCCAATTGGTAATAAGAAACACAGTTCTGCAATTTCACAATTCAAGACAGAAATAAGAGAAAGCATAGTAAAAGAAGATTTAGAAGCAAAATTGCTAACAAAAATGAAAGACAAAATATTAAAATAAAATCTAAGGACAAAAAGCAAAAAGCAAAGTTAATTTTCATGTGACTGTAGGTAATGTCCTCAAGCCTCAGCTTCTGGAGTATTCCTCAAAATGGTATAAATGGTATATCTGTATTAAATGTATACTGCTTCACATGAAAGAAGCCCATCTGATAAGCTAGAAAAATTAATTTCTTACTTAAATCTACTGTAATCTGGACTTTGGGGGTTATTTGGTGTGTTTGTTTTTTTTTTTTTGTTGGTTGGTTGGTTGGTTGGTTGGTTTGTTTGGGGGGTTTTTTTTGTGGGTTTTTGTTTTGGTTTGGGGGGTTTTTTTGTGTGGTTTTTTTTTTGTTGTTGTTGTTGTTTTTGTTTTGTTTTTTTTTTTTTTTTTTTTTTTTTTTTTTAATCCTAGGAGAAGGGTATGTATATTATTCTGTATGACTTTGACAACTACAAAAATCATGCTATAAAATGAAATCACTTCAGACCTGTATATTTCTAGAACTTATTTCCATCTGTGTTCTAATCATAACTCCATTGAAAAACAAGAATTTAGAACAAATAGTTGATTTCAATTATATATAAATATCTGTAGATTATATTCCAATTTCCTAAATATAAGTTCCTCATGTTATTTTTGAGCTCCTCCATGGTACTTACTAGACCATGGAAAAATTTGGAAGTCTAAAATGGCATCAAATGCCTATAGAGGTCAGGAAACTGAATACCTCTATTAATGTAAGTATCACTTTATATTATGGGCTGCATGAGCACAGAGAACATCACTCATGTGTTACAGGAAATTTGGAACAAACTGTGTTAGGGAAAACCTGCACTGATATTACCCTATGGTTTTTTTACTATTTTTTTTCCTATATCATGCAACATATGCACAGAGAAAAGGAGGCTTAAGGGACACCTTCTTGCTCTCTACAAGGAACTGCAAGGAGCCTGCAGCCAGGTGAGATCTGCCCAGGGAACACTGGAGTCGCCATTGCTGGAGGTATCTAAAAAATCTGTAAATGTGGCTCCTGAGGATTCGGCTTAGTGGTGGATTTAACAATATCAGGTTTACCACTGGACTTGACGATCTTCAAGGTCTTTTCCATCCTAAATGATTCTGTGATTCTATGAGACAAAGGGAGTTGAAGGGCTCATTTCTTGTGAATTTTATATTATCGATTAACTGATATTTAGACTCCTGAGGCATCACTTCTCATTGTGCAAAATAAGCATAAAAACACTACAAGCAATTAATTGCATGGGGTTTGTACTATGCTTTGAGATGGCCTATCAGCCCTTTATTAATATTAATGAGAAGAATTAGTACCAAAGATCAGGGATCCATGATAGCTGGAAGAACCTGCAAGGACCCTCCAGCTCTCATGCTTTATTATTTTTTAATCAAAGTGTCTGTCTTGAAGGCACAAAATTAAAGAACGGAGTCCTTTATGATTCCACAATGATTCAAATTAAAATGATCTATACTTGCATAATTCCAATGAGCTATTTTGTGCTAGTTAAAAACAGTTAAAAATTACATAAATGAATGATTTAAGGGCTGCAGCTCTCTAATCTTAATGAAAGCACCGGGGTTTTTTTGT
Organism: Camarhynchus parvulus; assembly: GCF_901933205.1. Taxonomy (NCBI): domain Eukaryota; kingdom Metazoa; phylum Chordata; class Aves; order Passeriformes; family Thraupidae; genus Camarhynchus; species Camarhynchus parvulus. Next base: position 65,129,604 of record NC_044601.1, read on the forward strand.
ATATTTCTCAACCCACACATGTGACTAGAATAAATCCAACACAGAAGAGTAAGAGAGAAGGAATATATTTGATTGCAACATTCTGCTAGTGAGTTATCTTGAAAAAATTTGGGTTTTGGGATCATGAGCAATGTTTTTTACTTGTCCAAAAAGACAATTATTTTCTTGTAAGTATATAAAATAGCCTGTCTTACATTTCTTTTTATTGCAACAGGATTTAAATGTCTCATCCAAGCTGGCTTTTCTGGAAGACTGTCTATACGACAGTTAGTGATAAACCAAGCTGTGAAGAATTGTTCACAAACAATATAAATTTACAAAAAAGACAGAAATAGGAGTGGAAACAGTGAGTAGCCTATAGCCATACTTAAGGTGAAGAGGAGAATTGGGTCTCTAACCAAAATGTTGTGTTGCAGTGTTGTTTAAAGGATTCTATTGCCTCTCTCAAATCTGTGTTATTATAATTTATGTAAATTAAGATAATCAGTGAAATACAGATAATTATTTTTTTGGTGTACTGCTACACTAATTATATAAAACAAATAATAGAAATTATAAGATGAAAACTCTTCTTTTCAGGCGTCTTTCTTGATCGCTGACAAAAGGCACATAATCTATTAGCACTGACACACACCAGCTAAATGAGGCTTCCACATCTGCCTAGAAATTGCAACACAGAAATCAGTGTGACCTGTGAAACCCTCCCAAGACTCAAGAAAAGTTCTTGAGCCATTACTAAATGCTGCCTTTGTTTCCTACACAAGCATATTGTAGGGAAGTGGTGTTTGGACTATATCAGAACAAAGAAGCATGATTATTGCCTTACTGTAGCAGAATTTTGTCAAGTCTTTAATTTGTCAAGCCTTAATACTGTTTGGGGTCACCTCAAAGTACAAAGACCTTCAGTGCCCCTAGGAAATCCTCAAAGAACCACACAGTGGTTGTAAGGCATAGCTCTAATATCTAGAACCAAGCCACAGTCTACGTGTTATTGATACAGCATCATGGATCATTGGAGAGCTCTGCAACTGCACACAGAGAAATCCTAAACCTGTAGATCATGAACATGGCAGATTGCAACAGTCCTTTCAAATATTTTACAGTTTCCAGTACTTATGAGGATTTATAGAACAGCAGATTTTTACACACATATCTCCTCTGCACAATCAGAGATCTGACAGAAATTGTGGTGTATGAAAAGCATGAACATTTTAATAAATACGCTTCTAAGAGGAAAAAAAATAACAAGAACAAAAAAGCTAATTTCAAACATGTATCAAATGTCCACTAGTTATTAATTTTTTCTCCTCTAGACATGTCAAGATGTCCTGTGCATTTTCCTGATTGCATAACTAGGAAATCAAATTCTACAGAGCTGCTTTTATATCAGTGTGTTACACAAAGTTCATGAATGGGAACCATCATTTGGTCCCAGTTCCTCAAATGGTCTAGTGAAAATGAGATTAGGACAGTTGCAAAGCTCCTGTGATGACTTGCAGCAGATATTGTTGTCTTTAATATTTTAGCACAAAGAAAAGAAAAATTTACATGTAGGTCAGTTATTTTTCCTACCTGTTAATATTAATTGGAAGAGTGTATTGGTTAATTCGGTCCCTCTGGTTCAACCAATATGTTCTCCTGATGAATTGCTATAAGGATATCTATCTTCCTCATCTCTGAGTTTGGTTTTTCATTATAAACATTTTAACTTTCTTCGCTTGCTGAAATAGCCAGGAACATGTGTTTAAGCTTCACCCAGCTGACAGACCAGGGTAAATAAATGTAAATGTGAATGTGTCCTGGGGCATCATGGTTAGAAGCTGAAGGTAGCACCTCTTGTGACAATAATCACACTGTTTCTCTGACACTGGCTAAAGAAACCTTTGGCACATATATCACCCTGGTGAGCTGTTTTTGCTGCAGTGGTTCCTTGACCTTACTGGTAACCTTGTCTCTAACCAGGCCTGAATTTACCCATGGGAATTTTTAGCAGTTATAATAAACTCCATCTGAATTGGGGGACAGGGAGAAGGGAAGTCAGCTAAAATTGCAGTAATCTCCATTCTGCTACATCACTTCATGAATTTATGCCAAGCAAAGCCATATAAAACACCACATCCCACTTCCCAGATAGGTGACAGATGCTTCTTTTCCACTTGACAGGTGCTACCAACAGTGTATTTACACTGTGTGTGTTCTTTGGCATGCATATTTCTATCTGCAGCAGCAAACCTCTGCAACACATCAGATCACAGAAATATAGAAGTGGTCATAAAGGACTTGAGCTAGTTGGTTTTCTTGCTCTTGGTGCTGTGTCCCCTCTGGTTCAGCTGGAACTTGTGAATAAGCTGCCATGATTTTTCTTTGTGAAATTTGCAAAAGAAATTTGCTCTGGGACTGAGACCATGCATGTCAGATAACAAATTTATATGGCTGGTGTACAATGAGCATGGCCCAGAATGTAAGGCTTGATAATGGAAAACCTGACAAAATCATAAGTGGTCCTAGTGGGCAATACTATGATACAGCGTTATTATGCCAGATTTCCAAAAACATATATTACTCAAGAACTGAAATTACTGTTTTGCGGCCCAGGAGCTTGTAATGCATTGAATAAGCTATAGTTTCTGACTAATATTTGCATGCCTGTCTAAGAATATGTAAATATGACAGTTTTCCTCCTGGAAAAATCAAAATCCCTAATGAATTGAAGGGCCAAACATGCAAATAAACCTCATGATTCACACATGTGTCTCTCACTTAATTTTTCAAAACACATTTTGCATTTTGATTACGCTACAAAATGCAGCATGGAGGGCAGAGCACTGAGAAAAATAGAAGTGTGTGTTCAACATATTTTTCATATCAAACAATGTGATTTACTTTAATCATTTCAGGAGTAACAAATAACAGCAAGTGCATGATTTGAATGCCTTCCAGGCGAATGTAGTCAAGCTTAAAAAAAAAAAAAAGTGAAGCTATATACATATATACATGCACTTTTTAGGCTGTAGGCCTGATTTTTCACTCAATCACTCTCCTCTGGTATAATACTAGTTTTGACTTTAACCAAATTGTATTTGGTTTTTGCATATGTCAGTGTGAGGAGATTCATGCCTCTGCTGTGACAGACCTGAAACAGCTGTGGTTTACTATGTATATATTGTTAGGAAAAAAAAAAAAAAAAAAAAAAAAGAAAAAAGAAAAAAGAAAAAAATATCTGTTTTATTTATTTAGACTCAGATACATTCAGCTATGCAAAAAAAAACTTTCCATAAGAGGAAGTTCACCCAGGAAATACCCCTCACTGAATGCCTGAGAGGTTCAAAGAACTTCGCATTAAGCTTTCCCAAACTCTTACAGGTGTAAGCAGAAAGTGTTTAACTTTCACTCGTCCTTCTTCTCAAGGTCACCGAAGACAAAGGGCAGTGGAGGAAAATATCTTCCTTGAAAATTGTTCTAAGAGAAAAGATAGCAGATGTCCTCTGGCAAATCTGGTTGCAGAGGTTTTAAGACGCACATTTGCTCAGCCCTCTGACTCACAGCCTCCGAGCTATTCTCCTCTAAAAAACGCTGTGGAAAAAAAAGAAACCCAGCTGAACCTCACAACTTCAGACCAGAGTTAAATCCACTGTGGAATTCAGCGCCACTGAACTCCCAGCTGGCACAGCTGAAGGGTGGCTGCTCCTGCCACCCCCACTTGTAGCAGGACTGTGGTGGCAATGCCAAAAGAAAACATTCACCAGAAGATGCCCCTCAGCACCCAAACACTGGTACGTGCCAATCCCCTGCAAACCCCCAAAAAATCTGTGAGGTAAAACTGTTTTATTTTCAATTTATCAATGGTATCTTTGCTTCAGGTAAGGATTGAAACATTTCAGAACTTCATATGTAAGACAAACTATTATCGTTGAGCTATACAATTTTCTAGGATTTACCTAAAAATTGGCATCTGCTTTTCTCTCCTTTTAGGGATGCTCTGAAAAAACTGAAAGGACGATTTTTGGTTTGTTTTGGTCATGAAAGACGTTTTGTTGGGTTTTTTTCCCCTTCATTTAAAATACAAAGGAAAAAATACTGCCTCTTTTTTTTTTCTTTTCAATTTTGAAACTCTGATTTTTTTTTAATACTATTTTCCAGTCAGCTTTAAGGTAATACAAGTAATAACCAAGCCAGACCAAAGTAGGTGATTTTTTCATAACTGTCAAATAATGACAACATATAGAACGGACAAATAGCATCCTGAAATTAATCATACAGAATGGATCACAGTGAATATCCCCTCTTTCTGCCCAGAAGATGCATTTCATTTTCCTATCTTTATTCACATAGAGATTCAGGCAGAGAAAGCTGCCTCCAAAAGCCATTTCTTTAAGATACCACGAAATAGAAAGGTTAATAGTTAACGCTGTGAAGAGTCCCATTATTAAAACTGCTTTGCCATGCAATACCAGGACAAATGGAAAATGAAAATTAGCCTAGACATCTACAACCTCACAAAGGAGATTCAAAGTCTCTGGGGTTGTCATTCCAGCATCTTTACATGATAATCAAGCAGGTTTTGTGTACTTACTGTAGTTAATGCCACCTCTTCCCATTTTCATTTTGTTGCAAGCACAGAAAATATAACCAATAATGTGCATGTTCCTTTTTCTTTGAGGGAAGGAAAGGGGGAAAAAAAAGAATTTAATTGACAGATAAAACGGATGTAGAAAGGGTAATTTCATTTTCCATCAGAAGAAGTAAGGTTTTATGTTGGGAATTAAATTAACAGCACATGAAATTGGCTTTTCCTAAGTTCATATTTTTTAAACTTTTTTTTTCCCTTTATAAAAAGAAGAAGAAGAAGGAGAAGAAGAAAGAAAAAGCCTCCAAACCAAGGTAGAGTTGTAAAAAGCCTGACAATGAGCCCAGATGATTTCCAAAGATGATAAAACTTTTCCAATGCTGTGTGGTTGTGGGCCTGCTTGCTTTTCAATGGCATTTTCTGCTTGTGTGATACTAAAAAGTTATGCTTATAAAGGTTTCCTGATTTCTTTGTGTGATGTTCCACCCTCCAACTCCAGCTGGTTTCAAGCTGCACTCCCCACCCCACATCTTTTCCTCTCTTTCCTCAGCTTATTCAAGTTGCCTGCGGGTTGTGATTTATCTTTGCAGTTAATACATTTGTATTCACATAATTTTTTGCTTCTGTTTGGCTAGGCAAATCTCTATTGGAATACCAATATGTATGGATTTCCATATTGTCATCACTGACAAAATAGCAACATGATACTAAAAGAAAAAAAAATCCAAGTGATGAGCAAGAAAAAAATATGCAGAAAAGGGAAAAATCATTTTGAAATCCCAAAATGTAGTGTCTTCCCCCTCCCTCTTTTAATGCATAAAAGTGAAGTTAATGACAAAACCCCTTGCTAATGTTGTGCTTAGGAGAAACAAAGAGGATATTTCTAAAGAGTTCCCTTGATAATTTATCAAGACTGATAAATATCAAGTTGATAGAAATCAACTATGAGCCAAGCAAAGACAAAAATGCACATGCACACACAAGGTATGTACCCATTAAAAACCAAAGCAAAGGATAAAAAAACCACTCATCCCCCAAAATTACAGCAAAAATGATGAATAGCATCATAATCAATCACAAACTGGATGGTTTTAACAGTTTTCAGTTTCTTGGTGAGATGAAATCATAAGTTCTTAAGTTTAGGTACAAAACAAAAATTTTTTTTAATTGGCTATTGTTTCAACAGCATAACATCCTTTAGTACAAGAAGGTCAAATTTTGCAAGACATTTTCATGTAATTGTTCTGTTTTTGCTCAGAATCCTTAAGCAAGTTCATCAAGATTCACAAGGGGGTTTCAATGCTAAGTTCATGAAGCTGGTGATCAAATCTTCAGCAGTCTGAAACATTTCAGTAGGTGATGACAAACCCGTAGGTGTCATTGTAGTGAGCTGATCTTGGTCAGCTGCCAAATGCCCATCCAGCTTCTGCTTCACTCAGTGGGACAGGGCAGCAAAATGGGATGCCAAAGCTCAGGGGTCAAGAAAAAGACAGGAAGATCTTTTGCCAATTACCAAAACAGGCCACTTGGTGAAAATCAATCTAATGTCATTTCAAATGGACTTAAATAGGGAGAAACTAATAAAAAACCCCCCAAAAAAACCAAACCAAAAAAAAAAAAAAAAAACAAAACAAAACAAAAAAAACAAACCCCAACAACAAAAACAAACATGCGTCTCTTCCCACCACTACTTTTTCCAGGTTCAGCTTTACTCCTTCACTCTGATCTTCTTTATCTCGCTCCCTTGGGCTGTGCAGCCTGGTGGGGATAGTTATGATCCATGAACCACAGCTTCTCACTGCTGCTCCTCCCTTCTCACTCTTGTTCTCTAGTCCAGAATGGATCTCTCTCACAGGGTCCTGCCTATTTCAGGAATGTCCACCTGCTCCAGCTGGAATTCAACCACAGGCCAATATAATCACATTTACCAATTACACAACTGGCTTTTAAATATATTTATAAAATTATTTTATAAGTATTCACAACCAAAATAATCGTATGACTTCTGGCATTCTTTTCAAGTGAAGTGCCTTTGATTTAGATGTGGTTCAGATAATCCAGATAACTTGCTAAAGCTCTCAGATATTGCCACTAGAGAAACTAGACAATTCTGAAGACCATCAGATTCCCAGAACCTGATTTTTGTAGTCAGCCTCTCCCTATTGACAGTAGGAAAGGACAGGAGTATCTTTATGCTGGAAGAGAGCATTTTTATTCTGATATTTGAAGCTATGTGTTTTTTCCACATTTCCCCCCTTCTCCCCATCCCCTTCATTTTTTTCCCTAGTCAAGTGACAACTGGGATTCTGTGAACAGATTTGATCATCATCCTGATAAGTGAAGATAATTGTGTGTTGGCTATAAAAAAAACACAACAGGTGGTATTCATAGAATCACAGAATGGTTTGTTTTTATGTTCAAGGGGACCTTAAAGATCATCTATTTCTAGCCCTCTGCCATGGGCAGGGACACCTGGCACTAGACCAGGTTGCTCAGACCCACATCCAGCCTGGCCCTGATCCCTTCGCCCTAGCTAACACGGAGGGCTAGAAAACATCCCTTAGAAACAATGGATGAAAAGCTGCAACTCTAAAGAGCAATTGCTCAGGATGAATGTGTAAAATAGACTCAAAGTACTTCATCTAAAAGTATTTATTTCCAGTGCTTAATTAATTCAAATATTGAATTAATTTTTAGACATTGTTTAGCAGGGGAGCATAATCTTGGTCTGATACACAACTACCACTTGGCCATGCTGACCTGACTCACCTGTCTTGATGTTCCCAAACCTGATGCAAAGAAGGAGGATCAGGAATGCTTACTGGGGATGGGGAGAATGTACACAGCTGTTCTTCTCAGCATTGTGCCATGCCTGGATAGGAGTAGGCAGGGCACAGCTCACTGTGGAGCCTTTGCAAAAGACAAAGATTCCCTAGTGAGAAATTTGAGGGAATGGAACAAACTCTGGTAGGATGTAAGGATCTGTGCTGATCTTACCATGTTTGGTGCCCAAGTCAAACAGACTGATTTTCCTACACACCCCTCTCCCCATCCCATCTCAATTTGGGTAAATATTTCATCAGATCAAAGCAAAATACTACCAAAATAATGTTCCAGACAGCTACAGCTCAGAGAGAGGATAAAAGAAAATGGAGCCACACTAAGCAAATGTCAGTTATGTCACTTAATTCATTACTGCCTTAAATGAAGGCAAATGGATGACACTGAGAGCATTAATACAACTAGCCTCCATAATACGAGCTGGATTCCAGCTTCTAAGAGGTTCTTTTTATCTTTGCATGCATAAAAATAATGCACATAAATATATATATATACACAGAAACATATTTACACGTATTTAAGTGTGTGCATTTGAACCATAGATACAGCAATACAGATCCTTGGCTTTATATATATTTATTAAAAATATATTTTTATATTTTGTATATTTATTTGTGCATGTTTATGCATAAATAGATTTTTCATTTCTCAAAGTGTGTTTTTACTCCTGTTTTTCCAGTACTCTGGGTAGGATCAGTGAGGAAGGACCAAATCCACTATAAGAAAATTTACATTAAAATTAAATTATTAGGTTAAAAAAAAGAAGATGATGAAGAAGAAAAGACAGGGAGAAAAAGAAAGGAAGAAAAAAAGAGAGGGAAAGAGGAAACAGCAAGAGTGAGATGAAGGTATGCATTTTCTGGTGACTGTGTTCTCAGAGAATAAGAGCTTTATCTTGGTTTCCAGCTCTCCTTCTAACAATAAGGGATAGCATCTCAGAAAATGGAACTTCTTTTTTCTTTTTGCTGACCTACTAAAAAAACAAAAATAAAACACAGTACAAAAAAAAAATCTCCATTGCTGAGATATTTCCTTTTTCTTATCTTTCTGCTGATAAGAACTCTCAGTGTTTCTAGATAAGAAGAGATACTTTATTGTCTCCTGCAAAGATATAAGAGAAGAGAGGGAAAAAAACAATGCCTTTTGTTAGAAAGGAAAGCAAGTGCAATTTGAAGAGCGATTGTAATAGACAGTATTGCTGAAGGCAAACAGAAGCTAAGAAGTAAGCGTTTTAGAATATTATCCTTCCTTAACATTTTGATAAAGTTCCTGAAAATGGGAGCCACTTTTGCCTCTGCAGCACTTTAATTTCCTATAATCATCTCTGATGGAACAGATGATACACACAGAGTTACCCCAGGTATTGTTTAAGTGGGGACTGAATTACTTTTATACTATCACTAAATGATTGAAAAAAAGGAAGCAAAGCACGTTTTCAGGATCACTCTGCTTCCATGCTGCAAGCCCAGCATAGTGATGCTCTCACTAATTCTGTTTAAACTGCATTCCAGAAGTATTCACAAGTCAATTTTTTTAAAGCCATTAAAAAGAATGTACAAGCAACTTAGTGTGGAAAGCAGAAGCAATGTTCATTATCAGGCCCAGAAGAAAAGGATGTGTTGAAGAGAAAAACCCACAAACTACAGGACTTTGAGGAATTTACTAGTTATCTTTTCCACTTGGGTGACTTTAGGCTTCACTACCAAATTGAAACACCATTTTCTGAACAATAATACTATACTTTTTTTTTTGACATCACAAAAGAATGCTTTTAAGGCATAAAAAATGTATTTCCCTTATGTAATCAAAACCAAAACTCTATAAATTATAATGCTATGTACAGTCCAATTCCTCCATTCAATGCATTTAAATGGTATGTGCTGATTAAGCTCTTAGTCATTTATGTTAAATGTCTAATGAAAAGCTCTTTGAATCTGGTTTAACCCATATTAAATGCCCTAGTGGTGCCCCTGGAATTAAAAAAAAAAAAGAAGAAAATTAATCCTATTCTTTGTTCCCTTTATACATTTTAATAAATTATACTGCATCTTCCTAATGCATTTTTGTCAGACAAAATGCCAAATGGTCTGATCCTTTCAACAAAAAGCCAGGGAACAAATTTGCACATTAAAATGTAGAGTGATTCAACAATTCAAGGCGTAGTGTTTTCCCAAAGATGATGTGTTTTCTATTTTTCTTAATCAATCTGCGTGATGATTTCTGCTTTTTGTATAAGCAGACTCTATTGAAAGTTTGCTGAGTTTATACTTCCTTCCTTCCTTTCACTTTCAGCAGCTCAAAAGAATAAACATAATTTTCTAAATTCTCTGGATCCCAGAGCATAATATGTTGTACAAGGTGTTCAGTAACCTGGCAGTAACGAGAACTCTGGGTACTCCAAGTAAATTCAGAATAATCGAAGTGTCCTCTTCATGTCTCATTTACTTAGATCCATGGAGATTCAGCACTGGAACCAAAATCCAGAATTTACCTATAGCACTTTCAGGCCCAATCTAAAATCAGGTAGGAAGAGAACTCTTAAGTGATGCTTATCAAATGTGTTTTTAAAAATCTTTAGGGATGGACATTCCTCAACATCAATAAGACATCATTTTTTTTTCTCTTTTATCTTTTCAAAAAATAAAAAACACAGCAAATTTTTATTGATATCTCTGTTATACAGAGTAATTTTTCCAGTTGCAGAATCAGCTGACTGTTTCCTGCTCTTTCCCCAGGAACATAAAAAGTTTTATGTTAATATAGTATACAACCATGTTTCTTCATCTGAAAATGGTCTCCTCATTCTGGCTTCACATCTAGGAAACTTGCAATTTTTTTCAACACCCAAAACTTTAAAATTTTGTTAAAGTTTTTTTGTCTACATTTAAAATCTAATCAAGGACAAGTTCCTCTACATTTTAGGCAGACTAAACTCAGAAAAGGTTCAACAACAAGAGCAAAAATGTAAACATCTCAGAAAGAAAATGAAATAAGAAATGGAAATACTTATGTTAACAGAATTCAAGATATGTAACATAGAGCTCAGCTAATGATTAGTTACATGTATGTGGAGAAGTATGTAAGGAAATAGATTACACAAGTATGCTCACCCTGCTTACTAAAACATTCCTTTAAAGATTCCCAGGACTTGCCTGGAATAAGAAAAAAAATCTATATCTATAAATTGTGACTGAGAGTCTTCAAAGACTTTTAAGCTGAAACACACTTACCATTACAGGTTTCTGTTTCTTAATTTAAAAGAAAAATATTTATCTGCTTTGTATCCAGTAGTGGTCCAAAGTGGAACATACTAACATTATTAAATATGTCTCTGGTACTAAATCTTCTGGGAAATGAAGAAATACACTGATAATTAATGGTAAAGAATAACTAGATAATGTAGATTTTAGTACTGTAGACTTTAGCTGATTTGTCATAGGTGGGTGGCTCCCAAAGAACTCAAGGCCTAAAGGTCATGGCTTCTGCCCTGGAGACAAGATGCTAATTTTTTTCTAGATTTTCACCCTGAAATTCTCAGCAGCTAAAGCCTCCTATTTCTGTGTCTTTAAGACATTTTTTGGAGCCACAATAGCTTATTCCTAAATACATTCTGTGAACAGTAATTGCAAAGTCACATTTTTTGAAATTCATGGGGCCCTTGCTATGGAATCAGGACTTTGAGACTCCTCAAGCCTGGAAGAAAATAACCCCAAAAACTTTTCAACCTAAAATTCTTTTTATGCATGAGGAAGGCTGGATCCTGGCAGGTTTTCTAGACTTGCAAACTCTTCACTGAGAACAGAGTAGATAGAAACAATGGCAACTATGGTCTTATTTAAGTCAGTTTAAATTTATGCTGCTGTGATCCCTGAAGACCCACACCTTCAAAGTCCCTTTTGGAAATCTGGAAGCCTGAAAATATGATGATTCTGTGCCTAGGAAAAATCCCAAACCCTTGGAAATTCAGTACTTCTACCTTCATATCTTCAGGTTCCTTTGCTTCTTCATCTGACCAGTCACTTCCACATCACCTGGAAATTAAATGCAATACATTTACCTCTGACATGAGAAGTCTGTTTAATAAATAATTTCTTACTATGGAAATAATTTAAATTACAAAAATGGCAATGTTTGGGTATATTTCTGGTTTTTTGGTTGCTTAAGTGAGTTCCTTTGATACATTTTTTTTGCTGGTTTTGTGTTGAAGAGAACCTGGGGTAGATAACCTGACTGAGGATAAGAAAATGAGGTTGTCAGCAGTGGAAAGTTAGGATGTTATATGCTGGGCCAGCTGTGCAACATTCCTGCTGGGTACAGTTGTAAACTGCAGTGCATAAAGCTGCATGCAGTCAGTGCTTCTGTGGCCTAATGAAAAAAAAAAAAAAGAAAAAGGAACTCCCAAGAAATCCAGGGAATTTGTTTATGGATATGAATGGGATAAAAGCAAAAAGGCATTCAGTGCGTAGAAATTACTTATTGTTTCACTTTGTCAGTGATAGAGAATATCAGGGGTGAGACTGTGGACTGAGTGGATGAAAAAATAAAGAAACACTCTCTCCCCGTGCTGTACATTCTACCTTACTCATGCAACAATGCTCCAAACCACTGTCACAGGCAGGTGGTACATCCTGAAGATGAATCAGTAGCAGCCCACAAACATCTGAAAACACCTGGTGCAATCTTCCCTGATCTCTATTTCCTAGCTCTCTAGTCAACTAACAGAACTCAATAGAATGTTGAGAGTGCAGGGTCCAGTCAACTGCAGAGGTTTCACAGAGAGAAAGAAAGCAGATAATATAATCTAGTGTTTTTGTAACAGATCTCCTCACCTCACATCTGTCTGATTATTCATCCACAGTCATGCTCTGTACTTTCCTTGTGCCATATTACAATTGCCTTCCATAGGGCATCACTCACCTTTTTATCCACAGCCATAAAATAAACGATTTGGGCTGAAGTGTTCTGTTGGGCACAGAACAGATGGTACTGGCCACAGAATAAAACCAGCAACACCTGGTTTCAGATACTCAGGCAGCAAATTCCCTGCCCCCAAAGCCATGGCTCATTATTCAGTCCAGATAATGGACAATTCAGACAAACTTTAGCTATTTAAATCTCAGTTTCTGAAACCAACCAGACTCTCCAATTCCCTCTGCAGATCCAGTTTTGCCTTGGCTACATCTGTCCACAACTGTACTCTAGATGGACTTTTCCATACATATAAAATCCTCTCTTAGTAACAAATATAAGTGTCTGTAGCTATTTCAAGCTGTTTTCTGTGTAATAGTCCCAGCAGCTGTTTTCACTTCAGTGGTCTCCCGTTGAGCTGTTATTTAAAAAAGTTATTCTACAGTTTCTTATCTTCATTCATTAGACCTGTCATCTTCAGAATCAAGTTTTAGATATTTCTTTTCTCATACCCATTATTTGACACCCCTGCAGAACATATTGTGTTTACCGTGAATTCCTCTACAGCCATTGGCATGATATGTTTGCTTGTAATGCTTAAATGTTTGAGGAGCAACTAGAAAGCAGAGAATGACCACAAAACCCCTTTTGAGGCAGGCTTTAGGCTTTACAGATAAGGTCAAATTTCCTTGTACCGCAGGTTTCTTCATTATGTCTTGCACTTCATCATCAAAATCCCACCTTTTTGTGCAGAATAATGGGAAATAGTGGGTGATTCAGATATTCTAAGATTCAGAAATGTAGGTCACATTCATAACTGGAAACTAGATCTCTCACTGTTTGAAATCTGAGTTTATCTCTTGTGCTGCAAAGCCTTTAGGAGCAGTAATGTTCTCTTCACATTACTGAACTTTATAATTGGCTTGTTTTTATTTGCACCCTCAAAATAAACTATCAATAAAAGAAACATATTTGTTTTTCAGGACCCTTAAAACTGAAAAGATTCACATTGATTTAATGTCCCAGCCCTTCTCATTAGGGCCTCCATGAAGTTCGGGCATCTTTCCTAATCAATGAACTTATGGGGAAAATCTGTGTCAATGACTGCCTGCTTCTTACAAACATAATCAGAAAAAGCCAGCAGCAGATCTCAGGGGACAAGTTAGTCCAATCATACCTTAACATATGGCCACTTCACCTTCCTTCAGCACAACTATTTCCACAGAAAGAGAAAAAGTGTGTGCATGGCTCCATTGTTAATAAGGGAACTGCCCTCTTTCAGTGTACTCTTTAGGCACACTTAAAAGATTTTAAAGAATCAGTAAGCCTCAAACAAAGCCATATTTGAACTCAATGCTGTCTCTGCAGCTTCTTGGTGTGTTTCACCTCCATGTAACATGATCCCAGACTGTATTATTCTGGTACCTGAGTGGGTGACAGTACACGGGTCCCATTCTTTGTTTCCATAACCTTTGAGGTGAATCTAGGGAAGTTTCTTGCCCTCATTTGGCAACTTCTTTCAGCAGCAGGCCAGCAAATCTGCATAAGGTCTTCAAGGTCTCAAACGGCATATGATTATTTTACAGTTAAGCAAACTGATGCTGAGTGATTTGCCAAATGTCAGAAAGAGAAATGTTTATAGGACTCACGAGACCTTACTCCCAGTCTGGAGGTCTACTCGTTAATGACACTCCCTTCTTTGGCAATTCTTCATGAGGCTGGTATGATTCATCCACCACCTGCTGTACAATATAGCTAGGCTTGACATCTTGCAGCAAGATTTACTCCTAGGTGCTACATGCCGATGACAGTTTGTAATTAAGGGGACTGGTTTTTTTTTCCTGTTTCTCCCCTAAAATGAATTATTTCATTTTACAGACCTTAATGATTTTCATTTGCTCTTAATTAGATAATTAAACTATGAGTTCAGATCATAACATGCTGCATTAATGATATCCATTTAATCAAAATGTCCGTTTGTTTTCATTGTATTATTTTTAGTAAGAGATGTTTAAAGAAATTCTAAAATTCTACGTTAGCTTATTTTTCCTTCCTCTTGGCCTTTTTTTGTTTATTGTGAATAGATATAAACCTCAGAAAATGTTGAGATGATTGTAAAAATAACACCAACTACTACTTTTTTTTTGTGATAACAAATCCAAGATATGTAAATTTATTGGTACTATACTGGCATAACAGAATGGGAATTATCATATGTTAAAATTTTTGAAATTTTGTAGTATTACAGTCCATCTAGCATGGATATCACCTTTCAGAATATGTTAAGGAAGGTTCTTATGAGTTATATGTTCTCCATAGACGCTGAGAAACAAAGGTACCTGGAAAAAAGTCATCTTTTAAAACCCTGTTTTATATATTTGCAAAAAAATTTCCCATTTCTAAAAAAGCTGGACTCTTCTATAGAGCATTACTGGTTTTGTCTTCCTTATTTCCCATGAAGGTTTCATTGCTATCAGATGTTTAACTCAAGACAGAAGCAATGAAAGTCATGTTATTGTAATGGAAGTTCATGATATTGCAAAGGTTTCTTTCTCCTTACATAGTTGTTAGTATTATTTTCCTTTTATTTTATTTATTGTCCGTTCTTACAATGCAGGAGAGCAGAGTAAGTACTAATGTTTTCCGAAGACAAGACTGCAAATGATGAACCCAATCACGTAGCACGTTAAACCACAGAGAAAATGAATGGCTACCTGTCCTGTGACTTCTTTTTAAAAAGATCTCCCTGGCCTTGCTGCAAATTTGGCAGATAATCATCCTTTAACATGACAACTCCATTAATGAATGCCCTGCTCTTTCACTTGCTGACTCATAGCAGGATGTCTTTCCTAATGGAATACCAACTGCATCAGCCCTTTTTCTGCTGTTACAATAGATTGAGAAGTTTTCTACAAAATCATGCCGTGAATCAAATTAGAGACAGCACTGAAGCTTCTTGGTGGAAACAGAAGGTGAAAACTCATCAGGAGCATTTATTTGAGAGCTTGAATATTTTGGGATCCTTGTAAGAAAACATGAGTTTTTCAAGGCTATACAAATAAGAATGTTGATCCATCTTGTGAATCCTTGCTATGGTCATGCAAGGATTGCATGATCCTTGTGAGTTCCTTCCAGCTCAGGATATTCTCTGACTCTGTGAAACCAAACCTGAATAAATACATCACTGCAACTCACCGGTGCAAGATTAGTGTAGAAAATTATGCTTAAAGTAAGGTACAAAAATTAAAAACATAAGGAAGAGTTTGGGCAAGGCTTGCTTCCTTCTTGTGAGAAGGAAGGAAGGGAGGAAGGAAGGGAGGAAGGGAGGGAGGAAGGAAGGAAGGAAGGGAGGAAGAGAGGAAGGAAGTGGCAGAAGGAAGTGGTGGAAGTGGTGGAAGGAAGGAAGTGGGGGAAGTGGTGGAAGGAAGGAAGGAAGTTTTCACTCTCTTGTTTGAATTTTGATAGTTAATTCTACATCTCCTGCCATCTAATTGGAAGTAGAAACAAACATCTTAGCCAAGGATAAGATCATAAATAGCTGCAATACTTTTTTTTTTCCAAATTAAATTAGAAATAAGGTCTTTAATAAATAATAAAGATTTCAAAGAAATTTGAAAATAAATTTGTGGTTTGATTTCCGCTATTGCTGGGGAAAAAATATTATTTTCTTTTGTTTTGATTTTGAACATGGTTGATATACATGTGGCCTCAGTAGTCTTCTGCTCGTCTCACAGTATAGTCTGTTCATGCCATATCACAGCATCTAACATGACATTGCCATTGCTAAGAAAGTTGGGTTAATTGTATTTAAAAATAAAATTAATTGATTGATAAATACATAGCCATGGGTTATAATATCTTTTGTAAACCTTAGGCTTATAGCTGCATTCATTTGCACATGCAATCACCTAACTTAGCTGTGCTGGAATGTTATGGGGCACAGAAAATCATTTGAAATAGCTTGATCCTGAAGGAGTGGCTAATTGTAACTCCATGCTGCCCTTATTGCATGCTGCCACATTTATGATTCATGTTGCCAAGAGCTTTCAGTGGCCAGCTTAGAGGCTTTTCATAAATCTTACATATTTTATAAAGCACAACGCAAAACACTGTGGGAACGGACAGGACTGTTGGCAAATTGAAAAAAAAAATAGCTGCACATTTCAATCCAAATACCAAGATTTGCTAATGTGTTTAGAAAACTGACAATTTTGGTCTTAATCCTATTCAATCCAGGGTCTTGTAATTATGCACAACTAAGCAGTCATAATTTATGAAGCAGTAGAAGAACATCCAGACTGAAGCTTTGCATCTGGCGTTAGGCTATGGGGACAGGAACAGTGGTGGGGGCGGCCTCTGAAAGCCATCCTGCTACTTGCCAATCTTATTTAAATTTTATTGCTGCCCAAATTGGAAAGATTACATGGTAATTAGCAGTTTCCCCACCAGTATAGATTCTGCCTCTCCAAACAATCTTTGATAATGATCCTGTCCCTCCTCCCCGACAACTTCAGGGAAATTTCGGAGCCAGATATTAAACAGGCATTTATGAAATTGTGCTCAACCACCTGTTCCCTTGACCCATGGCCGACCCACTTAACAAAGGACTGTATATCTCAATCAGGGCAGGTGATCCCATAGATTGCCATTTGATAATTAGCACACTCCTCCCTTCTTGCAAGCTTATGCAAGACTCCCCTTAGGGAGATGCCTTCTCTGAATACAGGAGGGGGATGTCAAAATGATGCCCTGTCGAAAACTTAGCAAAAAACTTCAGTTGTGTGTTTGTGAATGAAAAAGGAGAGATGAAACCATGGATAAGAACATATGATTAGCTAGAGCATATCATACAAAAAGCTCATCTAATACAATATCCTGTCTTAGGCCAAAAATAGATGTCCAGTAATAAGATCAGGGTTAGTGTGTGTGATATTTTTTTTTGCTATTTCCTGAGCCTGCAATAATTGCACCTCAGGGTTTTTTGATCTGGAGATGGGTTATACAGATGTAATTATCCTCAATGACCTTGTCCAGTCTCCCCTTGAAACCATAGAGACATTCAGATTTGACAAGATCCTGTGGCATGGAGCTCCATTACTTAATTAATGCAGAAAAACTGAGTAGAAAGTAATCATTCATTACTTCTCAGAATACAAGAACAAGGAAAAAAATCAGGCAAAGGTTAAAAGCAAAAGAACTAGTGTTTCAAATGAGGACTGAGGAAGTGGTTGGTGCTGTACATTATGGAAAATGAAAGTACCAACAGATTCAAAAATAAATTGTCATAATGGATGCATCAAACTGGGGCTATTAGTTGTTTATTTTACTGTTTATTTCAATATAATTTTAAGATCTAGAGTACCAGTCACTATAAGAAAATTGGAAATAATTTTGAGAGATGAAATGTCATGGAATCATAGGATAACAGAAGTTTTTGGATTGGAAGGGACCTTATATATCTTCTTGTTCCATGTCCACTGCTACTAGACCAGGCTGCTCCAAGCCCTGTTCAAGGCTGAGGCATCCACAAAATGTCTGGGCAAATATCTCATAATAGACATTATTTGTGCATATAGAAGCCCTTAATGAATCTACCAGTAGACATTTTGGAGGCATCATTCAAATTGCTCTTGTTTTGTTGTAGGGATTTTAGCTATATAGTCTAATTAATCCTGAACTTCCTTCACATCTCCTTTGAAAGAGAAAAAGGAGTACAATGACTGTGATCACAGCAAATGAAAAGGAAGAGGGACTGTGAAGTGGACATGCAGATTTAGGTTAAAATATTTATCCTTTATCAATTCCTATGAAAGCCACGTTTATTAAAATAACTTGTTTCCTTACAGACCCTTTAAACTATTTGAAGAGAAAACAATTAGGGGATAAAACTGTCAGAGAAGTAGTATAGAATGAAGGAGTGAAAGACAGCAGAAAATATATTTTAAAAACTCTGAGGAAGTAAAAATATGTAGAAGAATTAGACAGGAAATCAAGGCAGACAAGAGAAAAGAAATATTGGTGGAAGAAGGAGAGAGATGAAGGACCATTTGAAAAAAGAGGATACAGGAAAAAAAAAGTAGAAGCAAATAGTGCAGTAGAACAGAGGGAAAAAAATGTGAAACAATATGATCTCCAGAAGTCATATCTAACCTTAAGTATACCATGATTCCATACATAAAAATATCTTTACATTACATTTTAGATAGTCATGGTTGTGGATATGTTGATGAAAAAACATTGCTGTTTTTTGACTTTGTCATCTAGAGTTTAAGGTTCTCAAAAAAGTTGCAGGAATTTCCCTTAATTGCAATATAATACAAACAAAAGCATTATTTTCCTTGAAAGATTGAAGTGTCCACCAAAACAATCCTGTGATTTGCAGATATTGTCATTTTTTAAACGAGGCTATAAATTAATTGCTATGATTTGAAGACAATTGCTACTCTGCATGTTAAAATACTGATCTGAGAGCTTTATTGCCCTCTGCAATCAATGCTACTAATTTTTTGAGTATTTTTACATAAACAATTGCAGTTTCAGCTCTAAAATCTCGAGTGTGTATTTGGAGATTGCTAATGGAAAAATAAAGCATGAGAATTGTTTTCCATTTCTGTAACTCTTGGGATTCATTGTGATAAGACAGACCAGAGTGAGAGACTTCTTCTTCCCTTACCAAACATCACAGGAGAACAAAGGTATTTTCTGCTTTCTTCATTTGCAATAAATTTCTTCAAATAAGGCAGATTACTGAGGAAAAAGATGTTAAAAATATAATTATGGAAAGGAATTGGAAACAACAATGCAAATGTTGCCTGGTCAAAATACAAACACAATGTACCAAATTCCTAAGCTTGTTCTGGGTATATTTGTAATAAATTGCTTCAGCAGAATTAATTTCTTATAATAATCACCTGCTTGGCTGCATCTGTCTTCTACCCAGAAATGTTATCCAATCCAAAAAAGAGAAAAAGAAAATATGAAAAAAGGAAGAAAAAGCAATGTTTTTCTCAATAAAAAAGTTCTAAAAAAGTGGAAAAAAAACCCAAAAAAACCCAAAAAAACCAAAACAGTATGGTTGTGGAAATCCCAGTCTCATCCTGTCTCTTCTTTTTCAAACAAGTGGAGGTCTGTTTGTACTCTAGTAAAGCAATAAAAATAAAATGTTTTCAGGAAGAACAGGATAACCTGATCTTGTTTTTCTGGAAAGCTGGAATTAAGTACAGAGGGGTCTTGCCCAGCATGGCTGTGTCTATTTCCTCCAGTAAATTAAACATAGGATAATTTAGATTCCAAGAAAGCTGCAATCCTTAATTCTTAATTAATTTAAGAATTTAATTCTTTCTCAGATTAAAAGTTAGGTCATCCTTGTCAGGCCTGCATCATTGCTATTGTATGCAGCTTTTTACTTTAAATTTAATGGCTTTGCACTTTGCGCATGACAGAGGTACATGGTTGGAAGTGTATCTGACAGTAAGACTGTCACAGAGTGCCATATTGACAAAACTCTTCCTCTTCAAAAATGAGGCATCTGTTTCTGAAATATTTTTGCAACTGGTCCTGGGCTGGTGCTGGTCAAGAATTCCTCGGGAGAGTGTTAAAAGGTTTCTTCCATTCTTTGTATAGGTCACTGTAAAAATTTCTCGCTCTGGCTGAGTTCCGTGCCTAAAAATGCTTCTTGGGATTGTTGAATAAGCCAGAGTTGCCCAACATCCTGGGAGGAGACCATAGTAAATTATCACAAAGCCAAAGACTGGAAGAAGAACAGAATCATTGAAATACCAAAACCTCCCTCAGCCATGGGATGAAGCCCTCCAGGAGAAAACTGCTCTCCTCTTTGTCTATATTTATTTCTCAAACGTGAGCTTCATCTTTGTTGGCTGGGTTTCGGACTGTCTTTTTATTTTCTTTCTGTTTTAGTGTATTTAATATCTATAAGATTTCCTCAGAACTCTAGAACTAGAGTTTGTAACATGCAACAGTTCAGTGTTCCAGATTATTTCATCCATATACTGGAGAATCAGAGAAGAAACAATCTCATATGTCCACAAATGTTCCCATATGTCAGAGAGGTTGCCCATCACAGCCTTATTGTTTGTGTCCAAAGTTAAAAACATCAGCCCTGAAAAAAATATTTTTCTCTATCAAAATTTTTTTTTATCGTTTTTATTTGTTCATTTACCCTTTCATTCATTCATTCAGAGTCTGCTGTTTGCAGGCCCTTTGGAGTCCTTCTGGTTTGCTTTCAATTAAAATGAAAACCTCACTGTCACTTCTTATCCCTTTATTGTACTTGCAGCTCTGCTTACTTGTGTGATCAAAATAACAGCCTACCAAGCAGAAATGGACAGTGATAGCAATTCCCTGTGGTTAGTGCAAACAGCTAATTGCCTTTAAATATCCATACATATTAATATCCTTGGGATCTCAAGGAAAGAAATTGTGAAATAGAATCCTCAGTCTTCTTTTGCTTGGAGAGAACAACTGGTGCCCTAGGTACTCCTCTGGTGTAAGTAGACATAATTCCAGAATCATCTTGGGAATTAAAAGTTTACAAAGGTAAGTTTCACTTTCTAAATTTAAATGCATTTTCTTGCAGTGACGGTTGATGGTTATCCTCAGCAGAAAATCTATTTCCATGTAAAATGTATGTAGAATGGACCACACAATTAGTAGGAAATTGCCAGTCAGTTAAAACTGTCTGATTTGCTCACAAGTTTTCCTCGGGGGAGAAAAAAAAAATGAAAAAAACCTGAGGAGCAAGACTTTAAAAAAGTGCTTGTTACAGGCCATCAGGTCTTTGGATACTTTAATCTCTGTAGTCCTAGATCATAAAGAACACCATTCCTGAAGAACAGTCAAGCTCCTGGTGGGTAAATGACTGCGGCAGACTTTTCGTACAGCACAAAAATGTGTGGACTGAGTGCCTCTAAATTGCCCCAAAAGTTCTCTTGTGACCCTAAGGACGAACAAGAAGTGCTTGACATTTTGGAGAATGGAGGATCAAAGGTGACCCAGTGGCATTCTGAAACCTGGCTTTGTTTTTCATGTCAGTTGAACAAAATCTGCCTTATTAAATAAAGGCATAAGGATTCATTTCAAGAAAACAAATCAGCGTGTTTTCTTTGATTTTACAAGGCTTCTAAATGTGAAAATCTTACATTTCCATGTTAAAATTTAACATAAAGAAAAAGAAGAGAATACAACTAAAACCAGTTAGCAGAAGCTTCTAGTCCCTTAAGCATCACTGCAAGTTAAGACTGCATCACTTCAAGTGGCTGTTGTTCTGACTTCTGAAGTGACCATATTTTGGTATAACTTCACTGAACTTAAAATGGACAGCAATTTATTTTTTTATTTGCATCTCTCAAAGCCTTCTTATCTCACACAATAAAAACTGGATTGAAAGAAGCATAATATATTTTTGTTTAAAATTGCTGTAATAATTTCATTTGACCTTTCATGACCCAATTTTTTCTTGAAAGGCAAGTATCTGATCGTACTGAGTACATTTTATTTACTGAACAAGGGAGGCAGCCACAATTGTTTCCCCAAAAGCTACTCTCAGCTGCAGAAGGCATAGAACTGAGAGATCTTCAGATGAAAGTTGCTGTGGAAAAGCACAGATCATGCATTTGTGAAGAAAAATGGAATAATACAGGAATAAGCAAAGTTTGTCAAGCATTTTTCTGACCTTAGGTGCCCACAAAGACTCAGGTACCAGCTAAATGAAGGCTAAGCTGTTAGAGTCAAATACATCATATTAGGAACGTGCCAGAGTCCTACTGAATCTTCTGCTTCTGTAGCAGTCCAAAGATTTATTCTGACCTGAAGCTCATATCATAAGCCTGTTTCCATCTGAAGTAAAGCACAACCAACAGATTGCCTAATCAAGAATAAAGATCCCTAAAGAAAGTGTAAGACTTCAGTGAATCATGAAGTCGCTGCTCTGTTTGTGTCTGATAACTCAATACCTGTTATCTTTGCTTCACCAAATAATCATAAAGGCCACTTAGTTTTCAATTGCTTTTAAATCCCAAGCATTGGCAAACCTGTGTTAAGCAGGCATTTGAGTGATATATTTCACCCAAATTCTCTGTCCATGTACAACCCAAGACTGTGTTTGTAGATGCCTGGGTAGCACAAGGGACTTCTGATGAAGGGTTTCCTCACCTAGAGAGATTTCCTGTTCTAACTTCTTTCAATCAAGTCTGGATTTCAAATTAAAAAAAAAAAATATATTGTGATTGTTATCAATTTAATAGAATCTAGGTGAAAGTTAATGTGACTACCTCAGTCCCCTTCTTGGGAGCCAGGATCATGTGCCATAACCCACAGCTGCACCATGTGATCCCTTTTTGGAAGACCCAGCCTCCAAAAAAAGTACTGGAAAGAGGGTTTGGCAGGAGAATTTAGTTAGCACATCATTGAAACCACAAATATTTTATATTATGTGGTTAAAAACTATCCATTTTTTTTTAAACACCCACCTGAAGCTGAAAAAAAACCCCAACCACAAACCCTCACTTTTCTCCCTGAAGTTTGTTTTTGTTTTTTTTTTTGTTTTCCTTTTGTCTATAAGGTTTTAAAAGCATGGAGGAATAAATTTATCCAGGACTTTCACATATTTGAAATATATGCTGAATCACTACTAGTAATTACAGAAATAGAATAACTAACCTACAATCTCAAGGTAAGCTAAACACATTTCATATTTTCTGATCAGAAATGCAGCTGATGCACTTGGAATTAGTCTATTAAAGCTACTTTGCAAATTCTCCTGATATCACTTCACAACATTTCCCCTTAAATCTCTATCTTTCTAAAGAACATTTCAATATTGGGTCAGATTATGAATATTAAAGTCTCTCCAAAACCCACGCTAATTTTAAACTACAGGCACTCTGAATTGCAAATGACCTGAGCTGCTTAAGCCTCATAGTGTATGTGACTCATCCAGTGGCTTCCAAAAAATCAGGTGATGAAATTTTCTGTGCTCACACCTCCAGTCCCTGAAATACCAAGTCAGTGTTGGGATTCTCCATGCTTTCCTTTCAGACGCAATTCAAAAATTTAATTTATAGCCTGAGAAAGACGTGTTATCAGAGCCCCAGAGTGCCCCAGAGATCAGAGACTTTTAGCACCAGGTGGGGTTTCCCAAGCACTACAAGACCCCGCTTTAAGCATAACTACAGCTGTTCTTCTGTCCTAGGTCACCCCAAATTGTCATACTATCACTTGTGCCCACAGGGAAACGATTTCCAAGAATGCTTTTGCTGGGATTCAGCTTGGATATATCAGACTGTGCCAGTGGAAGTCTGCCTTTTGCAGAATAATTAATTATTCATGAAGATTAAATTAATCTTCCTGCAATTCATCAGATTTTTATTATCAGAAGTTAGATAAATTTTCTATACAGTTGCATATACATATATACAAACCATACCCACGGAAAGGTGCAAATTTTGATGGAAAGTAAATGTAGACTCCAACAAAGATTCTTCTCCAATCTCACCTTTCCCAACTTTTGTTTTTCTTAATGTAGAAGTTGTCACAATTTTTCATCAAAGTACAATAAAAGATTTTGAAGCTCAAATAAAAATGTGAATAATGTAGCAATGTATCAAGACCTGGACTTTTGCAAAAGAGAGCTGTTTGATTACTCAACTGTACAAGGTGACAGAGACCAGAGAAAATAGAAAAACAGGGGACACAATGCACTTTTTTTGGTTGCTTTTCCAAAACAAAACAAAAAAAAAAGAGTCAGAAAACTATGTTTTCTGTGTTTGCTAGAAAACTATGGACTGACACAGAATAGCTGATGGAACTTGGGGATAGGTTGTCCTGACTTACTTAGAAGCCCTTTCAACCCTAAATTTCCTGGAAAGGCTGATTAATCTAAACTAAAAATCTCCTCTATTATGTTTTCTGGCACCCTGGAGTTGCCCTGTTCTCTCCATAACTTATAAGGGTGTTGTGGGGCGTCTTAGCCTGGCAGCCCAGAGGCAAGGAGCTTGCTTACCAATTGCTGTCAGAGGCAAAACAGACTCAAATTCAGGGAGTTAACATAATTTATATTTCTTTTGCCAATTAATATAAATATTTAATTATTGATTTGGGTGTTGGGAAACAAAACACAATTTAAAAAAAATCCAAACAATTAACGACCATTAAAACGCTTGGGAAAAACAATTTCTGCCCCTTTTCCTCGACTCAGCTTCACTTTTTCCCACTAGATTCCTCTCCTAGATTTTTTTTCTCCACTAGATTCCATCCTGCCATCACATCAGGTAACATTTGGTCCCTTCATAAAGGGCACAATGGGTGCAGGGGAGTGGTTAATCAGTGCACAGCAATTTCTTTCTATTGGTCTTTCCCCCTCACTATTTTCCAGAGCGTGCCTCCCAAGAGCAGCAGGGCACATCTGCTCCACTGTGGAACGCTTCCTCCTCCTCTGATCTCGGTGTTCCTCCTGCTGTTTCTCACACCTTTCCCCTTCCCACTCTGTTTGTGCTGCATTTTATGTGCTTTCCCAAATGTCCTTTCTCAGAGGGATGACAAGCTCGCTGGTGGCCTGCAGTGGGTTCACTGTGGCTGGAAAAGCCTGCGCCCAGCACAGGGTAGCCCCTGCCCTCTTCCACAGAGGCCAGCCACTCAAACCTTGTGTGTGTTCCCAATACAAAAGGAAACCTACACAGTGAAAATAAATTGAAAAGAAAGCCATTTTGGCGCTTAAACTGGTGTAAATCTCTTCCTTATCTTATATTAACTAGCTACAACTTTACTGGATAAAATGATTTTTGGTCCTAATGGGACCATGGGCACCCAGTAAGGCTAAATTATTGCTCCAAATGAGAAGTTCTTGCAATAGATCCTTAAATCTTTTCAAACAAAATGAACACCGGGAAAGAAGATGTCTTTTTTATGGTTGGAAATATGTAATATCACATAGTAACCCTGGAACAGGGCTTTTGCTGGTGGCCTAATGTGTAGCACACAGACCTTTTCTCCTGGGCTATCAACATTTTGTGTAAGCTTTAATTAACCCTTTCTTTGTTTAACCAGCTCAACAAACAAAATGTCCTAAGTCTATTACTAAGAATTAGTTCACCTTTGGCATGGCAGCACCTTTCCTAAGATCTCTATTAACATTTAAATGAAGAAAGGTCAACTGCGC
Organism: Camarhynchus parvulus; assembly: GCF_901933205.1. NCBI lineage: Eukaryota > Metazoa > Chordata > Aves > Passeriformes > Thraupidae > Camarhynchus > Camarhynchus parvulus. The sequence continues at coordinate 65,155,094 of NC_044601.1, forward strand.
ACATTATAGCTCAATTGTGTAAAACCAGGCAAATGATGAGGGAAAAAATACAATACTGCAATAAAAGCAAGAGTTAGGAAGGAATGTTGGCTCAACCCACTTTAATAAAATTGTAGGAGCAGGTAAAAAAACTCACTTCTGAACTCATATGTTTTGTTGATGTTGTTTTATTTGTTTAGTGGCAAATTGTTCTCCTATTTTCTTTTCTCATATAGCCAAAAACCTCTGTGGCTTTCACAAACCAGAATTTGATGTTACTCTAGATTCATGTTTCTCTATATTGAAGTAGAATTTGACCTGAATATTTTCTAAATCAAATCAAATTACTGACTACTATATTACTAGGCATCAGTTTTCCGCTTGGCTGTTGAACCTGATTATCAAATGTTTTCTCTGGTACAGGAGATTTTCACATTTCCTTTTGGTAAATGGACAGCTCTGATTAAAAAAAAAAACAAAAAACTTCATATCTGTGTTTTTATATATTTTTGATAAGCCTTAAATTATTTAATCTGGCCAAAAATTAGAAACAAGATACAGTACAAATGGAATTTCAATTTGACTCAGTATGATAATATAGTTGCATGATTATGACCTTCCCATAACTTCATTAATCTGTGGAAATTTGCTTTAAAAAATCATATAAGCAGGAGTCCTTGCTCACTTCTGCATGTGTGGTATTTTACTTTTGCCTTTGCATCATGGGTGTACACACGTGTCACTGGGCCACACAGTCCTGGTTTCAACCAAGGTGGCTTGAGAACAGGTGGAAATGAACCATTTAAAAAATGTTTGTCTCTTTGAGGACTGTACAATTTAATCCTGTTGGAGTATCAAATCATCCTGTACAATTCTGGTGCCTCAAAGGAAAGAGAAACATAGAAACATTTCATGGAATCATGGAATGGTTTGGGCTGCATGAAACCTTAAAGATTACCCAGTTCCATTCCCACCTTGGGCAAGAACAGAATGCACCGGACCAAGTTGTTCAGAGCTCCAACCAGTACAGCTTTGAACGCTTCCAGGGATGGAAGTGCCATCAGAAGAGCCACATCTGCTCTGGGCAACCTCTGCTGTAGCCTCATCACCCTCATAGCATATAATTTCTTCTTAAAATGTAACCTAAACCTGCTCTCTTTCAGTTTGAAGTCATTCCCTGCAGCCCTGATCTTGTCAGAAGTCCCCATCCAGCACTCCTATAGACCCTTAGGTACTGCAAGGTAAGATTTCTATAAATTCCCTCTGGAGACTTCTCCAGACTGAGCAACCCAATCTTTCTCAGCCTGCCTGCTGGAGATGCTCCAGCCCTCTGATCATCTTCATGGACCTTCCTGGACTTACTCCAACAGGTCCTCAACTTTCTCATATTGTGGACCCCAGAACTGCTCTCAATCCCTCTCCCTCCAGGCTGCATTTGTGATTGACATTGCCCCATCCCAGATGCAGGACCTACCCTCTCTTATTTCCCCAGGCTGGTGAACAGGTGTAAAACTTAAATTTCCTAAATCATTTAGGATTTTATTTTGTTTAAAAAAATTCACCTCAATGTTCAAAAGAACCACAGCTACTTGGATCACCCAAAATCTTATCATGAAAAAAAAAGGCACATATTTTATAGTTTCTCGCATAGCACCTGTTCGGTTTGGGTTCCAAGAACACAACGGGCGTTCTAGTGCAATTAACACAAAATCTGAAAGACTTCTAGGTATGTGTTGTTGCTAAACAAACAAATATATTTAATTTAGGCTTAGCAGCAATGCAGAGGCCCTTGGAGATAGAGTCCATGCTGTAGAAGCTCATGGGAGTCCACCCATGCTCACCCATTGAAGGGTTCCCTTCATACATGGCCTCATTCCTCCTCTCTCATCTCCCAGGTCTTCTTTCTTCTTTGCTGGTTCAGCTCTGGGGTAGTGACCACTGCTGTTGTGTTCCTGTCCCAGTGATCTCCTCTGCTGTCCTCTTTTCATTGTCCCTTTCAGTTACATGGGAGAAAAGCCAGTCCCAAAGGGTAGGTCACAGCATCCTAACATAAACACTGGATAAAAATGGGATGGAATGCATTTTAGGAGGCATCTAATCCCTCCGTAAAGAGAGCCTTGATGATAGCTAAGCTACGTACATCACTATCAGTTAGATAAATTTAGCTCAGGTGATCCCACCAAAGGTGTTTATTGTTATTAAAGTTGAGAAAATAACTCTGTTCTAAGGAGATTTCTTTAGAGTTGTGTTTGCCTAAAGCACAGTGCTCAGTGGTGCTCTGATTCAAGGTTCAGATTCTTAATAGCTTTTGAAATGCTAATAAAGCAATAGGTAGTGGAGCAATTTCTATTTTGAAGGGTGCATTAGCTATCTACGATTTCCTCAGATGCAATTTATTTTAATAAATAAAATTGCTTTTATTGTGCTGCTTATCCTCACAATAGAAAGATAATTTAGCTACGTTTAGACACAATTACATGCAATGCTTTACCAAATCTTCCATTTGACTCCACATTCATCATTTCAGAGAGGTCAAAGTAATGTTTTATTTATACTCTTCGCTGATTGGTTAAGTGTACCAAAAGTTGTGGTCTCAAAATTTGTATTAAAATGAATATTTTTACAAATATTTATGGCTTCCAGATTCTATTCCAGCTATAGTTAAAAAAGAATACTTGACATATTCACAATAAAACAAATTTTACTTAATTGCAGTGGTTGTATAAAATTTCAAGTTAGAAGTGTTTTTCCAGTGGAAAGCTGTCCACTTCTGGTTGCTTTCAGGAGTAAATTTCATTGAAAAATACAATTTCTACTGTATATCTTAGATAGCTGTACCATGTTTTCACCCTACTAATGATTAATGTCTTTGTGAACAAATTCCTTTTACTTCCAGCCAGTTCCCACTGAGTAGAGTGTTTGCAAAAAATCCTAATTGATCTTTTGATGACTGTGAAAGGGAAATAAATGCAACAGTGTTGTCTGACGGGTCACAGGATAAGAAAATTCTTGTTGTGACCCTTTAGTTTCCCTTATGGTTGCCAACAGACCTACCCATTCATCAGCCCTCTACTTTTTCCCACCCTCCTGGTGGACAAGGCTCACTTGGAGATTTCAGCACAATTTCATGATCATCAGAGTAGCTGTAATGAGAAAGTCTGAGATAGTGACAGAACTGCTTTAAAATTTTCTGTAAGAGAAGGCTTTAATTTTTAATTTTTATTTTTTCATTAACAGCAAAGGGGCCAGGGAAAACACAGGGCTTAAACTATGGGATAAGGGGTAGCCCAGGCAGCTGACCCATTCCAAATTCACACTCTGGGTTATCATTGTTCAGCACGCTCTGCATTACTTTCTTTGTACAACACGGATGAACATCCTTTTTCAGAGTACCATCTTCTAAGTCAGGACAACAACCTGACAAACTTGACTTTTTGGCAGTGCATTAGCCAAGTATGTGTTCATTGCAACTCTTCTGATAAATGCTTTTAAAAAATACCGTTTTGCTTTGTTCTGTTTTTTGGGAGTTTTGTTTGTTTGTTTGTTTGTGGGGTTTTGTTGTTGTTTTCATTGGAGAGGGAGGGTTTTTTTTCTGGGGGGGAAGGAGATTTCCCCCAAAAATTCTACCATGTGTTTTCATGCTTACTATTTTAAAGAAGAACATGAATGACTGTGTGAAGGTGCATGCATGTGTACGTGTGTGCCCACCACACTAGCTAGCAAAGCTCTACCCAAATAAAACAAAATAATAAGCAGGGGCACAGAATTCCATTCATTTCCTTGCCAGCCTGTGTACAAGACAGGGAGGAATTGTCTCTAATTATGCTTCTTTCTTTGTTAGTATTTAAAAGGGCAAAACCATCATGGAGGTCACTTTTGACAAACCTGTTTATTTTCCATTTTCCGCAGCATTTGCTGAGCATCCCGCTCAGTTAGTGATTTAATTTATTTATTTATTATTTTATCTGCACTGCCCCCTTCTTTCCTTAGCCTTTTTCCCCTTTTTACTCCTTGAAAACTATAATGACTAGAATCAAATAAAATGTCAACATTTGCAATTCCAGAGCTTCATTTAAGCAATAAAAATAATAATTAAAAGGGTAAAACCTTAGAGAGATTTCTTCATTTTATATGGTTTGCCAGAGATGATACACATTCAAAAAAGCCAGTAAAAGAATTAATTAGAAACAGCTAAAGCTCAACAAGCTATGCAAGTTAATGAAGCAGAGAGGGAAATGTCATCTTTGAGACCCAGAGCTACACTGGCTTGGATAATATATACTCCTGCCTTACTCTCCTAACTAAACCTCTTTTAATCTCTCCTCTAAAAAATCAATGCTAATGACACTGATTTACCAGGAAATGACAGGCAAATAATACCACAGGAGTTGTTCTTGTTTAATGGTAACTTAGTTCTGAAGAAGAATGGCAAGGATTTTATTTTGAAGCGTTGGTTTGCTAATTGCAAATTACTTTCAACTTGTTGGGTTTTTTTTCATTTTCTCCTTCTGTTTTCTTTTGCAGCTGATCCTGAGTTAGAGAAAAACCTCCCTTTATTATCTGCAAGAAATGTTAAATATCTTACAGATTCAGACAAGAAAGATTCACTAGACTACTCTCTCTCTGCTAAGTTTCTCTTGTTTTTTCTCTTCATCTTTTATTTGTTCTGCTGCAAAGTTGATGAAGAACAGCAAAAATTACTGCATATAAGCAACACTAACCAGCAGGTCGTGTTCTGCAGGAGCAACCTATGTATATTCACACTTGCAGAATAATACATGGCATTTGAGAAGAAATTCTTTATTTTTAAAAATGAGTCTGAAGTTAACAGTAATAAAATCACACAAGACAAAGGAAAACAAACATTTTCTCTGAGGAAGTATTAAAAAATAATGAAAGAAAAGTATTTATGAAATTTCGTTTTCTTTTGGGGAGCGTTTAACAGTATTGTTCTATCAGCTAAGTCTCCCAGTCATACAAGTATTCTTTCCAAATATTTCATGTACAGCTCCCAGCACTGCCAGTATTATGGTGTCTGACTATCTTCCAATAGTTCTGGGTTAATTTTCAGTAATACTTCTGAACTATCTTCCCAGAATTCATGGTGAGAATTGTCATGGCTTTTCTATTCTTTCTTTTCATTGTTCCAAATATTTAATTTTTCCTTGTAGCAGCCTAAAGAGATATTAATGTCATGTGTACTTAGATGCTGAAGGTATTTTTAAGTTTTTTTCCTTTTTTCACTGAAGATTCCATGGACAGAAAGCCTACATACCTAGCCACACATTTCCTAGGCTGATAAAAATTATAAGGAGGGGAAAAAGTGCATAAATGATGAGTCTAAACTGGTGGTTTTCTAATGGATGTGTAAAATTCATGCTTTCTAAATTCTATACTTTCATCTTAAAAATGTTAGTTATATATATATGTGCATTTATTATTATTTTTATACAGACATAGAAAGAGACTGTAATGTCATTTTCTTGGTATGTATTATTGGCATCATTTTGTTCTAACTGGATGAATTATGGGCTTTGTGATTCTGGTTAAGGCAATCTGCTGGGTGATCTGAGTGGTTCAAATTGCTCCTGCAGGCTTTACACCTGTAGGAAAGGTGTAACAGGACCACTCCTTGCCAGTGGTCATATTTTCCAGTAATAATGAGGTAAACTGGATAGAGAAACTCATATACAGACTGATCTTTTAGGATATGTGCCAACATCCTATAGGCTGTTTCACACAAGACTGAGAGTGATATCAGCTCTGGTTCCCCAGTCCAAAAAGTTCCTGGTCTCAGTTGTGATGAATGCAAAGTGTGTAGAATGCTATTTACCTGCTATTTTGCACTGCTGTGAGCAGTAACATATAAATAGATTGGATATTCATTAATATTTTTAAAGTTATCTAAGAACCTTACCTCAAAGGTGTCATATCCTTGCAAAGCTTTATTACTGCTATCACACAGGAGAGCCATGAGGACTAATTAATTAATGTTTGTAGAGTATCTTACAAATGCAAAGTGCAATGTGAATATGGATCATTATTATTTATTATCCTAAAAGATATAAAGATATATGGGAGAGACTGAGCTCCTTTCAAGTTGCACTTCTATTGCATCAAAGTGGGCATAAAACTGCCTTAAGGCACCTGCTGAGGATTCAAAAGCAACAAGGATGATCAAATGTCTAAGCAGCACGATCAGTGAGGAAAGAGCAAAGTTTATGCTAAAGAAAAGACTGATATGGAAACCTGATAAAACCCTTCAAATACTTTAAATATGCAAACAGAAAATGTATAATCTCTCTCTATACCCACTAGATATTGGATAGGCACAACAGAAGAAAATATATGGAATGAAAAATAAGGAGATCTTTTGAAAAAGGAAGACAGTTTACACTGCATTTTTTTTTCTACAGGGTTAAGACTTCTCTGCAGAAGTTTTGTAAATATTATCTGTCAAGAAAGAGCAATATATTTGCTTCTGCCATTTGGAAACTTGCTGGACAATACAGAATCATGGACTCAGAATGGCTTGGGTTGAAAGAGACTTTAACAATCACCCAGTTCCACCCTCCTGCCATGGGCAGGACACCTCCCACGAGACCATGCTGCTCAGAGCCCCATCCCACCTTGCCTTGAATGCTTGCAGGGATGGAAGTGTGATCTGTTTTTTTTCCTCAGAAAACAATTTTTTTGTCATTCTGTGGGTCATCAAGTTCCTGGAAGGGCTGAAAAAGTGTGTAGATTTGGTACTCAGGGACATGGGGCAGTGGTGGGCTTGGTGGAACTGAGTTAATTGTTGGACTCGGTGATTTTGGAGGTCTTTTCCAGCTTTAACTATTCAATGACTGTAAGATTCTATGACCAGAGATGTTTGAACCATGGCCGAGGTGAGTTTTTAGGGTGGATTAGCATAGACATACATCTTATGATTAAATCCAACATCCTCACCCAATTTCTGATGCAACCTGAGCCCCCAAGCATGCTCTCCATTTTCACATCTGTTCCTATATTTGCTCCTCGAAGTATGAAGGAGAAAATGTTTTCTTCCCTCATAGACTGGTGTACTTTTTATTTCTTCTCTCAGTCAGGCCTTTATATATTCGAAGTCAAACTCACGCTGAAATCTCAGTTTTGAAGAACAGTATGTTGGGTTTTTTTTTTTTTTTTAATTATGGTCATAAAAAGAAATTTAAAAAAAGAAAGAAAGAATATTCAAGCTGTAAGAAGTGATTGTTTTAGTCTCCCACAGCTTCCAAGAAAACTTGCAGCAAATATTTACTTTTTTTTCTTCCCCTGGAATTACTTAGTGAGTCTTAACATGAAGAAGATGTCTTTTTCCCAGTTATTCTCAATATCACTTCTCTCTGGGTGATGTCTGTCTGTTTTCCCCCCCTCTGCCCTTTCACACTGTAATGCTTTATGGAAAACACTGTGCCTACACACTGTGAATTCAAAAAGATGGTTAAGTTAACAAACAAAACCAGCAGTGCTGCTTTTCCCCATGTCTGTTGCTCAACCATTACTTGGGAAAGTGCTTTAGTGGGATAAAAATACAAAGATAAGCGAGGAAATGAGAGGAAGCAAACTAGCCTTGGCAATACCTTCTTTTTCAAAGATATATGAAGGTATATAAATGTCATTAATGTATATATATATATGTATTGATTTATTTTAATTTGGTAATAAATTTTGCTGTATGTTTATTGATATACAAGAAGCATATTGGCAAATAAACCAGCCCAAATGGATGCTTTTAGGTAAGGTATGAAAGAAGTCATGAGCTGGCACTGTGCAATTGCAGCCTGGAAAGTTGATCATGCTGTGGCCAAGGGAGGCCATTGCCCCTCTCTCCTGAACCCTTGTGAGACCCAGCTGGGGTGTTGGGCACAGCTTTGGGGTCCCCAGCACAAAAAAAGATGCGGACCTGTTGGAATGAGTCCAGAGGATGACACAAAGACTGTGAGATGGCTGGAGCACCCCTGCTCTGGAGACAGTCTGAGGGAGCTGGTGCTGTTCAGCCTGGAGAAGGACCTGGGGAGACCTTACAGCTCCTTCCAGCGCCTACAGGGGGCTTATAAGAAAGTTATAGAGTAATTTTTTAATCTATTTTTATGGTGACAGGGCTATGAGAAATTTTAAACTGAAAGAGGGTATATTTAAATTGTGTGTGAGGAAGATGATGATGATGGTAGTGAAGCGCTGGAACAGGTTACCCATGGGAATCATGGATGGCTTGTCACTGGACAGCTTCGTGGTCAGGGTGGGTGGGGCTTTGAACAACCTGATCCAGCGAAAGATGTCCCCATCCATGGCAGTGGGGGTGGGCTAGGAGTGTCTTTGAAAGTCTCTTCCAACCCAAACCATCCTATGATTCCAATTGCAACAACAACTTTTTCTCATTTTTTTTTCCCATTTTTTCATTTTTCCTAAGGGCTTCAGTGTGAAAGACATACCCATACCTCTGAGTGGAATAATCTGGATGAAAGTGGAGTTACTCTGAACATGAGAGTTCAGCAGAAGCGTGGAGTTGCTGCTACATTTCTTCCAGGCACACAAGATGTCCAGTCCAAAAAGTAAAAGCAGCTCTCATATTTATCTATGCAGATGAACACCAGTATTTCTTCAGTTTATGGAATTATTCTGTGCTCTGTTAAACAGTAGCATAGCCATTACTTTGCTACTCACAGGCAATGCTGGGAGAGGAAGAAAAACAACCAAATAAACATTATACTTGGTACTCGCATTTGCAGATCTGGGCTTCTTTTATCACAGTGATATATGCCTATCTGAAACCCACCATATATTTTTAAATACACTACCATGCCCCTGATGGCAGCAGCAGGAATTAATACCCCAATTTCTGTGAGTCAGTAAAGCCTAAAGTCCCAGATGCTTTAAGATAAGCAAATATACCCAGAGCCTACAGAAGTCACCACATGGTCAGCAAGGAAGGTATCTGAGTGACCTGATCAAATCAACACAGAGGATTCATGACCAAAGATGTATTATGTCAAGCTTCTTTCCACAGAGACCTAGAGATAAACAGACATTTTTATTCACTTGGAGTTTCCAGTCCTCAGGAAAAAGCTGTCTCTGATACTAATAACCGAAAAAACACTGAGGAATAATGTCACAGAAGTTGGAAAGATACACCCTTCACAGAGAAATCTGGCTAACAATGACAAAATTCCACCATGACTATTTCTACTGGCTTTAAAGAGCATCCACACTGGCCACAGGGTGAGCATGACTGACCTGTAGCTGCGTGCTATTTCCAAAGGAAGAATAACAGGTGATTGCCTGAGCTCTCATTATGTTAAATTTCCCTGTATCATTCTCTATCCCAATCGAAATACTTTAATAACTTTATTTCTTATTAAAGCATCTTCTCCTTGTTCATGATGAAAGAAGTCTTTTAAACAGGAGAGCTCAAACTTCTTTTTATTCAATGCTTACAAGGTCTTACTTTTTTTTCTTCTTCTTTCTTTCTTGTCTATGGTTCCTTCAAATTAAGTGGTTCCTTGCAATTAATTTGCTGTGAAAGGTAATCCTCATCTCAAACCACTCTTCTGGCAACATCAGCATTTGATACAGTAAATAAATTTTCAGTTATCTTCATATTCTACCAACTATACCAAGTATACTGTCCCACCAGAAATCGTGATCAGGAATTAAGACTCCTGAGAACTAAATGATCCAAGCTCAGAAGCTCTGAATCCCATGATAAATTATACAAAAGGGGCACTTGAATAGATTGTAACTGATTTTGCTGCTCAGAACACCTCCATTTCAATTAGAGGTAACCAAGAGGCATGACATTGAAGAGCAAAACTAATAATTTTTGCTGATGCCAAGAAAGGTTATGGGAGGTGAGGGGATAGTAGCAATGGCTTCCATAAAATGTACATAATACATGTGCCTCAGTCATTGTTTTATGTCCTTGAAGCCTAGAAGGGCCATTTCTATTTAGTCTCTACCCCATAGCTGTGTCACTGTCCTACAGAGCAAAGCCCATCCATAGCAGGGTAACTTTGGCCTCAGGAATGCTCGGATGGAAACTGGATTGTGATCATTTCATTGGCTGCAGATAAAAATTTCCTGCCTGGTTTCATGGGCATGCTTTGCATCCAAACATGCGCAGGATGGAAATCCCTGCAACCAAGACAACCAAAACCACAATACTTACAAATCTTCTGTGAAATTACAGCAAAATTCTTAGCAAGGGCCAGGCAGCTCTCTAGACTGCTAGCCGAGTTTTGACTGCTGTGAATCCCAAATGTTTAACTACCTCTGACCTCATATCAATTTTTTCCCAGTTCTAGCAGTCTTGGTCAGGTTATCTGCATCGGGCAGTGAAAGGTAGGTTGGCTGGTCTGCTTCTATTAACAGTTAAAATACCTTTTTCTTTCTGCTTCGTTTTTTCTTTTATTTTTCCAGATTTTTCAAGGAAAATGAATAGGCCACACAGATGTGACCTGTGTTATCACATACAAGAGATTAGACTATGTCAGTGTAAATTATTGCTCTGTCCCTCTGTAGATCAATTACAATTTACTTCAGTGGAAATCCTTCCCTTGGAAATCTGACTAATTTTGTGCCAATAATTTGTGAACCCAGTATATTTACAGGTTCTAAACATGAAGGCCATTTTTTATAGGTACAGTAGAGTTATGTTTCTGTGTTTTATAGGTGTTATTCACCAGAAGGTCAGACCTCAATGTAATTAATAAATCTCTCTGTGAGCTTTTAAAACTTTGGTCTTGGTCTTTGTACATGTGATTCTTTTCATGGTTGTTGTTGCTTGTTTGGGCCTTTTTTTCTTTTTCTTTCCTTTTTTTTTTTTTCTTTTTGAATAAATGCCACTTATTCAAAACACTTAGATCAATTTTGGGGATCCCGAAAATCTGAAAACAGTAGGATTTTACTTCCCTTACCACTAGTTATGAGATCAAATTGCCCACTTTTCTTCCAGCATCTGTATGTATATAAAACCACAAATCTTCTCTAGTAAAATAGTCTTATAGTGAGGAAGGAGTCAGTCTCAGTGACATTTTGTGATTAAAAAAATGTAGAAGATTAGAGAGAGAGGTAGGAACACAGAGTCAATCAGCACCCAAAGACAGATAAGAGAAGTTCAGCCCCTGAGAATCGTATTTCAGTGCTATTGTATGTGGCCTTTACTACAAGAGCTCCTGAAAAATTATCTCAGTCTCTAGAATCTAACAGCAAGGCTTCACAAATACAGTTAAGGCCCCGGAGAAATCATGTAAGCTGTGTTTAGATATTAACCAGTTTAAAGAGTGGATCTCTTCCAAGCTATAGTGGATCCTTAGGCAGAATCCACATGAGGAGCACAGGGGGTAAATAGAGGGGAGGAAGTGTTTTTTGGGAGGAGAGAAATACCTGGACCACATCTTCAACTGGTGGACAACATAACTGAAATTATTGTTATTATTACTCATGTTAATATCAGAATATTGTTTCCCAAACAGGGATAGACAGCTCTATTTTTTAACTTAATTTTATAGAATCACTTTGTCTAGAAAGTTGTTGCATGGGGTAACATCTACCTTGCTGTTCTGTGCTATAGATAGTGTATAAGTTAATGTTTGTATGTGTGTGTGTTCCTTGTTATAGTCAAATTCTAGGGGGTAGGTTTTTCTAAAAGACGCATCTACATTTCAAAGTGCATGGCTTTTCCACCCTTCTGATTTATAAATCAGGGGTTTTTTTTTCAATAGCACAAAAAAAATCAACAAAAATTATAAACCCAGCCTGACTCCGCTTATAAAAGTGCTAAAAAATATATTTTGGGAACTCAAAGTATTTGGAAACAAGTTTCAATGCATTCAATTCCATGCAGTTTTCACGATATATTCTGTGTACCCCTGGCTGTTGATAAAGATAACTTGGGTTTGTCAAAGTGGAAAAAGCGAATGCAATCATCATTAGTTCACTATATTATGCTTAAAAACACTCTCTGAGAATAAGTACTGTCATAACTGGTACAATAAAATAATTCATCATGTTAATAGCTCCATCAGAAACAATGTGTAATCTGTACCTCGGGCAGGTGGGCAAATCTAAGATCAGAAAGACAGATATGTAAATCCAGTTCTCACTCTTGGATTACCTTCCTTTGGGATCTTAAGTGTATTTCTCACTCTCTCACTTTAGAGTATTTAGATTTTGAAGATAATATGGTCTGCAATTTGTTGGTAAAACAGAAAATAATCTGGTCTGCAATTTGTTGGTAAAACATTGCCCATGAACAGACTGTCAAATAATGTGTTTTGGGGTAGCTAATTACACCCCCAAATACTTCAGCATGTGGCTAATTCTGAATGCATAAATGGTCCCATTGAAACCAACATCTGAGTGCCTCCTGGAAATAGAAACTTATGGAATATCTTAAATTAGGGGGGAAAAAACCTCCTTGAAATCCTCCCTTCATTTCAGAATCTTCTCCAATGAACCACATGTCTTGCTTATCTGAACTCTGGCTTGCAAAGCAAACTGCTGTCTCAGTTTCAATGCATTTGACCTTGATGACAACTTTGATGTTAAACTTTGCAAAGCTAAATGGACTCCTGTGACTGTGCTGTTAAACCTTACATAAATTGCACAGAGCACATGGAAAAAATAAAAATATGTTAAAACATAATGAAAAGAAGAAAATAAAAATTAAAAAAAAGCCATAAGTTGATGGCATGTTTTCCTGAATTTGGGCCATATTCAAGCACAGATCACTGCCACATGCCTCTGTGCCATCCAGTCCCCTACTCACACAACTACTGCAAATGGTATCATTTTGCAATTAATTTACTCGCTTAGTTTTGGCCATTAGTCATTCCCAATATCCTCAATCTGCAGGTAATTTTCCACATTATTAGTTACCCACCTGTCTTATTAAACTGGACTTTCTGAAACCCTGTGTGTCTACATTTTCTGCACCTTTAGATCAAGCAAATAATTGCCTGTACCTGGATGGAAGGATTTAATAGGAAGATTATAGTTGATTCCAAAAGTTAATAACTATAACATCTGGTTTCTCTTTTTAACATTTAAATGATAAATTCAGTGTTCAAGAAGAAAGGAGAAAAAAAATGAGAACACAGAAGAATGAAATGTTCTTATCATTTGTAGGACAAGTTAAATTTAGATGAGCAGAAGGTAGGTTTGACTCTTTCCCCCTTAATGTTCCACTACCTTGACCCAAAAGGGACCAATCTTTATCACATTAATAGAGGAAATTTCTCAATAGTGAGACAAGATTTGGCTCCTTTTTTCACTAAGAATGACGAGTGAGCTGCATTATGCAAAATCTTGGTTATCTTTTGCTACTCTTTATGATAGACTATGGCTGTTCCGAGATGCCTCAACTCATTTCTATTCAGACCTCTATAAAACCATCTGCATGGGAAGAGTTTTAAATATTGCCAGGTAAAACTGGGAACATTATTTTCCCCAATCAGTTCTGAAGACATGGGGGGAAAGAGAGAAGGTGAGAATGAAGAAGGGACAAGAATCTGGGGTCTTGCTCTCTGGACCTGAGATGCCCAGATTTGCATTGGCAGCTGTCCACAGGCACAAGTGCTAAACCTATTTTGCATATAAATTGACACACTTAAAAAAGATGCGCACATCTTTAGCAGATGCATTTTCCTTGGTAGGCAAATAAAAACATGCTTGTTGCTTAAGTTCACCTGCAATGAAAACAAAATGCCCAAGAGCTATTCAAGAGGAATAACAGACTTGAGCTCCAGCCTGCATGACTCATTAGTCTTTATGGATTCCACATCCAAATCTGAGCGCCAAAGACCTGATGGCCACCCAGGGGAGAAAGTAGTTTCAAGAAGAGATGAGCACCATAGGCAAAGAGTGGGCAGTGTAATTAACCTGCCGAGGTGAAACTCTCCTTGGAGAAACATTTACTCCTCAAGTCTTCAAGATTCACTGAATATGGTAGTAGCAGAAATAGAAGGAGCTATCCTAGTCCTGTTGCTTCATCTAGGGTTAAAAATAATATCTCCTGCTTTTAAGGGTTTTGTTTTGTTTTGTTTTGTTTTGTTTTGTTTGTTTGTTTGTTTTCAAAATGCATAGATTCACCAAATCAGTTGGAAACACCTTGGATCTTCAGTGGACTCTGATGTAGAAGAAAGAGGCTCTCCTTGACTTGAGCCTTTTCTTCCTTTCTGAAAGTTGGTATTGAGAGGACTCCCTTACAGAGATCTGGGCACAGAAATTAACACACACTATTATTTCCCAGAACTACTCTGTGGACTCTGCTGCTCCTTAAGTGGTTTATCTATGGCAAAAGAGACTTCCTGAATTCCATGGCAGATGAAGGACTAGAAACCTAACCTCTCCTTTCATCCACACTACACTCAGAAGTTTCTTCATGTACTGATAGAGAACATATAGACAGAGATGGGTGTTCCTGAAACCAACAATACTATTTCAATATATATTATAAGATGCATGACCATCATCTGGCAGAACTGAAATCCATGACAGAAAACCTGTCAACTTCATCACTGTGGATTTACCAATAGCTGTCTTTACTCTGCTTCAGCCATTTCCCTGCACGTTCAACATGTTATTGATTGTGAAACAGCTACTTTGGATTTAAACAAGTGAAAATATAATTTCAGTACACTGGCATTGCATTGCCAGCTTTGTCGCCAAGTTGTTTTCTGTGCTGATTTTGTCTCCTTTCTTAATTCTCACCTTATTTCACAAAAAAAAAAAAACTAAACAAGTCTGTCCTACAGTGCTGTTATGACTCTACATGAAATCCTGTTGTCATTCTAACCTACAGTAAAATTCATATTCAGTTTCAGCTAAAACTGATATCTTTAAAAACATGTCAGAGCATAGGAGCCTGGACTTATATACTTTTCCCAGAAGTTAAAGTGGTTTGAGGCTTTATATAAACTGAAACTTGCTAGCTGTAAAATGGACACAAGAGCTAATTAACTGCTTCATGAGTGTTCAGTGAGTACTATTCATATTAATATTTTTTTCAAGAAGGAAAAAACAATAATTCATATTGTCATTTATATTTATATTTATATTTACATAGTACTCTAAGCTGCTTAATTAATGAATCTATAAATTTCCATGTTTGCCTTTCTCCCTCTCTACCATCTGTCCTCCCCTCGTACATCACTTTTTTCTTTCTAGGTAAAGTCCATGTGCAATTTTCTGTAATCACATCTATTTCTTTATTTCCATCTTTCTTTCTTTCTTTCTTTCTTTCTTTCTGTCTTTCTCTCTCTCTCTCTTTCTTTCTTTCTCTCTCCCTTTCATTGTGTTTGGGTGTTGTTATTTTTCTGTTTTTTCCTTTTACAGTATATATATTCCTTTTATAGTATACAGAATTGTTCAGGAAAAACATTTCTTTTATTAATTTTTTTTGTCCAGACAATGTAGTTCAGTGTGACTGAAAAACCAAAACAGTGAATTCAGACCATCACCACCAAAAAGTCTGTCAGTTGAAGTCTTTGAACCTTCAAGTCATGATCATAGCAAGAAAAAATTTGGGGACATTAAACTTGTAAATTGGGAGTAGAATTGTGGTAATTTACTGGAAATTTCTGGGCATTATTAACTGATGCTGATTTCTTGCTGCATGTAAGCTGTAACCCTTTGCCCGTGAACTAAACAATAATTGTTTTACTGTCAATTGCTTTCTAGTTTTACATGATAGGATACAAGAAAAAGGATGCAAAAGGGAAATGTTGCAGTTGACACAAGAAGGAAACCATACAGAAATAAACTGGAAAAGGTTCCCAGTACAAGATTCTATCCTTAGTACTAAAATTTGTCATAAAAAAGCAAATCCTGTATATGAATTTCCAAAATAAAATGAAACATCTCCATTCTTGGTTCTATTTATAATTATTTATATAATACTGTATTTGTAATAATACTGTAATATTGTATTGATTTATATAATACTGTATTCTATACTTTTGTGCCTTTTGGAAAAAATGTTCAGTGTGAAAGCTTTTCTGTGACTTCATCAGTGACTGAAAGCAGCTAAAACCAAAAAATGTCATTTGGACAATGATATTGGGAAATCCAATTAACATTAAATTAGGCTGAGATTATATATCATAAGCAATTAGAGTAGGGCTTTGAAAAGTATTGTCCCTCTCTGATGCTTTCAAACCTTTCAGTGTTAATATTCCAATAAAAATGCTATTTTCCCCCACAGGTTTCATAAAGAATGAATTTTTGATTACTCAATCTGGTTGATCAGACTAACTTTATTAGAGTTGTTTTTTTACTTTCCAAACTTCAGTCATTTATTTCCCTCTCTTCCCTTCTCTAAGAACTTCAACAAACACTGCATTTACTCCCCCGCCCTGCAAATGGTAAAAGAAAGTTACCTTTTATTTATGAGTGATCATTTTTTCCTGTCTATATTTTGACAAATAACATGGCAGAAAATGATTAAGGGTCTCATTTTGCAATGTGACTTGTATGTTATTTATTGTTAAAATAAAAGTCACTTTGTGGATTGAAGTTTTTAATCATTTTTCCCCTCTGTCAGGAAATAGTTTTGTCAAAAAGTGATGATATTTGACAGTGGTGTTTTTTAATGACAACTACAATCCTGGTAAGGAGTTTATCAGTAATTATTTCACTGTACTATAATTATATGGATAAACTATTATCTCGTTATTTTCCATTTAAATGATCTTCCTTTTTCCCATGTTACTAATAGGAATATTACAGTGCCCTAAATAGCTCCCATATAACATAAAGGATACACAAACATTTTTGAAAATATTTTCCTTGTCTTCTCTCAGAAACATATTTCATCAAATATTCAACTCAATTTTGCAGCAAACATAATGAATACTCTAATTTCTTTGTCAATCAGACTGTTAAGCATCTTTGTTTTCCAACCTTTCCTTGGAAATCAATGGTTCTGATTCCAGTTCTGCATATGCAAGTGAATTATATCTTTTCCCTCTCCATGTCTACATCCCGCCTAACTTCAGCCATTTTCCAGGAAGTTAAAAGTAAACTTTATCAGTCTCTCCCTGTACTAAATAAAGACAAACAGGACTTAAATAAGTCCTTAAATAAGGACTTCCAGAAGATGATTCAGGTCTGGTTAAATCAGCCTCTTTGCTAAAGTTGCTCATTAATTGCACAGGTGATTGGGGAAAAAAACAAAACAAAACAACAACAACAACAAAAAAGAGAACATCTCTTTAATAAATGTGCTAAATGCTCATACTCAGTAAATGTGTAAGTTGTTGTGATGCACCTACACATGTTCGTCAGAGTATTTCTTAGCCATGTATGCCAGACAACTCCGCAAATGCCCATTAACTCATCTCAGCTCTGTGAGAAGCACTAGGTCAGGTTATAACTAAAGGAAATGAAGCCTAAAAGGTCAGTGACATAATGAGGGATCAGGGAAAAGGCTGGATCTCAGCCTTAGCCAGGTGTTTACAAGCCACCTCTGTGGGCAATGCTGAGAGAGGAGTGGGATTTAAAGGAAAGGAAAACACTGTCCCTACTGTGTCAGGTCTGTGAGGTGCTGGTGGATGAAAAGCAGGACAAGACCTGGCAGTGTGCATTTGCATCCCAGAAAGCCAAGTGTGTCCTGCCTGCGCCAAGAGGTGTCACCAGCAGGTCTAGGGAGGGAATTGTCCCATGTGAAATCCCACATGCAACACTGCATCTAGCTCTGGGGACCACAATAAGAAAGATGTGGACCTGTTGAAAAGAGCCCAGAGGAGTCCACAGATATGCCCAGTGGACTGGGATACCCCTGTTCTGGAGTCATGCTGAGAGAACAGGGGATGTTCAGCCCAGAGAAAAGAAGAATTTAGGAAGACCTCAGAGTCCTTCCTAGTCCAAAGAGGTTAAAAGAGAACTGTAGAGGAACTTTTGACAAGAACTTGGAGTGATAGGATGAGGGGAAGTGGCTTTAGATTGAAAGAGGCCAGCTTTAAATTAGAGATGAAGACACAATTCTTCCCTGTGAGGGTGGTGACGCTCTGGCACAGGTTGCCAAGAGAAGCTGTGGCTGCCCCACTCGTGGCAGGGTCCAAGGCCAGGCTGGACAGAGCTCTGAACAACCCAGGATAGCGGAAGGTGTCTCTGCCCATGGCAGGGAGGTTGGAGCTAGATGGCAATAGGTGAAGGGATTGTCCTTCCCAAGCCAAATCATTCTATGTTATTTAATACTTGACATCAATGGATTTTAATGCAAATCACTTCAGAGGGAAATCCCATCAGAAGCGATGATATTTTCTTGCTGTTCATGAAGCATCACAGCCAGACAGCCCACACGGAACACTGTCACAGGGGGAGTGATGCACTTCACCTGTTAGAGGAAAAGCAACAACATACTTTATTGAAATAAAACAGTGAATTAAGGAAGTTTGGTGCAAATATGACAGTGATTTAACAAGATTCAATGCCAAGATAGACTTGATTACTGAATAGATAACAGGATTACACAGAACTATCAGGGAGACCAGTGGGAGGACTGAGCCACGAGCTTCAGAAAGGATCCCTTTGTGCTCTAAACTCCTCTGACAGGAGTCTGGGGATAACTGGACCCACTCCTAGCCCCAGACTTGGTCAGTTGGTTCATGCCTGAAGAAGGTATGTCTGCAAATCAACTCCTAGCATTCCTTTGCTAAGCTTTCAAAGTTTATTGTGCTATTAATCACATCCCAAGGATCTGTTGCTGCAAGGAGTGTCTCAGACTTGAGCAATAACCTTGAGACGTCCCTACTAAAGGGGATATCCTGGCATGCAGCCCATCTCTGGGCAGAAGAGCCAAACAGGCCCCGGGCTGTCCACTATTTATGGACTAAGATGATGGACTTACTGTCATATTTGCATACCAGCAGCATGTCTGGGTCACCCTTCCAGACAGCCCTTGGCTACACCCCATTGCCATCCAGCCCCCAAAGTCCAGAGTTGTATTAACACAGCAAAACAGTTACTGTCACACTGGTGCAAGTGCCCTACTGGCATTGGCTCTGTCAAAGCCCTGCTTCTAATTTATCACATAATTTAAACAATAGAATGTAGAAAAAGGCCAGTTTTTAACCAGGGGTACATATATTTTTCATTGGGCATGGCCTGCCTGACTAAATATCCTTTTCTCACAGATGATGAGAGGCTGATCTAGTGGGAACGGTTAAAGCAAGTTCTTGATGGGCTGAAACAAAAAGTTGAGCTGCTCTTCTTGTGTTACACATGCAAGTTACGCAGGAGCTGAGAATGGCCCCTAACACAGCAAGTAGCCACAGATAGTTGTTTTGGCAGGAATCATGAGGATCAGCAGCAGCTGGTGATTTAGCTTAAAGAATAGTCCCTGCACCTAAATTTGATTTCCCGTCTTTATCTCCTATCTTTCAAACTCCCATCTGACCTTGTTTTCAAAGCCAGGACTGAAGAATGGAAAAAAATGGTACAGTAGCCATAAGGGGAGGACTCAGAGCCCTTGGCTCCAGGTGAGTATAACTGCAATAATCACAATTAAACTCCTTTAAATTTTCTGCACTCCTCGTTTTTCCCCAGTCACTGTCTCAACTGAGAAAAAAAGAAAAAAAAAAAAGAAAAGAGATGAGGTGATTTAAAAATATCATTTTGCTAGTGTTTCTAATCAGGAAAATTGTTTTGATTATTCAGAGTGGGCTGGTTTCATATTGCATCTTTTGCACTAATTATTTCTGGCTGGTCACTAGTCAGACTTTATCTTATCTTGTCTTATATTATTTTAACATTCAATCTGCTCTAGCTACAGACATAATTTTTCCTTCTCAGTGCTGGACAGTTCTTACTTGCTTCAGCCCGTGATCATGTCAGCCTCGAGAGGAAAGAGGTACATGTGTAGGTCACAGAGATCAGAAAGGAAAGAATTTAGGCAGTAAAACCCTGATGTGAGACATCTAAGGAGGGACAATTTGAAATTGCCATGCGGGACTCGGAACACGAGCCTGTTAACTAGCAGCTCACAGGCTTTGCCTATTCCTCTGTTCCTGCTTCAGCTTGACAGGATTGGCACAAGGAAGCTCTCAAAACTGTCAAACTAGCACATTTGATGAGTCCAGGTTCTTTTCAACCCCTATGGCAATGTCCTTTTATTCATGCAGCAAAAGCTTGTTACCTGGTCACAAACATAGTCCTGCTTCAAAGCTCCCCGCTCTCTTTCCACTGCTGATTTCTGTATTTTCTCACTTATTCAGCATCAAACCCAGAAAGTCCTGGACTGCTTATTTCCCAAGGCTTTCTTCTCTTTTTTTCCCCCTTCCTTTTTCTTTTTTCCCACCCAAGTCCCTAAGCTAAGCCTTTTCCTTTTGCCATTCATTTTGGTGACAACCAAAGCAAAACTACTAAGTTTGTTTTAGTAGATTCAACACGCAGTAAACAATTCAAACAAGGAAACAGTTGAAGATTCTCTTTATGGGCTTATGAAATTCAAATAATTTTGATTTAATAAAACTCATCATCATATCTGCAAGACAGTACAGTAAAGTACAGTAAAGCAGCACAGCACCAACCAAATAGGATAGTGTACAGAAGCACAGACGAGGACAGAACATCACAGGTGTGACCACCTCTGTAAAACATTTACACATGTACCACAGGACATGACAAAATATACATTTACATGGCTTGAATTGAAACTGTGTTGTGTGCCAGAGTGGACATGGTGTCATGGCCATCCAGTCTGATGTAACTTTGATCAGATGTTTTGCCTTTCTGTTTGTTTTGTCCCCAAGCTACAAAGGTGTGCATGGACAAAGTTCTTGGGCTGCTGGGATAATAAAAAAGTATGCAAGGACTACAACAAAATATGCAGAAGGAGTCATAAAATAATTTATGTGGCAGCAAAGTAGATTTGTCTGTGATGAAGTCAGTCCACTGTATTTGCTTCAGCATCTCTAACCAGAAGCTCTCTGTTGTGTCCCTGTGCATGACAGAGGATGATATTCCATTTGGAGAATATTTGGCTCATTTAATCTGGAAAGACCTTGTCAGGAGTTGCAAGGTGAAAAGGCAGAAAATAGGGTAGGCAGATTTTTGCTGGTTTTTGTTTTGCTAGTTTTTAAATTGTTGTTTCTGTTTTACTATGAATTGCTTTCTCTGTACTCAGGTATTTGAGGTTCTAGTGTTATGTCATGATTAAGTCCATAACCTCAAACTCTGGACAAAATTGGTTGGGAGGAAACTTCAAGCACTGGCAATGAGTTATGCAAGTCTGTACTACAAAGACATTGACTGTAGAGAATACAGCTAAATTGTTAAATTTCCTTTTATTTTCAGGGATCTCAACCTGGCTACACTGCTGTCCATATGGGATATAGAAGGATCATATTTCTGCTTTGAGTTTCCAACTCAATTTTCCCATCATTACCAATACCTTTTCTTATATTCAAAAGATAGAATAGCATTTTGTGCAGGATTGTGGTTTTTAACAAGAAATATCACCACTTGTGATTTTGTTTCCAGTTATGTTGAGTTTCTTCACTTGTATGAGATCTCTTACTGCATAAAATCATGGAATCCCTAAGATTGCAAAAGACTTTCAGGGTAAATGAGTCCAACTGTTAATCCAACACCACTGCTTCCACCATTAACCACATCCTCAACTGCCACATCCACAGAACAAATACAGGGATGATGATTACAGCACTTCCCTGGGCAACCTGTTCCAATCCCTGACCAGGTTCCATGATAGGAAACAGAAAACCAGAGTTCTTTCCAGATAAGTACTGACACTAGCAGCCTATGACCCTTCCAGAGCCATTTAGAGTCTGAAAGACCAGACACATTTCTCTCTTTTTGCTCAGTACAAACACCTGGAAGAAGGTTGTGAGGTGGGTGTTGAGTTCTTCTCCCAAGAAACAAGAGGTAGGAGGAGAGGGAATGTCTTCAGGTTGCACCAGAGGAAGTTTGAATTTATATCATAGGGAAAATTCCTTCGCTGAAGGGGTTGTCAAGCTCTGGAACAGACTGTTCTGGGCAGTGGTGGAGCCACATCCCTGGAGGCAGCTAAAAGATATGTGGGTGTGCTGCTTGGGGCCATAGTTTATTGTTGAACTTGTCAAAGTTATGTTTATAGTTGGACATGATGACTGCAAGGGTTTTTTATGATGTAAATGATCCCATTAAAAAAAAACACAAAAAACTAAACAATACTTCATGAGGGTTTTTTGATGGTTTAGGAGGTATACTGAAAATCCTTGAATATTCAAGGTCCTTTTCCATGTATTTGTGTGTGATCTTCTTATTTCTCTGTCATACAAAGCAGTCATGAAGCTGCAAATAATATCAGAGGAGGAGGCACTGGAAAAGCCTTTACATCAGCCATGCCAGGCAATGCCAGAATAAAAGTGTGGAGAAACCAAGAAATACTAATTTGAAGTTCTGATGTTTAAATGTTGTTCCATTCCTGAGCAAAGCACTGTAACTTTTGCTGAGTGACAGTCATGACAGAGACACAGTACATAAATCAAAATTCAGAGAGTTTCTGAGTACCCACATGTGTGACATACCTGCTGGAGGTGAGTAAGCTACACAGAGAGTCATGGTTGGCACCTGGTTGTCTGAGGACAGTAGAAAGGAAACTGCTTTTCATTAGAACAAGATTTGCAGGAGTTAAGTGCTAATTTTCAGAGCATGACTATAATTCAGCTTCAAATAACGTGATAAGACGGGCAAAGGCAGAATACTCTGCTAAACTCTCTGACAAGGGAACAGAAAATCCTCCACAGTTACAGAGACTCTAAGGACTTCTTCTCTCATTTGTAATTTACTTCTTCCCTATAAACCCAGTCTGACCTTGTCTGTACAGTATTGTCCAGACCTTTGATTTGTCATATGGTATATGGCTTGGTAGTATAGCTTGTGTCTCAATGTCACTGAGTGTCTGGGGCTTGGGATTTTTTCACTGTTTTTTTCCCTCCACTTTATGACTTCAGTGGCTAAAGGAAAAGCAGCAAGAGTGTGGATGCCAAAAAAATGCCTGCATATCTTTGCAAAGGAATTAAAGTTTAGGAAGGCACAGTTAAAATTTCTCAACTGAAGTATTAAAAAAAACACCAAAAACTTGAAGGTCAAGTGGAGAAATTTTTTTTTCCTACTTTTCTAGTAATCAGATGCAAATTAATTTTTGTTGCAATTTAGTTTAGAGGCAAAGTAATCACAGAAAAGAATGGTTTGGATTTTTGTTGTTGTTGTTCATTTTGTCTTGTTTTAATTACAGAGACTGAGAACACGGAGAGTGTAAGGTTTGTTTGGTTTTCCTTTGTTTGTTTTTAAATGTAACTGAAGACTCAATAATTTAAGTATGAATTCAAAACCAGCAAAATAACTACATGGAAAACTGGTGTAAAGTACATTAGAATTGGATTGTACAGGTTGTTTTGTGCTGAGAACAAAATTCATTCCCTGTAACACTGTTATCTCAGTGAGGTATCATGATTTAGGTGTGCTGTAGTCACAAGTTCACCTACTCCAACAATGCACAGTATTAGAACATTTCTTAACCATGAACTAAAAAGCTGAAGGTTTCTGAATTTTCTGTCAAAACTGCAGAAACTCATTGCACAGCTTATTTTTTTCGGGCCTTGAACTTCAGAATCAGAAATTATTTTACTAGGAAAATACTGAGTTTTTTACTGGTTGAGAAGATATTTTAAACATATATTTGTTGATGTGTGTTTGTGTTTATTCCCGGTGTGCATACATATGTGTGTACAGTGTGTAAGATATTGTGTATGTGGATTTCTAGAAAATGTCATCTGAACAGATGTTGTGATGACAATCTACCAGGAACAGTGTTTGTTGAAGTCACCAACTTTTAAAATTAAAATGCATCATCTACATGAAGTATTCTGCCTTTCAGAAACCATTCTTTCTGGGAATGGAATGAAACTATCTTTACATTTGTTGAAGAATAAGGTTTTCTAAAGATATAGTAAGCTTGTGCCAATGGCCAATTTTACATTTGTGAGGTCTTCTTCTTGGATTTGGAGTTATTACAGAGTGAGGAAACCCAAAATCTGTGAAACTTCTCACCTAACTGCACAAGGAAAGAACTCTCTAGTTCTTTACACTGGGGAAAGAACTAGAGAGGTAAAACTGAGAAAACACATGGATTGAGTTAGAGGCTTTTTAACAGGTAAAACAAAAGTTGTGCATGCTAGCAAAGCTAAACAAGGAATCAATTCACTGTTTGATGGTGTTCAGCCCTCTCCAGCAGAGCAGGGCTCCATCAAAAATGGCAGCTTGGGAAGGAAAACTCCAAACATGCCCCCCTCCTCCTTTTTCCCCCACTGAGCAGGGTCTGGAACATCACTTTGTCACTTGGGGTCACCTGTCCTGGCTATGTCTCCTCCCATTCCCATCCCCTCCCCAGCCTGGCCATCAGAGAAGCAGGAAAGGTCTCAGCTCCATGCAAGCCCTGCTCAGCAGTAACAAAAACACCTCTGCATTATCAACCAGCACAAACCCAAAACACAGCCCCACACCAGCCACTGGGAAGAAAACTACCTCTATCTCAGCCCAAAATGAGCACAACATGACATCCCAACTCGCCTTACCTGGACAATTCTCTGGCTACAAGTCAGATCTTGAATTCCCCAGGAGGCCGTTCCTCTCTGTCTCTTTTCTATACATATCCTTGAACTGATCAGCCACATCAGCAGCGTTAGGTATGAAATAAGAAGCCTGACCTTTGGAATTGGCTCTCCCAACTGATCAGCTCAGCACTGATGTGCCTGGCATATTTTGACAGCGCTGGGAGTTGCATATGGGAATTGCACATGTCTAGATGGGAAAATATTTTAGTGAGAGGAAATTTCTATAGAGAGGGGTATGGTGGAGGGAGAATTTCCCTGAACAGAGAGATACAGTTTAGCTGGTTATTTTCTGGCCATTCTTTAGTGCATAAAATCAGGTTATCTTCAGTATTGAATTGCCTATGCATCCAATGAGATCACAGTCAAGTAAAAGAATGTCCTACAAACATGAAAATATCTAGGATGTAATATATATACTGAGCAGTACCAAGACCAGAAGACCAAAAATATGAGCAAGTTGTCAACTCCTACTGTCCCAATCCCTTTGAAGGCAGGAACTGAGGCTGTATAAAAAATTTTACTTAGAAGATAATTTCTTTTCGATAAGGCTTTGCGTTTGTCGTGATGATTTAATTGAGTCCATGGTACAAATTACACTTCCTGAGATGCTCTGTTTCATGTACATGAATGCTTTAATGTACAGAGGCATTTCTGCATTTTGTCATGGCTTCTTCCCAGACCAGTACCAAGGGTCTGACTCTCAGACTGCAGCAGCAAATCTGTGTTTTTCAGAGTCTCTGCCATCTTTGAGGAGCACATGTGACAAGTGTCTGAGCTTTAAAGAGGAATCTGGGCCCACCAGAAAACAAATGTAACGCATGATGAATCAGAAAGCAAAAATCTCAGTAGCTCCTGTGGGCCTCCTCACAGCCTGTGTCTGCTGGGGACCTGACCCCTGCACACATTCATAGTCTCTGAATGACCTAAGAAGACAGTTGTCTTTTAGCTGGAGTTGCAAACACTCCAGCATATCTTTCACAAAGGAAAGAGTGCCCAGAGCTCTCACAACGTGCTTCTCATGCATTTTTTTTTTTTTTTTTTTTTACAAACATGTCTAGCTCATATTCTCTGAGTTAATCTGGACACCTGTGGGAGACCCAAAATAAGATCTGAGAAGTGCAATCATATATTCCCAAGCTTCAAAGGCCCCAAATGTCTTTTGTCATGGGTTGTTCTTTTTCTGTTAGAAGCACAGAGCTGCATCCCCTTTTATTACGGACAACAGCATCTCCTTTCCATGGATGAGTTAACCTGTCCAGCGGATGCAAAACCCCAGGGTGCAAAACCCCACTCCCTAGACAAGGTAAATCATTAGCTTTGGGAATAGGGAGGATGACAGAAAATGTCACACTGGATTCACCTCCCAGGCCAGGAGAATGCTGCATCATTTCTGCCATGAGAGCAGTGGGGAGCTGTGTCACCTGGGCAAGGCACCCAGCACAGGGCCATGGAGCAGCAGGTCCAGCAGAAGGGGTGACAACCTGCAAGTCAGTAGAGTTTGCTGTGAAATGGCATTACCACCACTTTGATGAGGAAAAGGCTTTTGCTTAAGTAATAACATCAATCTTAAATGGATCTGACAATAATACTTGACATCAGTGGAGCTTAAATAGATTTCCATGGGAGGCTGGGATCAGCAGTCTGATGTGAAGCGAATTTCCCAGCTCAGCAGCAGAACAAGGAGAAGAATTAAAGTCCCCTGAATTACAGCGCATCTTTCTCTGGGCATTACTGGTGTGTCCCTCTCTAAAGAGTCGCACTCCTTCACCTTGATCTATGTGTGATCATACCCCTAAACCAAAGAAAAGCCATGTGACAAATGTCTGTGGGAAGAGCTTGTTCAAATGCTTTCAGCACATCCTGGCAAGGTTTATTACCATATGTATCCTGCTGTTGGACAGCTAGCTAAGAAGGACTTTCTTGCAGTTAAAGTATGTGACACAGATGAAGCCAGATTAAAATTGCACCTCTGCTACCAATCTCCCTTCTGATGCTGGGCATGGCTCTTAATTTATCAGACCTGCTAACCATACAGCAGGGAAAGCATCATGCGGCCCTGGTGAAGAGAGCTATTTGTAACGCCAGGTACAAACAAATTCAGGTGATAAATTAATTTTGTTTCTACGGAACAATGAGATAATTCTAGAAGTGCAAAATAGCAGAACTTCTCTTTACTTTTTACAGTCAAACAATTCAGTATTGTCCAAAATGTTCTCTGTTAAATCAGGCTGGAAATACTAACAAAGATTTTGCTGGACATGGGTAAGAATGTTGTTTATATTTTTGTGGAGAAAAGGAAGAGTTGCTCATCGCATGGGACTGGAATTTTCACTCTTTCCTTTTGCCATGTGAAATGTGGCAGCTCTGTACAAGTTCAGCAGTAAGCCAGACAGCAATGGACTGAGGTAAAAGCTATGTCACCCAGGCTGTTTAAAGATATAGCAAGTTGTGAAAAGAAAACCATAATTACACTGGACTTGAGATCCTTAAACCATGTGCTTAAAAGGTGATGTAGACCTCAAGTTGCAATATGTTTTTAACGATGCAAAACTGGCTGCTTTTCTGGTAAAGAATACAAGACAAGGAACAGAGTTACAGGGAATTAAAGCTAATTTTTGGCAGCAATATCTTTCTTGTCTGCATCTTCTCTGGCTGGTGGAATTAAGTATAAGGAGCATTTTCACACTGGTGAGATCAGCCTGCGCCCTCAGAGTTATGTGTGTTGTGGTGTTGGACTCTGCTGTGCCCCTTCAAAAGCTTAATGAGTTGTGTTTGATGGTATTTCTGAACGTTTGTGAAGGGAAGAAGAATTTTTAAATGCTATGAGACATTTTTTGCAAAATAATGGCTGGAGAATGTCTGCGTATCTGTGGGTCCAGGTGGTTCTTTGCTTCTTTCTGTGTGGAGAGTTAGGTTCTTCTGTCTCTGCCTGTATGTCCCTCTCACTGATAATGAAGGGCCTTCAACAAGCAGCAATGAGTTCTACTATATTCATTCTTCACTTTTATATTCTCCTGACTTTTACAGGTGTTCTTTGAAAAATTGCATTAGGGATTTTATGATATTTAGAGCTGTCAGGGTTCTTCTATCCTCTCATCTCTGAGGCTGGGCAATTGCTGCACAAACATAAAAATAAGGTGAGAAGGTCACTGTTTCCTTCCATGTTCTCTGAAAATAGTTTCCTTCTTCCTGCCCTCTTTATTTCCCCCTTCATCACACTGTTCCATCTACCCCAGAGCTTAATCACACTATCAAATACACCTAGATTATAGGCTTTTTTTAGGTCTCAGCTCTAGCAGAACCTTAGATATCATGTTTTAGAAAGGATGCTTTCTGTTAACACATCCCACTGGAGGTGTAACTTAGAGGTTGTTAATGGATTCACACTGTCTGTACCGAGGTTGGCTTTATTGATAGGTTAGGGATCCAAACCATTTCCTCTTTCTCAGCTGTTGTTCTTTCACAAAGTAAACCTGGGCATGCACCCTGGATAGCAGATCTGATGTCCTCCAACCAGGCTGTGTTCAGGTCATGTAGAAGACTGGGATCCTAAAACACTTCACAATACACCCCCTGAGGTATGTCTGGACAGAGGAACAGAAATTATAGCTAAAATATTATAGCACAGCTGATTGTAGTTTTTCCATGTTTTAACTTAAAGCAAATAAATGACTAGAAAATATGTGCTTGTGCTTGGAACTGGGGATTCCAACAGGTATAAACCAGCTAATGACCTGCATGGCACAGCACACTGCAGGGAGGAATGAGGCCAGGTGAAGGAAAAAGTGGTCAAGTCACCACAGATTTGACCATGCCCAGTCTGCAGAAAATGGGAGAGTTGCGCTCATGGCAAATGGTGGTGCTCACTCTGCTGCTTCAGTTCCTCCTTCCTCCCCATGGACAAGCAGAGCAGCATCAGTGCTGCCCAGCATCTCCCTGCCCTGTGTTCCCTTCCCTGGCCGCCTCTCCTTTCCCTGCTACAATACAGGCTGGAAAAAGCTTCTCCTCCAGGGCTTCCTGCAAAGCCTTGAGCCCGTGTGACACAGCCCTCCTGAGCGTTTAATGCATAAACCTTTGCTCTTTTCCTGAACTCCAAATTCAGAGTATTTCCAGAAGAGGCTGTTGTTAAAAGCAGCGATTTATCACTGGGACAAGAAAATACGGAGACTACTGAAAACCTGCATCCAGACATTAATTCCCTAAAAATGAAACTGTAGTCATTCAAGAACTGAGAGCTCTGTATCACGCAGGAAAAATGAAACTGTCTAGACCAAACTAAAAGAAATGGTCAACATATTGCACTAGAGATTCAAGAAAAGGAAGATACCCTCCATCCTGCTGAAGAAATTGTCCAACAAAATGTTTTTTCCCCCCCTTCATCAAATATTCAAAACTGTTTACCAAATATGTGTATTTTCTCCAATAAAACCGTGGTGTGAGTTAAGCTTGTGAGCAGATGGTTGTAAGTACATAAAATTTAAAATCTGAAATTCAAGATGGTGTGAGCAGATATATAAATCATAGGATATGTTTTTTTGATTGGATGAGCAAACCACAACTCTTAAAACCAGACTTCCATTGCAAATAGCAGCATTTTGTGAAATTCACCTTCTGTTAGAATTTTTAATAGTTATCTAAAATTAGCTGTTCCCAGGAACAACCCAGCCAGCAAACTCATTAACTAAAATAACTGCAGAAAACAAACACAGAGTGGGGGCTAACCTAGTCAGTGAGACCTTGTTTTATAAATTTGAGTAAATATTAGTAGAGCATTTAAAACAGCTTGTCCAGCTCTATCAAAAGTTCATGTGTGTTACAATTGTGGAGGGAAAATAAAATAAATTTTAAAAACCACACACAAGTCTTCTCAATGTAAGAAAACACAACTGAGAAAAGCATAGCCTCATGAATAACATTGACAAGTCAAATAATGAAATGTATATTCTTTTCACACAAGACCACGCTCACAAAAATTTCTCCGGCTTTGTGCAAAGCATTGAATATTTTGATGAGACTGTAGAGCTAACTGGATTATTATCTTGAACTTCAGACACTTGCCTGATAACTTATACCAAGTGTTATTTGACTGGAAAAAAAAAAGAAAAAAGAAAAATAACCCCAAATTTCTGCCCTCCTGTTCTCCCCTCTCTCCACCATCAAGCCCTCTACTACTTTATCTCAATATTACAGTTTAAATACATCAAACTTTGTGTGTAGCTATTGTAGATGGCAGGGACATTTTCATCATAAAATCTAAAAATCTGAAATCTATCTTCTGCCTCAAGGCCATCCAACTTCCATAAGGAAATTTTATTTTAACATAAAGATATGTGGTTAAGGTAAGAACTGTGGTGAAAAAAATCAGGGTTCGGAATCTGGATTTTTATGTACCAACAATTATATGTAGACCACAGTGTTGGCAGAATTTCATTGGTTTAGGTGATATAGTAAGAATATCATATGCATCATACTTACCACTGAGGTTAAAGAAACAAATCCCATTTAGGGTTTTCTAAAGTGTTGTGGTGAAGTAGGAGAATCCAAGACATTGCTGTTTATGGTGACGTTTCTTACCCCTACTTTTAGAATTATTGTTTCAATGTGGGGTAAAACACACTGACACTTTCTGGAAGGGAAATTTCCGTCGCTCTTAAAGGGAGCTTAGAAATGCTTTGGCACACACCTGATACCTTTCAGCAGGCCTCCACATTTCTCCTGGAACTGGTTCTTCTCAGATAAAAAACAAATGAATAAAGCAGCTTCTCTCAAGGCTGGAGAAGAGATAAGAGCTCTCAGGATCAGGCATGAAAAAGGTGTATCAGGTAGGCCTAAAATTAGAGGCTCTTATCTTTAAAGACAGCCCTGGTATACAGATGTGTGATGATTTAGACATCCGTCTAAAGTAAATTAGTAACTTTACATGAATTTCAATTTATGCTAAGGTCTAAAAATGTTATTTAATTTTATTTTGTGTAGGTTTTTAAAATTAAATCACCCTGTTTCACTCAATCTTTTCACCTTATCTCAGCTGTGTCAGAGTAAAGGTCCTTGTTATTTTGTGACCCCAAATAAAATGTTTGATTTCCTTGTTAATCCCTGCTTCACAAGAGGAGTTCAGCTGGCTATAGCCATTGTCCTGACTCTAGGTGAAGAAAGGGCTAATAAACAAGTTGTGCAGTGATGGGAGGCTGTAATAAGAACATTATTGTTGATGTTTTTCATCATGATTCTTCTTGTGTAAAGATTTTCATCTCAATCTTTCCTTGGGAAGTAATCCGGGAAGTGAAGTGTGTAAAAATCCCTGGGAAAAACAGTGGCAGTAACAGGTAGAATATCATCCGTCAGTCATGTTTCCTGGGTTAAAATTCCCAGCCCAAATTCTTCCCCTAGGCTTGAAACTGGAGTGTTCAGCACCAGAGAGCCTTTGTTTTGTCATGGGAATGTGGTTGTTTTTCAGTCCAAAGGTATGTTGAATGAAGATGGGTTGGCTGCATGCACCTGTGAAAGTGCATGAACACTGAACTAAACATAAAGACACCAAAACAGGGAACATTACCATCATTTTTGTACCTAACCACCCCCAGAAATGGTACAGCCAGTGCTAGTAACAGAACACAAGCCTTCTATTGGTGGTGGCAGATCCAAATCCTACCCCAGTGGACTTGCTATTAGCTTGCTATGAGAACTTGTTTTGTGAACTTGAGCATGCTACCAGATTTTTCCCATTATGGTGTCAGTTTAAATGTGGGATAGCAGCAAAGGCCTTGAAAACATGGGTCAAAAGTAGAGGACCCAGAACTTCCAACACCACACTGATGAGCCATTGCTGATCATTGAAGCAGCACAACTTCAAGAGCTGCAATAAGATGGCATTCACTGAAAGAAAAAAAGTGTCAAGGAGTGAGGGGCAAAAGAGATCCCAGGCAAGCAAGAGGAGAAGACACGTGCCTCAAACTGGGAGCACAACATCCCCCTGCCATCTTTGGGCAGCAAATGGACAGCAGCTGGAGGCTGAGAGTTGGGCACAGTCTAGGAAACCAACACTTTATAACAGGATATGTCCTCAGATGTGGTAGTGGGCAACCCTTTTAGAGAACTTGATCACTTTAACCTGTATATTAAGACCACAAAGGGCTATAGTTCTCAGCACAAACTGCAGTGACATGAGCTCTATGCCACTGTGTACTTGTACTTAATTTAGGATGATTGTTAAGCATTAACTTTGTTGAATATGCGGTGACAATAATTGTTAATGAGTAGGAATAAACCATTAAAATAATATGTATTGTTAATGAACATCAATCTGGTGGAGTTCTGCTTTAAAGTTTAAATTGATTTGATTGATCAGTCTTCTAAATATTCCCATCACATCAGTCTCCTGCTCCCTGAGATAGAGCTATGTATACACATATTATGACATATGTATGTATATATATATATTCAATTGCAACATGTAAATGTCAAAACCAGAAGTGTTAAACATATCGCACAAAAAAAAAGTGGGAATGATAATAATTCCAATTTATTGAGGAGCTTGGTAAGTATCTGTGACTAAACTCCTAGGAATATAAATAATAATCTTTATGTGAGGTAAATCTTTTAATCGGAAGATGCACAGCATACAATCTGATCACCAGAATGTTTTTTTCCATGGTAGGATACAGAAACATTCTGGGTCCTTACAATTAAATATTTCGGATTACGTCAAGCTAGGCTGTTAGGGTTATCACTACTGAGTAGTCTTTATTCAGTACCCTCAATAAATAAAATAATTGTGTTTGTATTACAAGTGGCCAGTTTGTCTGACTTCTCTTTCATGACAATCTCAACATGCCACAATTACATGATTTAATTACATTGAACAATGGTCAGAATAGAGCAAAACATGGTAAGTTTAGTTTGCCACATTCATTGACGTATATTAAGTTCTTGATCATATGATCTTGTATTGGTGTATCTGTAATGTTCTCTAGAAATCATGTATGCTGGAATTAAGACTTTCATGCCAGGACTGTCTTATGTCCACAGTACTTGGACTTAATAAGTGAATGTTTCCAGAATGAAGGCATGATGCCAAGACACCTGACCAGCTCAGCACGTCAGACTGGTTGCTCTTTGCTGGGTAAAAAACTGGCTGATGGCCAGGCCCAGAAGGTGATGGTGAGTGGTGCCACGTTCAGCTGGCGGTCGGTCACTGTGGGGTCCCCTGGGATCAGTGCTGGGGATCAGTGCTGGGGACAGGCCTTCCTCATCAATGATCTGATCAAGTGCCCCCTCAATCAGTTTGCAGATGACACCAAATTAGGTGGGAGTGTGGATCTGCTGGAGGGCAGGAAGGCTCTGCAAATGGGTCTGGACAGGCTGGATCCATGGCCTGAGGCCCATGGTGTGAGGGACACCAAAGGGAAGTTCTGCGTCCTTCCCTTGGGTCACAACAACCGCTGCAGCTCCAGGCTGGGGACAGAGCATCTAAAAAGCTGCCAAGTGGGAAAGGACCTGGGGGTGCTGGTGGTAGTAGCTGGCCATGAGCCCAGGGTGCCCAGGTGGCCAAGGAGGCAGAGGACATCATGGCTTGTGTCAGCAGTGGTGTGGCCCATGGTGCCAGGGCAGTGACTCTGTGGGCAGTGTGAGGTCACACCTTGAATCTTGGGTTCAGCTCTGGGTCCCCCAGTACAAGAGAGATATCAAGGGGCTGGAGTGTGTCCAGGGAAGGGAATTTAGCTGGGGAAGAGTCCTGGAGCATGAAGGGTGGCTGAAGGAGTTGTGGAGGCTCAGCCTGGAGAAAAGGAGGCTCAAGGGGGAGCTTCTCACTCTCTACAGGAGGCTGCAGCCAGGCAAGTCAGGCTCTGCTTCCAGGGAACAATTGGCAGGACAAGAGGAAATGGCCCCAAGTTACACCGCTGGAGATTTGGATTAGATACTATGGAAAATTTCTTCACCAAGATGATTTTCAACCACCCAAGCAGTCTGCCCAGGGTTGTGGTGGAATCAACATGTCTGGAGATATTTAAGAGGCTTGTAGATGTGGCACTTAGGGATTTGGCTTAGTGGTGGGCTTAGTTGTGTTGGAAATGCAGTTCATCTCAATGATCTTAAGGGTCTTCTCTAACCTAAATTGTTCTGATTCTGTGTTGAGCTAATCACATAGATTTCTGCATAGATTTGCTTTGCGAAAAGATCTGCTGAAATTGTTCCACCTGGTTCATTTTACAAAGAGATGATCTCTTTCTCTGAAGTCCCAGACACTCCCTAGAAAAATGTCTCTGGAAGTTCTGAACATATTCATGTCAATTCTTACCAAGCAGATGTGAAGATTGTAACCTTTGGAGCAAAATGGATATTTTAACAGTGAGCGCTGTTGCTGGCCAATATTCTAACCAGACAATCATTTGCCTTGTCTATGTGAAACACTGGTTTCTCCAAATATAAAGAAACATAAGTGAGCTTCAAAACTAAAATGGTTTTCCTTGTTTGGTTTTTTTTTTTTCCAATTCCAGCTTGCTTTCAGAAATCTGAGACAGGAGACCAGATTTTTGTTTCTCAGTTCACTGAAGCATTCTTGTTGATATAAGGGACAAAGCAGGAGATTTACTGGTTAAGAAACTTCCAGCTTCTCAGCTGAGAGTAATCTGCCATTTTCCTCTGCTCTCCTGCTCTAACCATTTGTTATGAAGTGCACATCACATTACTTGCAATCCATTGATATCTTCCTTATCGCTCTCAGATGGGAGTTCAAAGGATTAATTTTCCGTGCTATGGCTACCTTTAGATCCATGGGAGAGAGTCTGGAGTTGTAAAACATCAAATCCAGTGTAAAGTTAGAGACTATCTATGGGCCATATTCTATCAATGCTCATGGATACAATTTGGACACCATAGCCTTCTGCCTAAAAGTGAATCAGTGCAGAAAATGGCCCGAGTTTCCTTTGGAATAATAAATGGCTCATCCAAAGCATTCACACCTGTGAGCTGATGTCTAGTCATGCTTTTGAACCTAAACATGAAACCACAAGTACAATGAGTACGTATCAGATCAGTTCATGCTTTGTGGGCTGTATGTGTGCCTGGTGACCAACTCTCAAGGATTCACTGTAGGTCCAAACTTTAGACTCACTGGCACAAACGTTTCTGACTTCAGTACAACATGTCTGATAACGAAAGCCGTGCAGAAAAAAATTAGACAACTGTGAACTGGATAATTGAAGATTTCGTCTGTGAGTGTTTGAGATAAGGAGTGCAATAATAAAATTTGTCTGAATGTATTATGTAGACTTGCTGCAGTTTATGCCTAATCATATATTTAGCAACATTTGCAAACAAGATCAGCAATTACACAGCTAAATGAAACCAGCACGTGTCTGGCTAAGCCATAGTTTATACGTAAAGCAAAACAATCTAAGATATTTTGACTCAACTGAAATGCAGTAAGAAAAAGGATGCAAGAAAGGAATGCTATGAATATCATATCACCAGAGCAGTCAAATTATCTGGTTTGTTGATAGATAAAATACTTTTAATGCATTTTCTATTTGGCATACAAATTTTCTGTTAAGTGAATTTTAATCTTGACAGGTGCATGATAGTCTTATTTTGCTTGATGTTGAAATGGTGAAAGCAAAATGTACAGCTGAGGAAAATACCTTTGTCTTTTAAGAATCTAGTAGAGAATCCTTTGTGCAATAGCCATAAGACCCAAAAAGATAAATGTAGGAGACAAACAAGTGTAGATGATCTACATGAAAAACTGGAGATTGTGGAATAGTTTGAAAAAATAAAGATAGAAAGAAGAGCATAGCTGTAAGCCCCTCTAGATGAGCTTTACTAGATGAGAGGCATCTCTTCTCTTTGAATATACACATGTTCTATAAAAACTTTTGTTAAACTTAAATTAAAAAAAGATTGACTCCAGTGGGAAACAGATTTGAGTTTTCAAGGTACAAAACCTGCTTCAAATAAACATTCAGCCTGTTTTGTCCCTCCCAGCTGAACTTCTCCTCTAGGAGATTGTTCATTTGTGTTACAAGAAAACAAAGTAAAAAGGAAAAGAAAAAGGAAAAAAAAAATCCTCCAGCCACACTTTTACTTTGGACTAATATTCACCTGTGTGAAACAGAGTATTTTTTTCTCTTCCCACATAGGAGAATGACCAAGGACTGATTGACATCCTCAGCAGAATGCCAGCTTTTCAGCTACAGACTTGCTGACATTCCTCTACTCCTCAGAGCCCCTGCCCTAGAGGCGTTTGGCTGTCTTGGTTATTTGATTGTGGTCAGATAGGAAGACTGAGCTTTGATAGACAGCTGTTCTCCTGCTAGACACTAATAGATTTGATCTGTTTTGTTTGCCTGTGGGGTTTTTTTTGTTTGTTTGTTGGAGTTTTTTTGTTTGGTTGGTTTGGTTTTTTGTTTGGGCTTGTTGTCATTGGCATTATGAGCTCGATTTTCCATATTTTATTTTGAAATGTTTATTATGATAAAGTTATAGACTGCTAAGTGCTTTGGAAACATTTGGTACCCATGAGATAGGAAAGGACATTTCAATTTTTCATTGAATTTTGTAAGTTGAAAGGTGAGATTGTGGAATTCATTTGAGATATACTCAACTTTCTGTGGTGTCAGCAAGCAGAATTTAAAAAAGATATAAAGAAAATATTTGATTCCTAGAAATTTTTAGCCCTGTGTGACAAACTGAACTCCCATTCTCAATTTCTTTTTTTTTTTTTTTAGCAGAAAATTGTTGTGATTACCGGGGCACTGTATATTTGAGGATGCTTATCTCAATTAGAAGAAAACTTCCTCCTTTATCTGCTGTTCTCAGTGCCCTGCTGTGAGACCAGAACCTGTGTAAAGCTTAGTGGTGTTTGCATGGAGAGGTGCAGAAAGATGGACTCCACTTTCTTTCTCTCCAGTTCTGAAAAGAATTGGCTGAGTACAAGTCACTGGAGACTCCAGGAGAGAATGAGTATGGACACTAATACCTTTAGTTTCTTTGTATCAGAAATTAACCTTGTGGGTTTTTTGCAGTAAGTGACTACATATGCAGATAGCATGAACATTTTATTATAATACTGAAAAGATTCTGCAGATTCAATGAGTAACATTCTTGTCCAGATCCCTGGGACCTTGATTTTCGCTTTGAATCCCACTGTGAGAACCACAGATTGAGGTAAGTTGTAGCCCTCTATTTTTCTCTGCGCTTCTTCATC
This sequence comes from Camarhynchus parvulus, assembly GCF_901933205.1. Classification (NCBI taxonomy): domain Eukaryota; kingdom Metazoa; phylum Chordata; class Aves; order Passeriformes; family Thraupidae; genus Camarhynchus; species Camarhynchus parvulus. The sequence continues at coordinate 65,191,916 of NC_044601.1, forward strand.
AGCAGAGATTTCTTTTCTCTGAACTGCCTTTTCTTTTTTTTTCTAACAACATATTAATAATCTGCACCAGTAAGGGAATGTGCATAGTCTGAAGTGACATTACGATCAAGTACCATTATTTTCAAAATGTGGGACTACTTCTCCTCTTAGGCTTGAATAAATCAATTTTAACCTTTCTGCAAAGTTGAGAGAGCTACAGGTGTGACAGTGAAAGAAGGGTACAGTGCAGTGCTTATGCCAAGATGATGCCTTATCCTCCACAGACCTGCTCTTGATGTCATTGCTCGCCAGCTGTTGACTTGCTAACCGAGGCAAAATATCCTTATTAAATCCTACTTGGTTTTTCACTGCAATTACCAGCGTAAGCAGGGCAAAAATGTTTTTTTGTCTTTCACTGCTGATTATCAGCATCATTGCAGTGCCTTTCCCACGGGTTCCCAAAGATGTAAGTAGAGTGTGCTTTAAAGGATGGCCCTAAGAAAAGAGATAACATTGGAATGCACTCTTTCAACATTAGCCCTAAAGACTTGACTTTCTTTTCTTACCTCAGCCACAGTAAATGCACAATAACATGGAGGAAACAGCCTGAGTTTCATACTCTTCTTCCTCATTGCAGCTCTTTCACTGTCTCTTTCCTGCCTGTCTGACATTTGGGGAGCAGAGTAGCAAAATCCCATTTATTTCTGCATGGGTAAGGAATATTATTTACACTCTGTCTCAAGGGAGTTGTTCAAGTCACTGCATAAGGCATAGCGTGCATAGATGAATCCTGAATTGCCCATCACTCTCAAATAATATGAGGATGATCTATAAAAGTGCATATAAATCAAATGATGGAAATTCCCCAGGCTCCATACTCCATGGGCCAGTCCTTGTAGTACAACAAAATTCCTCTGTCAAATATATCTGTCTCTGAGGTACAACTGAAACTTTAAAGCATTAACATTCTACTGGAATATGGTTATGAGGGGACAGACATGAGTACAGACAGATAAACCTCCGGAATAAGAAGATTTTTTTCTGAAATAAAATAGGTCATGGATAATATATGGAGGAGGGGAAGCTCAGGTCATTTCTTCAGATAACATTTTTCTTCTTTTGTGTGTTGAAATATATTTATTTACACACAAAAAATTGTTCTTTAATGGGCCTGAGAAAAGCCTCTTGGCACACTGAGACTGATCTCTTTTTTATTAATTTTACTGCAAAAGGTCAAAACTATCTCTATTAAGTATATTTATACAGGAAAGTGCTAGACACACTCGATTACATAATGAGATTGACATCCGTGTCTTGTAAGATAATGATCTTGAGACACAGTCCTGGTGTAGCTCTGATCAAGTTAATAGAATTGACTTTGGACCCTTTTGTTTCTTCCAAGTTCTTAACCCAAAATGAATTGGGTTAATCTTTCAAGAAAGCTGTCTTAATTTTGGATGTTTTATTTGAGACTGTGGGCTGTGGTATCTGAGTTTGCTTTTGTCACCTGTAAAAGAGATCGCTTAGACTTGTGTTTTGCTGTGTAGCTGCAATTTTTTTAACTTTTAGGCTTTTTTTTAAAGGCAGATTTTTTTTGTGACATAAGAAGATTCTAGGCTAGAGAAACAATACAACTGTAAGGAAGCAAAGGTCTTTGTTGAGATCTGAATAACATAGATAAAATAATTCAAAGGAAGCATTGTTTACCTGAAGGTTTTCCTCACCATTGGGCAGAGTACAAGATAACTCTCCTATTTACAGTGATGCATAAACTCAAAGATATCTTGATTATTATCTGATGGGCAAGAAAAAACACTCTAATATTCTATTTCAGTCTAATCTAGTCTATTATTCTGATGTCCTTCAGAACTGGTACCCCATACTCCAGTTCTACAAATGGTACCAACTTTTGTTAAAATCCTTTGCCACGTGTTGGCACTTTAGGGTTTGTGCTCTCCTCCCACCAGCAACCAGGCATTTTACCCTGTGGGAGGCACTGAAATAATTTGTGACCCCAGGGTCACCTAGGTAAATGTATGACTTCTTAGGGCCATTGAATATAATGTATTTTCACTATTTATCACAGCTACTGAAACACCCAGATTTAACAATCTCTGGTCATCTACCGGAAGTTCAGTTCTTAACTGGCTTCAAAATGCTGATTGTATGCACGGGGAAAAAGAAACAAACTAAAAAAATAAACTGTTTTATCTGTTAAATATGCAATGTTCCTTTTAGGACCAAGCTTTTTGAGTTTCTATAGTAAGGTTGAAGAAACATCCCAAATTTAGCAAGAATGTGTTGAAGCTTTCATCTCACTTACATTTATCCATATAAGAGATGCAAATCCAGCTTTATCTTGCTTAATCATTAATCTGGGATTCCTCTGTAGACAAGAGGGGGAATATAACATTTTCACAGAGTCATATATCTCTGTATCTTAAAATAGAGTGAATTATCTTGTGGGGATGACGATTTCTCTCCACCAAATGAACTTAGAGGATATGTCATTTTTTGCTTAAAACGAGAAAAAAATAATTTTAGAAGTTAAAATACTGTGAACATAAATTCAAGGCAAAAGTTTTAAAAAGTAGAAGACACTTGAACTCCCCAAGATTTAAATGTTGCAACAAACTTTCTTGGTGACTTGAACTCCTACATCCTCAGTCCCTCTGAAAGTCCCACTATTCACAATCAGCCAGGTGTCCAAATCTACACACACAGAGGTTGAAGTTAATTTCTAGGAATTTAAGAGCTTGCTTTCACTGGGATTTAAGGACATAACCCTGTGTGCCCTCCTTAGATTTTACTTTTTTTGGTATTTTAACTGCTTCAGAGAAGCAAGCCAAATACCAGATTTTGGATGCTAGATCCTAGCTTTGGCCTCCTGGAATAACCAACCCAGTGCTGCAGAGCTGTAGCTGGGGCACAGGACTGGGCTTAAGGAGGTTCTTGATTAATCCTCCATAGATGCAATCATGCTCTGGATTTACCCAGCGATAAAAGTGTCTCTGATAAATTCCATTAAGAATTCCATATTGCTGTTAGTTGCCAAAGGACACAAAAAATTCGCAGCATCTGGGAGTTCACTCCCAAGTCAGGGGCTTGCAAGTGCAAAGAAAGACTCTAAAAGGTTATTTTCATAAAACAAAGGAAGCGAGTTAAATGTTTCCTGCACGTAATTGAAAAATTGTCTCAGCAATAAAAGATACAGAACAGGGGGAGCAGTGGCATGTAAACAACCAATCAACTTGAGACATGCTCTATCTTCATCCAACAATAATGCCTGGACTGTTAAATCTCTCTTGCAGGTGCTTTATTTTCCTTTACAGCACTGCACTGTATTTTGCCTTCCATATCTGGCACTGAAAACACATTCTTCTTTTCCTTCTGATAAAATGATGGAGTTTGCTGGGTTTCATACCAATACAGAAAGAAATAAAACAGCAATACCACCTAAGTGGGAAGGATTTTGCAGTACCAGGACATTCATCTGGGTCTGTAAATACCAGTTAATAAATACTGCAGTATAAACTGAGATATGTGACCAATACTGCAACGGTTTATGTAATAATAAAAGATAGATCGATCGATCGATCGATCGATCGATAGATAGATAGATAGATGATAGATAGATAGATGATAGATAGATAGATAGATAGATAGATAGATAGATAGATAGATAGATAGATAGATAGATAGATAGATACACAGACAGACAGACAAATTGAAAGAAAAAGACTTCATCCCTGTCACTTCTAAGTCTCACAGTCAGATGCTGAGACACACAGGGATACCTGATCTTCCATTAGCCTGCAAATTATTAAATATTTTTTGACAGAAAATGCTATTACATTAACTCCTACTAGCCTGAGAAGTTTTAACTCATCTTGGATAGCTGATGGCATGATTTTCAAACATAAAGAATAGTCTTCAGTGTGGTTCATAAACTTAGAAATTGATTTCAAAGTCACTCATCTCTTTGAAAATATGAAGACTTCTCATCATATTTCCCAAAAAGAACAATGTTGTGTCAGCCCAGTTAACTTCCTAAGGATAGCCCAGCATGAAAGCAGATTTTCTGTGGGCTTCCAGTAATGTCAGGGATGGACATATTAACAGTGTGATACAGATTGTTCCAGCAGAAATCCTATTTTATGACATTTCTCTCATTAAAATCATTGTCAAGATTATTAAAATTATAATATTATTAGATTTTTGTGGATTTTTTTCAGGAATCTGAGGCTACACAACAAGAGGCAGGACTCAAAGTGCAGTAAATGTAGGGAACACTTCTGCATGTTAAGGTGTTTGGTGTGAGTGCTGGAAGGACTCAGTCCAATCCTGTTCCCATTGAAATCAGAAAATGATGGACATCACCTCCTAAGCACAATTGTCAATAGACATATGTTTTATCCTGTTAATATACAAATACAGAAGATTAATACATTGGAGAACCTTAGAGTTCCTTATAACCTTTTTTTAAAACAAAGTACTTGCAAATTTTAAAAAATCCAGTTTATTTGGAAACACAAATATTGATTCTTTCACTGAAAATTATGAAATATTTTGAACAAATCAGAAACCTCTACTACATTCAACCAGGCTTTCTTTTGTGAAAAATTTGATTTTTTCATCTAAACTATTTTTTGTTTGGTTTTTTGTTTGTTTTTGTTTGTTTGTTTGTTTTTAAAGAAAAACTGTCAGAAAATTTACAGGCAATATTTCTCTCTCCCTTGACAGGTTTTGTCTTGTGCTTGCAATCAATGATCTGACATCTGAAATCAGTGTTATTTTTCCTTCAGAATATTCTTTTGTTTAACTACAACACACCATGCACACACTGCTAAATCTCCTCTTCAGGTACCTGATCTTATCCTGTGCCTGCATTGCTTTTTTTCTTTCCCCCACCTTGTGCTTATAAATGTATCTTTAAAGCCCACTATCTATCATTTGTTCTGAAAACTAACTAACTGTTTGCACATTTGCTTTCCAGATGTTGCTGACAACAAATTATTCCCCAGTGATTTAAGCTTGAATTTCACCCATTACTGTTTAGTTTATAGGACATATTCCTGGAACTAAGAAGATTTTCAGCTTCAGTTTGCATTCCTTCCCTCAGGAAAACTCAAAAGAAAATAGTAAATTTCACCCCAAAATAGACCATATGAAAGGTTGAAATTCAAAAAATGTCTTTGAAATATACAATTAAATAAACTAATCCACTGTGCCATTTTGTCATATTATCTAAAAGAGATATGATGCTTTATAGAAGACAGATCTCCCCTAAAAAATCAATCTTACTGCAAAAGCAACACCAAGTCAATTACAGTGGTCTTGATACTAAAATAAAACATTCCTAAAGCGTATCGCTATATGAAATGTCAAGGGTTTTTTTTTTACACATGGCATTTTTCTACCAATTTTCCTAATTTCAGCTATAGAGACAGGATCTCACTTATTCCTGCCTGGGTAATTAAATCATTACTAAACTGAGTGTACCAGAACTCATGAAGTTTCTACCTCCCCCTGTCTAAAACGAGAACATTAAAAATCTTTTTCCAGGTGCTGCCCAGTCCTTTCAGGTCTCAAATTGGCAGAGCTCTTGCTCCATTTCTTTGGTCATATTATACCTCTAACATGGAATTTGCCTGCATTGAGGCAAGGCAGAAGTGGAAAGAGCAGTTTGAACTGAATGTACATTTCTCTTTATCTCCTTCTCTTATTCCTGAATTGCTTTGCATCACCCAGAAGATGTTTTGGCATTTGGTTTGGGATTTTGGTCGCTTGTTTGTATTTTTCCTTTAATCAGCAGCATCATATTACTGTGCAGCAGATGAGGTAACTTAGGACAGAAATAAAACGCAGCGCTCACATAGTTAATGCTATTTCAGGGATCTATGTGTAAAAATCAATTTTAGTTATTCACAACCTTTTTTCTTCTTTCCTCACTCAATTACCTTATTGACCACTTATTTATAAACTAAAAAAGACAAATATTCTCCCTGTCTGTTCCATAGAGGAAACAAAAAATTGTCTTATTTAATCCTGATGTTGGTGGAATCCTACCAAGGGAAAATTTGGCTCAAATATTCCTGAATAATATCATTGAATGAAAATAGATTTTACTTTGGCTTAGTTATTAATTTTACCTCATTTTATTCTTAAAATATATGTTTGCACATAATCTCACCAGATGTAGATGTCTGGTCCTGACTGTTAAAATTCAAGCAAATTATTATTTCACATATGCATAATAATATTGAAAACCAATAACATTTAACATGGTTGCATAATTTTGGTACAATAAAGTCCTCACTTATGAGAAGTAAGGATGGGGAAAGTATATATTTAAGTAAGGTACTGGAAAATTAAATAAATATGTAAATTAAACATTTTAAAAGTTATTTTTCCCAGAAAATAAAAGTGGGTTGGTTTCATAACTGCTAAACACCATTACCTGCTATTGAGTTCCACTGCAGAGAGTGGATTAACAGCTGTTGTCAGAAATTGTTGGTGTAATGGAATTATTTATGGTGTCATCTGTTTAATTCTTGTGGGAGATGTTCACACAGTCTGTCAATGAAGTGCATGAATACAGCTAAAGCATGGTTTATTGACTATTCAAAATTATTTCATTTTATGTATGGTAGAACAGGCAAGTTTGAAAGTGTTTGCCTTATCTGGCTTCTCCAAGTTTACCTAATGAATGTTAGAGTGGTTTTGAAATATGTCTTTTCCTTTTTCTACCTCTGATCAGACTTCCTTGGTACCACTGCTGGGTTTGCGCAGAAGTTCACATTTAACAAATACAACAGAACACTTTTATTACAAAGAGCACTACCTTGTAAAGATTGATGGAGATTAATTCTAGTCCACTCATTCTCATCTGGTGCTTCAAAAAATTTTGGGATAAAACCATTTGTCTCTGTGTGTTCTTATTTTTCATTTCTCTGCAGTTCTGCCATTGTCTCTCTTGGCTGGGGCTAGAAGCAGAATTGCAGAAATGCCACCAGAAAGGCTGTGCTACTGGGGAATAGATGAGGCATGTTGTTTCAGATTTAATTAGAAAAGTTTTGTACAGATTTGCTCTGTAGGCCACATTTCAACATTAAAGTTGAGGGCAGCTGATGCCATCTGCTCCGTTTAATGCAAATTCAATGCAGCCCTTCGGCTCTTGGCAACTTACCAATACGGTCCTCAAATTATTTGGGCAAAGTATGACCACCCCTGCTGTAACGAGTGCCCCTGTTTTCTCCCCCCTCCTGCCTAAGCAGTGATGGATTTTTTTGTGCCTCTCTGGCTGGTCATGTATGATTTCGAGGAAAAAGATAGTTTCTATCAATCAAAAAACAACACTCACCATTAGTCTTCTGGGACACATGCTGCAAACCCTTAGGACCAGCTTTTCAAAGGAAGAGAATATTGTTTCTGATGTGAAGTTGATGGATGTTTCATGTACTGTGTGTGACAATGACACAAGAATTTCCAAGAGCAGAGGAGCCTCCCAAACCTGTCTTAGCTGCTTTATGTGATCCAGGCTTTAAAGAACATCTATGCCTCACTTCTTAATGGGTGCCAATGCTGAAAAATACAAAGAGATGCCCAGGAGAAAAAGTTGTTATTAGAAAGTAATTATTTGTCATGTTATCTGTCCAATTCAGAAGCTAACTGCCAGGGAGCAGGGGTCTGGCTTTTATGTGACTTAGCAAAGCAGTACAGAGAGCTATGGAGGAGTGGAAATTACCAATGAAGTAAAAAACCGATAATCATTATTACCTTTTTCTAATTTAAGCACTATACGACTATGTATAAACTGTCATAAAAATACATTTGATCAGAAGAGCAGTTTCTAAAATCCTCTTTAACAAACTGACATATATGAAAAGAAAATCTACCAAAAAGCAACAACAAATAAAAAGCACACAAAACCCAAACAAGCAAGCAAAAAGCCAAAACAACAACAAACAAATAAACAAACAAACAAATAAACAAACAAACCCACAAAAAAACTCGAGACATACTCTTATCACTGTGTTGGGTTTTAGAGCTGCCTTAGTAGATCAAACAGATAATTTTGTTTCACAGGAGGAGGTAGGAGACAAAGGGAGTCCAGGCTCTTTTGCTCAGGTCACTTGGGAAATTTATTACAGACTGAAGGAACAGTCTGTGGGAACAGAACTGAGGGAACATATCCATGTGTCCCATTGCCAAGCTAATGCTCAAGCTACTGTTTGTGTTCATCATGGAAATACTATATCAAAAATATGATATTCATTCTGCCACAGGTGCAATATGTCTCAAGAATAATTGCACACTTGATACTTAAGAGAGGAGAAATTGAGTGCATTAAAGAAACAAAATGGAGGGAGAAAGAGGGGAAGGAACAGAATGAGTAGGATGCAATAATTCAGCTACCTGTGACTCTCTTTTCGATGTGCTGTCATGCCTCGAGATCTGTATTTCTTCATGTTTGTAGAAATCTACTCCACAGCACTCTGGCAGGGACACAGCTGCACCAGCTACAGTTGCTGCAGGTTTCAGAAAGAGGACAATGCCAAACTCTTTATTGTGGCAAAAATTAAATGAGGAATAAGAATAACAAACCCTAATTTTTTCTATTCATCTCTTTGTTCTAGCAAAAATTAAATAGGAAATAAGGATGACAAAAGGCAAGATTATCTATCCATCTCTTTGTTTGTCTGTTTACTCATTTCTTGCTTTATTTGCTTGTTTGCTTGCTGTGGATAGGGACAGACTGGATATTTGGAAATAATACTTCGTGAGAAGGTAGAAAACCCCTTGTTTTGTTACTCCCTGTCCTTGAAAGTTTTTATCATTCTCCTAGAAAAAGGCATCTGTGACCAAATCTAGTGAGGACAACAATCCCAATATGAGAAGAAAGTTCAAGAAGAGCCTCCAGAGGTCTATAGTTTCTGAAGTTTTGTAACTCTTTAAGACATTTCATGGGGCCCCAGCTTCCATTGGGAACTCCAAACATTATGTTGGAACCTCTGGAGCTGGAAGGCTTAGCAACTTCAAGGGTTTTCACATAACTAAAAAATTTCCAGTTTAGGTACCTCTAAGAATGTCAGTAACAACCGTGTTAATAATCCCTGAACACCAACAGACCCTTCTGAGACATAATTTATATGTCTTTGAGACATAATTTAGATTGCCACTGTAAAACGAGATAAACCTTACAACAGAAGAGCCCTTTCTATTCCAGAGAGAAGTCATAGGAGGAGTAGATGAAATAAAAACCTCTACAGCGCAGCTGCCTACACTGAGATAGAAGAAAGGAGGTCTTCACTGAAACTGGTACAAATTTTTTAGTCATATGGATTTTTCCTTTCGGCAGAACAAACGTGATTTCTGAGTATACATATTAGCCTTAGGTTGATATACTGGTGCTAGTTTTCTTGATTACACTGAGCTTTGGATGAGGGCCTAATTCAAAATGCTTCTCTTTGGAAAGATTGCCAAAGAAACAAGCATCATTAGGGATGATACACTAGGTGAGGGAGATGGGGAATTTAGTTGATTGTTTCAACTGTGAGGTACCCAGAAATATAGTACGTTATGAGGTTGCTCTTTCTGCTTTGATATATTGTGTTTGTCAGTCGTGCCTGCCACACTCAGATAGGCACCTCTTCTTGTTTTGCAAATGTAACTATCTCAATAAGGATAATTAAATAAAGCCCCTGAGGTCCCATGTACCACAGTTTCTATTTCTTTCTTTCTGTTCTAGCCCATGAAGTGGAGGGGGGAAGGGTACCAGCTCATTACTTCCCAGTTTACATTTGGGAGGGTTGTCGCTGCATCCATGCAATGCACTGTACTCTACTTACAAGGCTCAAATCTAAAACCTTCCAAGACTGTCCTCATCTTATGGAGTCATTAATTTGTCTGGGGTACACAGGATGAGTGAAAGGCCTTTGCTTTTGGGAGATTTCTGAAGGCATTTGAACTGACATTGCACCCACTTCCATCAATTCAGTCACTCTTGTTTCTGAAAGGTGAATGTGCACACTTAAAACTGTGTTTCAGGAGTTAGAGTATGAATGAAACTAAATAAATCAAAGCCTGTAAAAAAAGGAATTTAGTTTCCAGAAAGAATTTTCAAAAACAACTCAAAGAATTTTCCCATTTTCCCCCTGAAACAACAAATGAAGGACAATCAGGAATACACCATGCATGTTACTTTCTTCTACGTGTTAACTTCTTGTTTCACTATGAATATTTTAAGTAACTGCATTGAAACTAAATTTAAGAAAAAAAAAAAAGAAAAAGAAAATGACATCCTGGTTGGATGTAAGTCACCTGGGATGACCAGTATGGTAAATTTTTAATAAGAAGATGAAGCATTGAGTGATTTACTGCTAATCCCATTGCGTGAGCTGGAGGAGACTAAAGAACAAAGGTTTACCATCCCTTTGGAGATTTGTTTCATCTGCACATCAGCCTACAATTAATGGCCATTTAACTGTTGTTCTCCTGCTGGACATTGGTGGATTGATTCAGTAAATAAAAGTGACAGAGCAGTGTCCCATGGCAGTATAATAGAAACTGGCTGCACCTGTTATTTGCGAATCATTGCTTGCCAGGGCATTGACCTTTTCTAGTCTAGCTAAAACTAATAGGAGAAATTATGGGTCTGATTAGTTAAATTTAATTATAAGAAGTTGTATGGCAGAATCTCAGTTCCTTGAAATTCATTGCAAACTACAGCGCCGTGTCAATAACACCAACTCCTCCCCTTTTCCTAACTAGTCTTTACCTTGTGGTAATGAAAGGTTGGTTAGTTAGCACTCATCAAAGCAAAAAGCAATGATTACCTATTCTAAGGGCTTTTTAGGAGGGAAAGATTACTTGTTAATGAGCAGTATGTGACATCAAAGTCTGCTGTGGCTTTCTCTTTTCTAGTGAATAAAGAGAAGGGAAGGATTATGCTGAGGGAAGAAAAACAAAACAAGACAAAAAATGCTCAAACTCTAACCAAAACGCTAGAAAAATGATGCAAGCATGTGTTCTCTGCATCCCAATCCAGTAAGAAGACAGCTGCTGTCCAGTAACTAAGCATATACAAATATTTAATGACAGGTTTGTCCTCTGTTTCAGCTGGCAGAAGTAAGAGGAGAGGGATAGGGATCGAGAGGATAGAGGAAGTCAGAGCAGGGTGATTTAATTTCTTTATCGCTGCTGCTGTTACCAAAGGCAGCAGAGAAAGAAAACTGCAATGGATTTTACAGCTGGCCTAATACTCTGCTTCTTTCTTGAAACAAGCTAGCTACAAGGATGGATCCAAAGCTGGTCAGGAACTCAAACAAGTGGCATGTGTTAACAGAGAATGAAGCAGGGTTTGCAAGATGGTGGTCAGGACTGCAGGAACTGCATAAAACTGTTTTCACTGTTGAAGTTTTCACCAGTGCCTGAGGATTTTTTCAGAGTGTATTTCCATGTTTATTCAGTAATATTTTGATTAAAAAAAAAAAAAAGAGAGAGAGAGAAAACAGTAGGCCTTCTTCCCATTCTTGAATTTAAAACATGTAAACCCCAAATTCTTCTTTGGCCCAACTTATCCTGGAAGGTAAGAAGAAAAAGCAAGACCCACTTAGGTGACAGGGTTACTTACCAAAGGATGTACAGGCACTCTGTTAGCTGCTGCCCTGTGGGGCTAAGCTGCAGGAGCAAGGTAGGGACAGAGAAGTATGCTTATTGATTAAGACTAAAGAAATTGTGACATCCCCAGTGCCAGAATTGCCTAGCTATGCTCACACTATTCTCCAAAACCAGGAAAATGCAGGTGCAGGTAGGCTGATACAGGAGGCCAGCTGAAATGGGTGCAAAGCCTGGCTGGGATGGAAAGCACAGAATGAATCCTCCTATCCCTGAGCTTCCTGGCAGGAAGCAGAGAGAACCGAATAAAAATGTGGCTGGAATCATTTGTTGCACAGCTCAAGCTCTTCACAGAAAGCCAGACATGTAAACATGTGGCTAACAATCCTAAAATTAATGTGCTGTGTTCAAATGGACCTCGAACAATTTGCTTTCATTCTGTCAGCATTTGCTTCTCTGAAAATAGAGGGGAAAAGCAAGGGGGGAAAGGGGAAAAAAATAAGCATGAAAGTAAAGGATTAATAAAAGCCAAACACAACAGAGTGTGTCGGGCATCTTGAGAGGTCTCCAAACATCTGTCAGACACAGTGCACATCAGACACAGTGTGTGGTGTAACTGGTATTGAAAACCATGGCAGAGTCAGAAGTGGCATGGATGAGGCAAAAATACTTCCCAAGGAACATGAGTAAGCTGTGCCTATCGGAGAGGGGAAAAAAAAAGTTAAAAAAAAAAAGGCAAGAAAAGCCACGTTTCTACCCTTGTATCTTTGGAAAAGCTGTAGCTTTTGGAAAGCTTGGCCACCTTAACCTCCTCGCTGACTGTCTGCTGTTGTTTAAATGCAGAGCAGAAGATACAACTCTTATCTCCCTCTTGGCATCAGCTGTGCTGCCATGAATCAAATGCTATGATGCATAAAATCCTGGAAAAAGGAAAAGTCTGGAAATCATGAAGCAATAACTCAGAATACTCCTTGTGCAAGAATGGTGCCCCCTGTGTGAGATGGCAGTTTTCACAGAGACATCATAAGGGGCAATCTGAGTAAAAAGGAGATAATTTGTGAGAAGAGGAAGAACAGAAAAGGAGCAAGATTTAACCAAAGTCATGCAGTAGGACAGTAGTGGCACCAGAAATAAATCCCAGGTCTAAATATTTGGTTCAAGGTGCATGCAGAAAAATAATATTTCCTGGAAAAGCTTCTCCGCTGTGAATTGGAGTAGATCCTCTCGTGGACAGTCTGTCAAATTCTGGTCAGTGTCTGCACCTATGGAAAAAGCTAGGTTTGATATGCTGAAGTTATGCTGGAGGTATTGCAATTAACAATGAAGTTTTGACTACAAATCCAGACATTTCTTGCTAACTTGTTTTATTTTCCACATTCTCTGTTTGTCTGTGACTGCACATCTGCTCAAATATGGGACACTTGGGTTGCACAGCAGATTATTCAAAACCACCTCCAAAACACAGGAAAATTACTTTGCTTTTTTTTTTGTCCCTCAGCTGTTCCTATTACTTCTTCAAAAAAAAAAATTATTCCTCATGTTAGACATGGTGCCCCTTGGGTGAGTAAAGGCTGGCGATCTTTAATTAAATTAATCAAAGCCAGGGACAGAATCTGTGGGGAATATTGGGAAAGCCTCTAGGTTAATTAATCAGACACAGAGAAGTAGTTTAGGCTCAAAACATAGCTGTTGTGCTTTCTTGAAACACAAACAGATATGAGCAGAAATATTTTCAGTTGCTGTCTTTAAAGGGCACTGAAAAAATGTTCCATTCAGTTCTTCAGCTCATACAAGGTCATAGATGATTTAACCTAGTGAAGGCAAACTACTTCTAATTTTAGTCTTAGCCTCTGTCCCCATTATTCCTCAAGTCCAATTCTTATTTCTTAATATTTTTTCCCCCGTTTTTATTTTTTTTCTGTCTTGTAAGTACAAATTTACTACTCATGAAAGAAAGTAACTAATTACTCCTGGAGAAAACCAGGCAAAGTGATAAAAATTGTATCTTCTTTTGTCCCTGTGCAATTACAGAAATTGCACATTTCTGTCGCTGTAAATAATCTACCGTGTGCCCCAGGACCCAGAATCAGTCATGGGCGAGTGATTAAGGGCAGAACTTCAGCAGAGGCATTGGTGGTCTCTCTTGACCTTTTAAAGAAAATATGTCCAGTGGAATCCTCCTGCCTGTACACAAAAAACATCAGATGGGAGGCCTGCTAGATTTTTACAAGACCAGTGAAGAGAATTTACAGATTTGTTAGCAGCTCCCGTTTGGGTGGGTTTTTTCTCTCAACATTGTCTCTCTACAGCCTTTTTCATTGCTGTCAATCTCTCTTTCACCCCATAATTACTAACATGGTCAAAATAGCCCTTTTTTCCAACTTAATATCTTAGAGAAATGTCCACAAATACCTTAGGTGGGATTTCATTTTTTATTTTAGATGTGACCATGTCCAGGTCTTGGGGTTTGCAGAAGAATGAGGTAGGTCTGGCAAGGCAGTTTAGCACCATGACACAGAAGGCTGGTCACCTCATTTTCACAGAATTCCTATTTTCTTTATATTAATTTTCTACTGTAATCTTTTTAGTTCTGTCTCTTCTATATGATGTTTTATACTTTGCATATGGCTCTTTCTTGCCCTTGATTGCTTTTTGCCCACTCCTATTCATTCAAATTAGCCTTTTTTACTTCCAGCATATTTATTGCTAGTTGGTATGAATAACCCTTGGGTATAAATTAATTTATATTTGAATACTTTCAATTTCCACTCTAATTCATATGTTTCAGTTAAGTCCCTGATGCCAAAAAGGCTCTCTAGGGAGGAGTGGATGGCTCAAGGGACAGGTAATAAACTCCCCTGTCTTTTCCCTGTGGACCACTGTTTCAACTGGGCCTATAGAGAATTGGTAGTAGCTGGCAGTCCTTTTCTTCATTGGTTTTATAGACTTAAGTTGCACAGGCTCCAGTGCTTTCATATCATCATGAAAACTGAGAAAAGAAAGAAAAAAAATTTTCCCTTCAAATATATTTAGCCAAATAGAAGTTTAAACAAAAGGATTACATTTACGCGCTTCCTTCTAGCTGTTCCCAAGATATGTTTGGTTCGGGTTATTTTTATGTTTAGGTATTTATATTTATTATACACACATATAAAATTTCAGTTCATTTATGTCTAATTAAGAACTAGGAGGAGCTTTTGTTTATGAATCAGGGCACGTTGGTGAGAGGCAAACAAGAACCACTGTGGAGGAATTAGACTATCTGCTGTTCTTATTTTCAGTTTGTCACTGAAAGATGTAGAATTCTCAGCTGAGGTCAGGATCCCCTTATGTAAGGTGAGGTACCTGTGCTTGGTCAGAAGGAAGGTAGGTTCCAAAAGAGCTTGCTGTCTGCATAATAAGAGGGAACAAAATGTCTCCCAATAGCGTTTCCCATACTTGTGATGGATTTGGAGGGATGAAACAGGAAAGAATTGGATGCAAATCTTGCTAAAAAGCTCTCTGTCTCTTTCAGTCGGGTAGGGAAGGAACAGGAGTCTTTTTAGAGCTCAAAGCTATGTATCTAGGCAAACAATGTTCTAAAATCCCTACACCTATTTATTTCCTGCTATTTCAGCCCCCTGATTTCCCACAGACCCAAAGCCTCTGTGATTTGTTCAGTTTTCCCTGCTATTTATAACACTGGGGTCAACCAATTAGACAACAAGCAAGGGAAGGGGAAGAAAAAATAAAAAGAGCAGGCGTCAGAGGTGACCAATCATATGGCATAAACAGTGAATCAGGATTAGTGGGCATTCGTAGCCAGCAGCTTGCAAGAAATCCATAGGCTCGGAATTGTTCACACAAACTGCTCAATGAGCAAGTCCAAAGACACTAATCCATAAAGGTCACATTCCACCCTTGCAGATTCCTCAGATGGAAAAAGGGAAGGAGGGGGACTAAATTAGTTGCATAAATTATTTGCGATGAATATTCCAAGAAGCTGTGGCTGTGTTTGTTTGTCACTTCCTACCCTAATGTCAATTAGTCAGGGCCAGATGTTAGCACACATTGACAACAAAACTCCCTCCAGGTCCTGAAGCAGAAAGTAATGAGTGAAGGTGGCAGATCTATGCTAAAAGGGTCTTTAATAGACTGAGGTCTAGGTTTTCACATGGATTTAGGTATCTAAATCCCTTTGGAGACCTCAGCTGCAGGATTCTGTACACAATTCAGTGAATGCATCAAAGAATTTTGGCAGCTACTTATTTTTCTCTCGTTTTGCTTCTGGCAGTCTGGCTGCTGGGCAGACAAAGAATGGGTCAAAAAGACCCTGAAAATCTGAAATAAAATTTTAAAAAATGGCTGGTCAGCACTGATGCCAGAAACAGAATTGGTTTAGGGCCATCAGCAATACCTAAAACTGCCTGTAGTTTTAAAAATAGCTTATTTTTTTATGATTTGCTGTAAGAAATTATTTTTAAAATTAGACCTGCATTTCTGTAGTTTCTGTGAAAAGAAAAATGGAAGTAGCTTTTTCTATTGAATTTGAGCTTCTCTTTTTTTCTTTGTTGCTGTTGTTGTTGGTTTTAGTATTGTTTTTTACTTTAGAACTTAAGAGATTCTCATAAATAAATTGAATTGCTGGCCTGAACCATATCACAAATAGAGGCTCTGTGATCATGGTTTCAACCTATGGTATATGATATGGGGAACATATTACAATCAGGCATCAGGGAAGATATAGTCCAGTAAGGAATCATTCTTTATATGGAAGATTGAGGGCATTTGGCACTGCAATTCCCAGCCCCATAAGGCACCACAGTACTGTAACCAGATGCAGTTTACTATTGAACTGACTCCAAATGAAACATTCTCATTTAATTTAACACACAAAAATTAAATATTTTGATCTGGGAATCTGGAAGCATTTTGTTTTGACTGAAAGTGTCAAAATGAAACATTCCAACATATCTGAGCAGTTTTTATTTTTCAACAAAAAAATTTCACATAGAGGAAAAAGAGATTTTTTTTTTTTTTTGGTATTTTGGTTTTCTGTGGTTTTAGGGTTTGGAATTTTGGTTTCAGTTCAGGATAATTATATGGAAACATGGGCAGGGAAGTATCTGAAGAGGTTGTTTAATATCTAGTCTTGACTAAGAAAGATTGGGTATTCTAATATCATTCCCAGCCAAGGTGTATCAAGTATATTCTCCAAATCTTAAACAGACAAAGATTTCCAAAGCATCCACCATAATCCTGGTATTTGATCAGTCTCACAATTAACTTTTCCCTCTGATTAAATCTTCGTGTTGCAGTTTTACTTCTACTACCTGTCATGCTCCTTCATTTTACAAGAGCCTTCAGTTTATCTAAAGATTGTCAGAATTAATTTCCTTTAGTAGGTTAAGACACACAAACTCAAATACACTGACTCCCTCTGTGCCATGATAACCATAGGGGTTTGGTCCAGTTTGGTGGAACAGAGACCCTGTTGCCTTTCAGGGTGCTGTAGAGTAGAACAGACCTCACACAGGACAGGCAGGTACAGCACAGAGCAGCAGATAGAGGCAAAGTCTTCTACGCTAAGACTTTATGGATATTGTGGGTGCCACACTGTAAGAAAGATATAAAGTCATTGGAGAGTGTCCAAAGGAGTGATGGGCATGGTGAAGGGTCTGGAGGTGAAGCTGTTTAAGGAGTGACAAGGTCACTTTGTTCATCCTGCAGAAGAGGAGGCTGAGGGGAGACCCCAGGGCAGCCACAGCTCGCTGTGAGGGAAGAGGAGGGGCAGGATCTGATCTCTGCTCTGTGACAGGGACAGGACACCAGGGAATGGCCTGAAGTTGTGTCAGGGGAGGTTTAGATTGGGTATCAGGAAAGGTTCTTCCCCCAGAGGGTGTTTGGGCACTGGAACAGATCCCCAGGGAATGGGCACAGCGCCAAACCTGATGGAGTTCCAGAAATGTTTGGACAATGCTCTCAGGGACAAGGTGGGATTGTTGGGGTGTCCTCTTCAGGACAAAGGGTTGGACTAAATGATCTTTGTGGCTCTCTTCCAACTCAGAATATTCTGTGATTTTACGGTTCTGTGAAAGGCAATATGTATTTGTCTTTAGGCAACTCAGTTGGCGTTTGGACACCAGCAAATACAATATCTGCTATGGTCTAAAACAGCCAACAGGCAGATGAGTATATTTGGTGTTTGTATACTTAGCTTATATGAAAACACCTGTGTGTAGACACCTAGATAAAGGTGTTTTCAGCTACAATTTAATCTGACTTTCAATGTCTACTTCCTTCACAACCATTATGTTTTCTTCTCTTTAGGCTAAGAAGGCTAATTATCTTTAAGTTAATCAGTGGTTCCTTCAATGGGTGTCAGATTTTTTCCTAAACTTCAGTTATGTTGTAAGAATTCCTTTGTCTCTATAGTTAGCTCTATAATTTTTATTATTTTATATTTATTTTAAGAATAATTCTTCTGAATTGGATTAGTCTTCTCCACTAAATTTCAGAGCTGTTGGAGTCTGTCTTAAATTTGTTAGTTCCTTATTATCTTTTCTTGTCCTTTCTTCTCTCCTGAGGATTACACATTCATCCCTTTCATGGCTACTTTATCCTAAGTTTATTACATATTTCACATTCTGGGTAGCCAGTTACTGGTTAGAGGATTCAAAAAAGGACTACCTTCTTGATTTTTCTGCCATTTATTTGAAAAATCAAGAAAAATATAATTAAATTAAAAAAAAAATTAAGTCATGTTACACTACAAGGTATTTCTAGCACGTGTTTCCAACATAATATGATGCCAACATAATGCAGTCTTTTCATAAAATAAAATTATTATTTTCTTCAATTTATTGCTAAACATATTTGAAGATGTAAATGAAAGATGATTAAGTCTTGTTGAGTTAATCCCCAATGAACATTTGCACATGAGTGTGTGCCATGGCTTGGTACAGTGTCAGATCAGATTCACACAACTTTGTGTGGTAAATTCCGTCCTTTCATCAGAACTGATTCTCTCTTGCAAAGCAGATTACCTCATTGCTGTTGTTAGAGTAGACTTTCATATGTTAGAGTAGACTTTCTTATGTTTTTATTGTCCACTTGTAGTGAAACCTTGCAAAAGAACAGTCAGCTCTCTCAGTTGCTAATATTCTGATCTAGAATTTTTGGGGATTTTAATTAATTTTCCTATTTTGACACTATGCAATTCACATTCATTCTTTTAAAGGTATCTATCAGTCCAGCCATTATTTAATATCTTTCTTTCTAAGATTAAAGGAAAATCCTTAAAAAAAAAAGTCCAATAACTGCACCACTGACTCCTGACTAAAATCATCTATCTATCACTGGCTTTTTTGAAGGCCAGAAATCTATCATCGCATGCAACCAGAACATCTTCCTTCCTCCAAGATTTTTGTGGTCCTAATCCTCAAAAGAAGGACACTGACAAGTATTTTTAACACATTTCCACTGATATTGCATAAATCCAGAGGCATTTATATGCTAATAAAATCAAAATAGATGTGATTAGTGAGTGGAGAGTGTCAAGATGGCTGTCCTTTTGCCATCAACCCATGATAACAGCACTGACGCTACATTAAGTCTCTGCATATTGCATAAACCAGGAAAGGTTATAGGACATGACAGACTTAGATAATAGTAAACCCTGAGAAATCATACCCTGCCTATTACATATTTATTATGCATTACAAATTGTAAATATTTTAAAAATAAAAAATATCCAAAGATACAGTGTGGGTAAATTCTTAATGCCTAATGAAATTATTCATGATATACAAAAAGCAACCTAACTCAACAAATAAGATGAAGGTTAATGCATGCGGATGAATATAAAAGAGAACCCAGCCCTGACGACTAATATGCTGTGTCCTTCCCCTGGTTGATCCCAGAGCGAAATTAATGCAACCTCATTTTCATCATTAAGAGCTATCCCTAGAGCTGAGGTGCAGAAGACCAGATAGGAAGCACAGAGCAAAATCCAGACACTTTCCGTCCTTCAATTTCTCAGAAGCTTTCACAGCTGAGTATTTATATATATATATAATCTACCTTGTATTTATCTTTCTTATCTCCATCTTTAATTCATGCTTTTCCAGTAGTTTGCTTTATCCACTGCCTAACTCAAAAGGTCAGTCTCAGGTTGGAAAGGCCTGTGATATGCAATGTTTGCTGAAAATAATAGGAAGTTCAAAAAGAGGTAAACAGAAGGAACAGGCATAATAAGCCCATAGAGGATTCCATTTCCTTTCAAGGATTTCTGATGTTCTTACTTATAATGATCATAGATCACAGTGCATCATGTCTAGAATTTCACTTCCCTTTCATTTGTAGCTGTGTGTCTGCTGGCTGTTGAGTGAAAATGAGTCTGGAGCCATTTGTGGGTATTATGGGTTCTCCAGCACTTTTGTCAGTCCGTAGATGTCAGCCTGCGCCCAGACCAGATAGCAAAAGTCTTATTTAGCTTCTGTCCTTTCCTGAATTATTTCAACTGTTTTCCTGGGTGTTTTACACGTCCCCATTCCCTGAGCTAAGGAATGGGATGGCACAGCTAAGTGTTAAACACAATGCTCCCTGATGCACTGCAAAAAAAGCCAACTGTGTAGTGCAGAAAATGGGAAGGCAATATTGCATCACCCTCCTTAGTCTCACAAACTTGAAGGAATAGCACTGCTCTGGGAACTACAGCTCTCCACTGTTAATCTCTTCCACTTAATGACTACTTGCAGCAACATTCTTCCTCAGTAATGCCTCGCAAAGGCTATTTAGTTCTGCCTCATCACACCTCTGTTTCCTAAATCCCATTATTTGCAACTAGAATCCTGGGCTACAAAGGAAGAGGTTTGATCCATGTACTCCCCTGTCTCTTGAGACAAGCTTTTTTTGGAGTCAGGGGCTCTGCTTTCCCGCAGCACTGTCTGCTGGGGAGCCTCTCTCACTCCTGGGGTTCAGTGACAGCTGCCATGGGCTTCCCAGGGCTGCACATCTGCACTTCTGCACTGCGAGGCATTTACGAGTCACATCCCACTTCTGGTGGTTTAACTGAGGTGCCTCCAGAAGATTTTCCACCATTAGGTCCCTTCTCAAGACTCTCAGCAGTGAAGATGTCTCCAGAAGAGAGTTATTCTCCAGAATTTCCACTTCTCTTCTTTCACCAACTTAAAGGAGGCAAAAGCCACCGGTCTTTGACTAAGAGACCTCAGTCTAAGCCCTAAAGCTACATAAGGGGTAAAAAGATAAGGCAGAGCATTTTGAGCAGCAGCTCCTGAAGGAACTGCGCTGGCTACCTCTGCATTATACAACTGTGTGGAAAAATGAAGCCTGGTTTGTGACCTGAAATATTTTCACTTGTGAAAGAGAGACATGGGGTAGTGTGTGTGAATCTTCACAATGTGTATCCGTGGTTCCAGCCGTCTATTCCTCAAGTTTAGCCTCATAACATAAATGAAAGTATTCTCCTAGCTTTTGTTTTCTGAACTCTTCTTCAATAAGTTTTTAATTTAAAAAAATAATAAAGAAAATAAAGAAAAATAAAATATTTTCTAGTGTATGTGGAAAATTAAGAAATCTGAGTTCATGCGTTTCCATGAGGGATCAAATGCTATAAGTGACAATAAATCACAAGGGATGTTTGTCTCTGTGTAATAATTGTGAATACTTTAATTTGTGCCCTGTGCTTATCCCATCCAACCAAAACAAAAGGGACCCAACTCATCTATTTGTGTCCTGAACACAGGAAGCCACTGAGTAAATCAGGACAGGAGCAGGAAGGACATAACAAAATGAAGATGATCCTTTTATTGTCATTTCTATTTTTTCTTGTAGCACCAACTGCAAATTTCTTGTGTAAAAAAAAAAAGTCCTCCCACCCCTCCTTGGAGGACCCTTCCTGTTCTCCAGGAACAGTCACTGGGACAGAAGAGTACTGCAGTACTTCTATGCCCTGGGATATCTCCAGCTCAAACCTATCATAAAAATGCTGCCATAGAACCTCCTTGATGTCTTCCTGCCCTTTGGACCTGTGGGTGCCATCTCAGTAGCTTGCATTTTCATTCAAAGTTGTACAAACAATTCAGAAGCTGAAAATGCCTCGGCATTGATCAGAGTGGGGGGGAAAGAGGCCCCTATTTATTATATCTCTTCTCTCCTCTCAAATCAGAAACTTAGTCTTATTTAATTAAGTTGTAAAGGTTTTCCTTGTAAATAATCACTTTATCATAATTTCCTGAAAATATCTAATGGGAGTTGGATGCAAATCAGAGCATTTATCATACTTCCTACTGTCGGTGTCATCACATGCTGAACCTCTGGATCTTTCTGAGTAATTAATGCATCCTTGCCTTCCCTAACTCCTTCCCTCCCTCTCTTTCTTTTCTTTGCGCCTCCCTCCTCACCACCTTGGGTTGAGAAAAGCAGTGCTGACATTCTGGGGAACAGTCTCTGCAGCGGAATGTCATTAAAATTAAAAAACACTGTTGGAAATGATGCACAGAAAAAAAAAAAACAAACAAAAAAGCAAAAAACAAACCAAAAACCGATGGGTAATTTAGGAACCAAAAACAGTGACATAAGGTGCGGAATAATGGAATTTGGAAAAGAAATTATGATGATGCCTAGTTGACAGATTGTTGTCATTCAACTCTCAGGGGCTTTGTCACAACCTTCCAGTAGGGATGCAGTCTTGAACATCTGGCCAGCAACTGGTGCAGAACCTCCAGGCCACGGAACTGTGGGGAAGGAGCAGGAGGCCCAGGGAGGGGGGCAGAGATCCCTGTTCTGCCTCCAGCCTCCACCATCACTCCTGCGATTCCTTTGGAGCACCATGGGTGCTGAGACAGGCGCATTCCTCCCAGGGGAAAAAATGAATTAGGTTAAATCAGCCTTAAAAAAAATCGGTTGCCAGAGTTTTATCATTCAGAGGGGGTTTTGGCTCCTTTTCATCATGGCACTTCAAGATTCTCTGTAAATCTGTAAAAGAGAAATGGGGGCTAGGGTGGAGATGTTTGCAGGAGAGTTGCATTTCATTGTTTTGTTGTTTCAGCCCTCAAATCATCATGCAATTTAAAATACAGTTCCTTCCTGGCCATACAGAGCCCTTCACAGGGATGGCAAGGCTCATCTGGAGCCTTGAGTTGAACACAATAGGAAAAAAAAACCCCACAATAACCCTACCAGGCGAAGTATATTTTCATTTGCAAAAAAGAAATTGCAGTGAATCAGCACAGCTAGCCCAGCTGAAAAAGGTGAGATGACCTCCTGAGATGACATTTCAAAAGTGAGTAATTACTGATCTAGTCAAACCCTGTGATTCTGTGGTGCAAAGAGTACGCTGGTTTTCTTTTGTTTGATTTTTTCCCTGTGTGACTTCAAAGCAAATTTTCTCTGATGCAAAAGGAAGATTTCTATTACTACTATGACCAAAAAAAAATCAAAAGAAATAAAAATCTTAATTTTACAAAAGCAAACAGTTTGGGTACCTCAGTTTGGGAATTTGGAAATATTACAATAAAAAAGAAGCATTGCAAAGAGATAAATATGATTATTCAATCGAATGTCTAAGTCATTAGGTCATGTAAAAGTTTTGAATGTTTTCTGGTTTATCACAAATGCCTCATTGACAGTTTGTTAAGAAAAAATTTTAGAATTTTCTCTTTGGCTTGGAATTTCATACATCCATGTAAGAATTTAATTGAAACTTAGTTGTGTTTCTGAGGAAATATGCGCATATTTTGTGTAAGCGTGTGCTCACAAAAGTATTTTTCCAATAAAAACATTTATATTTTTTGCAATAGAAAGTACAAACATGTCTGATATATCACACTGCTTCTTTAAACTCTTCTTTTAACTCTTATAGCCGCCGAATTTACACCTTTATGTTGTTATAGTTAAGGAGCAAAAAAGTACATGTCTAAACACTGGATTTTTCTGAAGGGATGCAAGGGCAGTTTTCAGAACTCCTGTGTGACTTTCTACCTGATCAATGCTTCAGCTCTCATTCCCTGGGTGAGGAGATTTCCCTGTCTTCATAAACTGGGACCTGTAAAATTACAACAGTTGTTTTCAATCAAAAAATATTAAGACGGGTGATGGAATTGCTGGGTGAATTTTATAGGTTTTGTTCAAGAGAAAGAGCTTGAGATTAGACTATAATTGTTCCTTCCAGCCTTACAAATCCATAAATATTTCTATTGAATTAATAATGGTGATGGACTGATTTCTGCTGATCTTACCTCTGCTGCTACTTGTGCTTTATGTTCTTAACTGAATAATGTGAGCAGAGCCAGGCTCGATAGCTTAACATTATGACAGTAATCACTAAACTATATAAATGTCTGTCATGGGTTTTAAAATTGTTGCATCAGGTAATTATTAGTTGCCTTGATCTTAACAGCTATGGGAAAATGTTTAATTGCATTACATTACATTTTATTTATTTAAACAGTGCCTTTGTTTGATCCAAAGCACCAGGGAAGGATGAGAGAACATTATAAATTAATACTATCTGGCAGGCCAGAAGTGTGGTCTTATCTATTCTGTAGCACATTCATCTAAAGGGAACCAAAAACAGGAGCTAAAAATATGACACAATCCAATATTAGAGGTAGAAAATGTTGTGAGACTTATTATTAAATCTATTAGATGATACATTTATTTGGAAAGAACCATATGAAACGATTGATGCGTGGATTAATTTATCTGCTCATCCACCAGCCTCTGACAGTTGACAGTATCTCTGCCCTAGATTCATAGTGGGAATGAGGTGGTACCTACCTGAGAGTGCAATTGCTATTAGTTTGGCCTTTCTCTTGAAAGCAGAATTTCTAGCTACAAGTGAAGCACCTAAATCCCAGATCCAGACAATCAAGTCCCTCTGGAAATCTGTGTCAAAGTCTCTGGCCTGGTAATTTGATGAACAACAAAATCTTTGGGTTTTTTTCCTTTTTTCCTGTATTCCTTAGAAGATTAGGGTTTTGGTTGAGGAAAACAAGAAGTAATAATGCCAGCAGGGACTCAACCAGCAGTCAGAAGGCTTGATCTTCCCATATATCCACCATCCTTTTTTATGAAAACAATCAAGGAACTTTATCAGTGCACACTGCAATTTTTTCTCTTACCTTTTTTGTCCCCCACTGAGCTTAGGATAATTGAATTTTTATACACAGCTCTTTAAAAGTGTGGGATTCGGACTGTGATTTGAAGACTTGTTTATGATTAATTTAGCAACAAACTAAACAAAAAAAACTCAAAGTTTTGTGGACATAAAGAGCCATTCATAATACACATTTGTGTACATTCTGTGCTTTCAGAACCTGAAATCTGGAATCAGATGGACTTTATGGGTCTTTCTGATGACAATTATAGTCAGTGTGAGCTGATGTTGGCTCTGATATTCTCACTTTTCATCTTTAAAAATTATGTCTAAGTAAAGCTAGAAGAAAATTAATGAAAATATTTTCAACTGCTTAGAATTTCTATAACTACTAGGTGTTTTTCTTATTGTAGGAAGTTTTGCTTGACTAGGCTGATCACACAATGAAAAGACATTTCTTGTAAAATCCTTTTGGTCTTTTAATTTCACATTTGTAAATCTCATTTGGTTCCTCACTTGGGTACCTCAGTTGTCCTCTTTTTAATTAGAAGGAATAAGTTCAGGTGTTAAAGTCTACTTTGAAAATGCAGAAAAAGGGTAAGAAATAACAGGTACTACACACCAGTTCTCAGGCAATACCCAATTCTCAGTTGGCCTTATGATCCATTTCAGAACAAGAAATCTTATTTTCACTTTCCCCTAATACAACTCACTCAATTCTGCATTGATTTATTATGCTTCTGTGCTATAAATCTTATTAGCTGTGTGTGCATGTTTCTTTTACAAATACAACAGTGCCAGAAGTTTGTCCTCATCATAGTCAGACACTGTGTGAGCTTAATGGAAAAAGATAGCATGAAAATGAAGCAAGCTGAAAAAAAGATGTGGAACTCAAAAATATTAAGTTTTGTAAGAATAAAGATCTAAACTGAAATGTAGTTGCACCTATTTCAAAGGTCCTTCCATCTGTTTTTTTTTATGTTTGGTTGGTTGGTTGGTTTTTTGGATTTTGTTTTTATGTGTTTTTTGTTTTTTTTTTTTTTTTTCCCATGCCTTTGGACTAGGGCAAAAGGGTGTTTTGGATTCATTTTTTATATTCCAGATTAATTTAGAATTTATGTAGATCAGATAAACTTTTACCTTTTACCTGATCTACAATGCATCTGAGAATTTATTACTATGATAGGATCCTGTGAAATCAGAAAGAAATAGCACAGAGATGAGGTGGGACTGACTAAACTACATGAAAGCTAGACATCCTGCATGCATTTGTGAGTTGTTTCTGGCTTTATTTCAGGGCAGATTCAGCGGTAAATATTAAGCAGAGAAGCTGAAAGTATAAAAAGAATTCTAAGAGAAGTCTTTGTGAATAAAATCTGTATTATTTCTCTTGCCTATTCCTGGGTTATTTGCACACCATATACTCAAAATCAGCACCTAAAAACTAAGACATGACTTTCCTTATTGCTTGTGCTAAGGAAATGGGAACATCCTGGGCACTAAGATAAGATAAATGCCTTAGACCAATTCTAGCTGAGGACCAGAAATCAAGACTGTTTCTCTCAGCCTGATGTTGTTTTCCTTCATATTTCCAGAACAGACCTGAAGACTCCATGAATCAGAGAACCTCACAGCTCTCTCTTACATTTATGGTGACAGAGACATAGTGTATTCCTTGATTTTCTTGACTTGGTTTTTGACCAAAGGTGACTCAAAGACCAGTTCAGGCACAGCTATCTGAGGCTGTTCTGAGAAGCTGAAGGGCTTTCCTATTTGAAAAGTTACTATATTTACCAGCTATGGAAAGAATTTTTCTGGCCTGACTTGTTATGGCTGACTTCCCCAGGGAACATTTCCCAAGCCTTACCTTCAAGGTTTGCTGGCACCTCAGTGCAATTGCCACCTTCTCCTTCAGATCATTCTCCTTGTAGGGATCATTCCCGAAACAACTCCTCTCCTCCATTGTTCAAGGTCCAAGAGACCTGCTTTATAGTCCTTCGCTGTGAGACAGATCTGACTGAGATGTTGTAGGGAATATTGATTTCCTTTCCCCTAACTATGCTGGTTATCTTCACAATGCTGTATCAGAAACTTTCTCTCACCTTGAAATTGCCATGTGGTTTCCTGCTCCCCGTTTCTGAGAAATGTTTTATAACACTTCTTAAACTCAAAAGGATTTTGTCCACAAAAAACTTTAGAAACTGTACAATGGTAAGTCAAGGGAACCACAAAAATCCCAAAACCAAATTTAACTTAGAGGTACTTGAATGGAAAATATCCTGAAATCACGAGGTCTTAACTATTATAATTATTTTTTTTCCTCTGATGAGCTCAGTATTGGCCTCTGTCACAAGCAATTGGTGCAGCACAGTACTGGATGGGCCAGTGGTCAGTATTGTTGCACCAGTTCTTAATTGTTTAATGTTCTGGTACAGATTTTTGCAACTACATTGATGTTTAATCTAATTTTTGGAAGGAGAAATGTCAGGCTGCCTTTTCCATCAGCTCACATAGTCTATTTAGTTTTCCTAGGTTGTTTGAAAGCTTGATGGGGTTTAATTGAAAATGTCAGAAGGGAACATTTTAATTTGACTGCATTTGATATTGTGGCTAATGCATCCGGCAATCCATTGTAATTCAAAGCACTCTTCACACTCCGCAACTGGCATTGCTATTATTTTAAAAGGTGAGAACTTTCATTGTTAATCCACATGGGGTGCTTGGAGTTGTTTATACTCTGCTATTTTTTTTTTTTATTTATGTTCTACACTTCTACAAGGGCAACATCCAAAATGTATTTTCTGCCTTAAAAATGTTCTCGTCTTGATCTTCAGGTTCCAAAAGATCACCAAATATCTTAGATCTCTGGACATGCTTATTTTTTTTTTTATTTTTGGGCCAAAAAGTGAGAGAAAACCAAACCAAACAAACAAAAAACTAAAAACCCCACAAACATAAACACACACACACAACCCTCTCCCCCAACCAAACAAAACTCCACAAAACATTATATGCTAGGATCAGCAAATATAACTCTTTATTAGAAAGTCCACACAGGATATGAGAAAGCAAAGGTTAAGAGGTTAAGTCCCAGTTTCCAGTTCTCATTTAAACAGTTGTATAAAGATGATGCCACAAAGGACTGAAACAAATTATGGAGTTTGCAACACAAAGTCCATAATTTCTTTATGTTTAGAGAGTTGTCCTGGAATAGAGGTTCATGGTCCATGTATGGTTTTCATAATGTTTCCCATCTTCACATGAAAATTGGGGATCCCAATTGTCGGGTATAAAAGAGCACAATGAACCTGCCCAAAAGCTTACACTTTTCTGTCTTATAGGATTTGATACAGGAGACATCTCTTAAAAATACATATTTGGTCAAGTCTGAGGAAAGATTTTGCTCCATTTCAAGTCCTTCTGTGCTTTTAATTTAAATTCATTGCTACCAGACTAAGGACCTGGAACTGCCACCACTCTAGTCCATATAGTGACAACCAGGTATTTTCCATCCCCTCCTGTGTGAATGAAATCAGATTCTTTTTACATAGATCTAGTAAACTTACAACACAGAACCAAGAGAGGATCATGTTTTTCCCTGGGAAGCATTCTGCCCTTGACAATTTTGACTATCTCTATGGTATTTCAGGAAAATACCTCTTTTTTTTGAGAATCCTAAAGAGGATTATTTATGAATTGCTACAATCAGTAGCTTGGGATTTCCAGATAAAGATGATTTTGTACCTACCTATTTCTTGGGCAGCTTGAAACATGCGAGGCTTTTTACTAGAAAAAAATATGTAATGGTAAGGAGATTAGGCAAATATGAAGTTCATTGAAAGTGGACATAAATCATAGCATCAGTTCTCTGTTTATTCAGCTCAGAGTGCTTTAATAGCTGAAACGTACATTGATATGAAGTCACTTTCATTTAGAGACATTTGCAACATATTGGCATTAGCTAGCAAGTCTTAATTAGGGGAAAAAAAAAAAAAGAAGGATCACCCAGAGGGATTGATCTTTTGAAATGTTTGACCTATTTTCTTATCTCATGGCTGTGTTTAGCTTAGTGTGGAATTACCAGGTTTGCACCACTGAGTTGTGACTACTCTGTAATTTAGCTTCCCTGAACAACTCAGTATCTACCTGAGACATTCAAAATTTGATGAAAAGGGGGAGACTCCAAAGTCTTGTTCAGTGGCTGGAATTGTGGTCCAGTTTCCTCTGACCTCAATAGAGAATAACAACTGTCTCCCTCAGTTCCAGACACTTAATCACGGAATCCTGGAATGGTTTATGTTGGAAAGGAGCTTAAAGATCACCTGGTTCCGGCTCACCTGCCATGGGCACCTTCCATTAGACACTGTTTTTCATGTATTGCTTCATTCTCTACATTAACACACTGTTGAGTGCTGCTCATTACATCATTCCTAAAATATTCTGATAAGTGTTAAATTTTTAGCAAATCTTGAATTCAAGGTTTACAAAACCTGGCCAGTAATAGCAATTGACAAAGAATAGGAATTCCCTCTCAGTCCCTAACAAAACACACATATCTTTGATGGATATTGTCAAAAAACCCATTTAGTCTCCTCATGATCCAAGTCCAAATATTACAGAAATCCCAATGTACCTATATCAGCAGAGGGCAAGGGTCCCATAACATTAGTTATATAACAGTCATCTTGATATCTTTATCATTAAGGACAAGCATTCAAGATTTTAGTCTATATCCACAGTAAGATTCCCTTAAACCTTGGAAGGGGAGAGATGAAGTCAGTACAGAATATGGGTCTATTTCATTTTTACAATTATTAATATAAGTGATAGCAAATGAGATTTAATGAAATAACAAAAGGTTATTAAAAGCATTTTTATAACTAACATGTTTAAAAGCTTTTTTTCTTGTCTTTTTAAAAATCAAGGAGTTCTCAAAATCTACACAAACACATAAAATATTTCTGTTGGCCTAACTTTATTAAACAGCAAAACCAAAGAAAAGAATAAACCTTGTAACCAGATAAAATCCATACAATTCTTCCTGTAAATTAAGTACTTTTCTTTATTAAATTGTGCAATACAAACTAATTTTCATTGATGGATATGTGTTATTATGTGAAAATATCAAGTTAATTTGTATTAAGTCTTTCCTTTGTGACACAAAATTTGCCAGCATGTACTGTAGCATTTCTAGAAATAACATATAGAGAGCACAAATATATTAGGAGAGCCAAAAAAAAATAAATGTGATCTTGAAAACAGCATTGTTGTTCTGACTTTTTTCTTGTTTCTTTTTTTTTTTTCAGCAGACAAGTCAATTAATAAATTTGATAAATAATATTTCTTAAAGAGAAATATGTCCCCTTTTGGATAACTGTGATACAGAAAATCTAAGTCTTGGGGGCTTTTCTGTTTTTCATTAATATCTGTGAGGGAGGAGTTAAAATGCTGCCCTACTCCTCTGTCTCCCCACCATGCACAGATCTGAATTGGTGAGGCCAAGATAACATCTAAAAAAATCTGAAACAATTAGCTGTAACTTTGTTTGAGGCCACCCTATGTTTTTCAGGCTGTTCTATCTGATGGGAATAGCAGGTTGTGTTGGTTACCATCCCTTTTCTCTTCTAAATTAGCATGATTCATCCAAGAAATTTCAGCAACTAGATCACAGCTTGCCCTAGTCAGTACACAGCTCAAGCTGCAGTAGATTACTGCTGATCTGACCCAAACCCCATGTTTCGTTTGGAACAGGGCTCTCCACTTCTTTGGTATCAGTTGAGATTATCCTGCACCAGTTTGTTCAGGAGTTGTGTAGCAGGTCAATCAGCATTATAATGGAGTATTGAGGTGTAAAAATAATGTAGGAGAGAGAAGGGAACATGCTTGCTTTTGAGGACTGGCACCTGAAAAATGGCAAAAAAATATTAACTTGATGAGGAAAGAAGTCTTTTGGTGGTCAGTTCACAAAGATGGAATGTATCTTTACTCCTGAGGGATTGGCATTTCATTCACACTGTAAAGGATCTGAAGACAAATTTGTCTCATTGATATAATGGCAATGACCATCACACCAGCTTTCATATTCACTTTCAGGATGTTTTGTGCCAGATGGGAAATGTGAGTACTCCTCTGAAGGGGTCTGTGTTGCCAGTTGCTATAGTCAAGCTCAAAAACAGCCTCAAGAGCAAAAAACCTGGTGCCATGTGCACAGGAGAATAATTTCACTAATGGGATATTACAAAGTATTTCTCATGAAATGGTCATTCCGTGGTCAGAGTTCATTTGCTGCTGTGAAACAGTTGAAAGTCCTTGGAATAATTGTGTCTGCCACCCTCCCCTGACCCTGGAAAAGTGGGAATTTGTGCATGTGCGCTGGGAGTGAGGAAGATGCCTGCAGAGAATATAATCATAGGTACCCAGGGACCAACCAAAGCTGAAAGTGATTAGACAAACCCGGGGTTTAACATTTTCATCCTTTTCTGTATATCTTTCAGATTTGTTCCAGTATCAGACAGAGCAGCAAGGCATTTATCTCAATCCCCAGTGCTATATGCCATTGCCAACTTTATCTCTACATCCTTTGATAATTCATCATCTACTGTCCCTGGGAAATCTGATCCCTGATTTTAGACAAACCTCTGCCCCCTTCACTTGTAAATACAAACCTCAGCCTAAGAAATCTCCTGCTTTGCAGTCCATATGTCCCTAATTCATGGCTAGCATTATGAAGATTATAATGATTTTTCTTTTATCTCTGCTCAGCTAATGCACTAGTGATTGGGGAGAAAACAGAATATTTTAGTTGAGATCCTCTATGTTGTTTGACACTCTGTGGTTGCTTCTATTTTTTATTCAGCTTCAGATTCTCGGGGAGAACTAAACCCAGTGCAGCCTTTGATCTTTTTGACTGGTTTCCTCAGTGGATGAAGCAGCCTTATGAAAAGGGCACAAGCCCTTTTTAGATGATAACATGCTGTACATTTTCTATCTCATTCAGCACCAGGGAGTTTGCAAAAAGCTCACCATCAGTATTCCAGCCTGTTTTTATGTGGGTCTCTATTATCTACAAAAAACACTTCCTGATCGGCTTTCTCAGAAGGTCCATGTTAATTTGTTATGATCATTTCATTTTCTACGCTTTCCTTCACCTCACATTAGTTTCTGCTGAGGCAAGCAAACTATATGTGCTATTCTTTTTCTGCAAGCAAAAGAGGTCTTTTTTGTCCCTTACTGTGACACATGTTCTCTTCCTTTTTTTTCCCTTTCCTTTTCTTTTTCATTGTGCTTTTAAATTTCATGCCTTAGTATTTTAATATTCTTATCAGATTCTTTAAATTAACAAGGTCCTGATTGTTCCATCCAGGTGTCTGGTTTAAATCCATCAGGATTGTCTGGTGTAAAGTCTTACCACTTGTTCTGAGCAGTATAATTCTGCTCTCCTCATTATGTATTTTTGGGTTAGGCAATACAGTTTCATGGTATGCCCTTGAATTTTTGAGGAAAATATTTATTAGAAGAGATGTTTCTGCTCTCCCAGGTCCACTCTTCATCTCAAGAAACCATGTGTCTTCCACGACATGACCAACCATGACCAACCATGACACTTTTTCTGGTACCACCCTCTCAAGAAATGTATTTGAAAAGTCCAGTAGCTCCATGAGACAAAAAATTAACCAGACAATTGTTCTATTTTCATTGCCTGGCAAATATGTAGATGTATATTATGATGATGTTATATTTTTATCTTGGTATTTCATTGGGTGAGCAACATATTCAGATATTACTTTTTCTCTATTTTAAATTTCGCATGTTGCTTATGAAGCTTATATTTAAGTAAATTATTTTTATTCAGAATAATCTGAAATAATAACCTAAACCCATGTTTATACTCCAAGAGCTGACTCAAGCCACAATATTCATGAGGACAGTCCACTAGCTGATTTCATTAATCATTTGAAAAGAAAATTGAAATCTCCTTAAGTTCTTGGTCATCCTCTCTATGTGTATATAGGAACCTGTTTCTCCATTCTATCAAGAACATCCTGGTTTAGCCTCAAATAATATAAAGACCTTGAAAAATAAACAGAAACTGAAAATATGGGAGGAAGAGTACTTTTTTCTTCAATATATATAAAAGTACTCATTTTTTGTTATTAAATTATATTTCATAGGGTAATCTTGCATTGACATTTGTTCAAATACTTTTAGAAATGGAAAATGTTATTTGCTTCAACCTCCTCAAAGAAAAACAGTAAGTCTACAGTTTTTTCTTTTGCCGCCACAAAACAAAAACAACAATGAAAAAAAAATCGATGAATTCAGCCTTTTTCTGTGAAAGGTTTCAGTTTCGATGAATCACCTTTTTCTGATGAAAAAGTGTTTCGTTGAAAAATTCGCACCCCACTCTGTTTACTGTAGTGGCTTAGTTCTGGATGAATGCTTCCAGCAATCAGGATGGCAGAGGAGAATATAATCTGCAGGGCTATTGACTACTTGTTGAAGGCCAAAGAGAAGTTAACAATAAAACCTGCTGCAATGTACATTTAAGCCAGTTGGAGCAGAGAGAGGCTTATCACAGGCCTCAAGTGGATGGAGGCTTCTATTTAGCTCACCTGGCAGGTCTGCTGCAGACCCCTTTTTGAAAGGGCTGCTTGCACCTAAAGCCTGAAAGATCCATCCTATTTCATGCAGGATGCTTAGTTTCATCATCCATGTAAGCCCATGGGAGAGGGGGTGCTGACACCAGCGCTGCAGATGTGCTTGTACCTCTGAAGAGACCAGACCGCATCGCATCAAATTCAGCTGAAGAAATACTTAGTTTTAAGACCTGATATTAGGTTCAGAACCAAAGTCTATCTGCGAAGCACGGAACTGTGAAAATTTAATGTGCTTCATTTATTCTTTCATCAAAGCTATCTGGCAATGCAAGATTTCATAAATAAAAAAATCGATAAACAAATAAATACATTTTTGAATGCTAACATGTAAAAAAAATCCCCATAGCTGAGGAAGGTAAAACCAATACAAAACATTCAGGCATTTGAATTCAACCTTTAGTATAGGAGAATAATATTTTTTTCTTTTTAAAATAAATAAATTAAGAAAAAAAAATCAATAATCAAGAACAGCAAAAGAAATCCCAAAGTGCTACAAGAGTGACCATCCAATAACCAATCACTGTGGCAACAGACACAGATGAACAAAATTCCTTTTGTTGCTCACTTAGCACTGTCATTTAGTCCCACTCACAAAAGCCTATTTTAGAAGAATGGACATAGTTCATCATGAAAAGAAAGAAGAAAGGCTAGAGAAAGGGGAAAGTCAGTTGTAGTTATTATTTATCATTACAGCCCCCTAATCCACTAAGCATCTTTTCTACTAAGCTCATTTTAAGACTTTCTCCCGCTCCATCTTCCCCGCTGGAAACACCTCAAAGAAACAAGTACAGGAGAAAAAAAGGTAGGAAAGAAAAATAGAACAATTACATGAACCAGACAAAATTACTAGAATAGCCAAAAATAGACATGGATTTCAGAGTGTCCCAT
Organism: Camarhynchus parvulus; assembly: GCF_901933205.1. Taxonomy (NCBI): domain Eukaryota; kingdom Metazoa; phylum Chordata; class Aves; order Passeriformes; family Thraupidae; genus Camarhynchus; species Camarhynchus parvulus. Next base: position 65,226,158 of record NC_044601.1, read on the forward strand.
TTTTACTAGTGATGCAGTCAATTGTATACTAATCTGAGTCACTGTGGATGTCCTTTGTAAAGAAAGTACATTAGATACATAAAAGCCTTTTCTTGTTTTGTTTCACGTTCCTGTCTGAGGAAAGTTCTGCTGGGGACATCTGCCTATGATTCATCATATTTTTAGCTGCCTGTCTCTTACATCTGAGAGAAGCTACAATTAAAATCTGTCTCCTGTAGAGTACATTAGCAGCCAAGGTGGCAACGGGGCTTCCTGGTTGAGAAGGTGATCACAAAGTCACTTTCAGACATGTAAATAAAATAATTTAGAACAATAATGAAGAGAAATGGTATTGTTTACCTAGGTCACAATGGGCCTCAGAGGCCAGCACAGGCTACTCAAATTTAGTTTGAGTATTAACACTTTAAATCCTTGCACAGAGATTAGGGGTATGAGCATTCTCCTCTTTTTTATACATTTTCCCTGAGGCTTGAGCTGCCTTTCCTTTGGCTTCTGACAGACCAGTCATCGCTGACAAAGGAGTATTAGAAACTCCCTGAGTTTATCTTGTGAAGGACTTCATCAGCTGTAAGTCTCCAAGTCAGAAACAGCTCACCCTGTGCATACTTAAAACTTTATTTGCAAGGTCCTTGTTTAAGGAACAAGGCTTCTGGCAGTCACTTAGCACACAAAACATCTCCAGCTCCTACAGTGACATTTTTGAAGGAACACAGTGGTGACAGAAGTATCATAAGCAGTAGGTTGAACAATCAAACAGCTGCTGACACCTCACCAACCTTCTGCTTACATTTTTCATCTGGTGTTTGATATTAAACATATAAAAATGGATGGAGCGCCTGAATTACTTCAGTCATTCACAGATTATCAGTTGCAGAGGATTTGGTGAAATAACTGCACTTTATTTTCTTTGGAACCTGAATTTGAATACATGGTAACCAACCTACAGTCTGGGTTACCAAGAGTAATTTGGCCTAGCATTTAAATTATACAATTATGGCATTGCTATTCCCAACCTGAAAAGTTAAGAAAATTTTCTGACAGAAAATTTTGAAAACTGGATACCTGAAAGGAACTGCAGCTCTATCTATAAACACCTTCTTGTTTGTGATACTATTATTTGCTTTTCCTTTTTAATTAATTTTATCTTTTTTAATTTAACCACAAGAATACATGATATATACACTTTGGCTTGAAACCATAAAAGTTGCTCATTGATTGATGAACTACTGAGGAATTGTTTCCTATTTCCTTTCTAAAAATGTGCTCACCTAACACTGGAATTTGGGACATTCAACATTTTGTGAAATATGATTTATTTTGTAATACTATTTTCTTTGTCTCAGAAGTCTCAGAATGAGTTTCTCAATCCCTCCTGTATCCACTAAGTACTTCTATAATGTAAATAATAGTAAATAGATTTAGGTTTTCTCCTCCTGTCAAGACAATCTAATTTTGACTCTTCCCTGACATTTACCACTGGGATACCTGACAAGTTGTCCAGTTGCTTTTGAAATTCTTGACAAAGAATCCTAATTTAACCCAGAATAAAACTAGCCTGACTTCTATTAATGACATTGAAAGGTGGGATGCTCACACCAAAATAAAATTAGGTATAATATACCCAGAAGTCATATATTTGATTTCAAATAGTAGGATTTTTTTTACACGTGATAAAAGGTAGAAAATACTAGAACTGCATTCCTCTTCTATTTATCAGCTCAAAGATCCTTTGTAAATTTACAAAAAGGAAAACTATGTTCTTTCTTGAGTAGAAGGAATTCAGGTTTGTATTTTAGTGTCCATAAAGTTCCATTTTAATTACGGGAAAATAATGCGAGGGAGATTGGTAATAGGCAAAACTTTGAGACCTTTTGTTCTTTAGTGCAGTGAAGGAAACCTCATTAGACAGGATTTTCTTAGTTAGCAGGGCTTCAGGGTTAATGAGCTGTGAGTGATAATATATAGTAGTAATCCCTCATGACTGTAACAAGTTGTATTTTATAAACTTCTTAATCTCAGTAGTGAAAGAGATGTGGAGTATGGGAAGGAGAATAAACTAATTTTCAGGGCTCAGGGAAATTCCAGTCATTTTACTCACTGTGTGGAAGTTATTTGGAAAAAAACCTACAGATGCCACACCGGCAAAGGATAGTAAGTATTACTACCTTTACAGTTACATAAAGGTCCTTAGAATGACATGTCTGAGGATTTCCTGAAGAATCTTTATAGATAGAGAAAGCTAGCTAGCTACATGTGGCAAGGAGAAATCCAAGAGAGTCTCTTTGGTGAAGAGCAAATAGAAACTAGTAATTTTATAGGTAACTTGGGGGTAAGGGTCAGAAACATTAAAAAAAAAATCCATCATTAAAAAAAGTAAAACAAATAATAGACATGCAATTGTTACTACAAACTCTCCTGGAAGGAGCCTGAAAGGTGGGGATGATGCCCAGCATCCTGTTAGCACATAGTGGCAGCAAGGGACATCAAAATGGTGCTCATAAAAGTTGTCATTCTGCTAAACCACCTCCCAACAGCAGATAAGTGCTACCTTCAGCCAGCAAGACACAGAACTGTGCTCTCCATACCTACCTGGAAGGTTCTTTGTTCTTTTGATAGTGTCAGTGAACTTCCCTGGACCAGATTAGCTTTCTTTTCTTGAAACTCTCTGCTGGAAATATTACAGATTTTTTTCCAGGAGAAGAAATGTAAGAATCCAGTGCTTTCAGAAGAAGTTAAAAACTCTGTCTCTTCTTACCAGTGACAAATCCATCTGTTTTCTTCAGTCAAGGGATGAGGGCATCAGTTAAATTAAAGAAATCAGGATCCCACTCGAGTGCTTGGTCACCAGCAAAAATCTTGGGACACATTATGTTGTTGTTTTCTGAGGCTTGAGGCAGGAGAATATACTTTAGTCTGCCTGAATTATAAGCTTCATATTTCCAAAGAGAAAAAATTAGATCAATGTGAAGGACAAATATTTTGATGAAAAACATTTATTTCACTTGTTTTTACCCCAGAGTTTATTAAGCTTTTAATCTAAAGCAGTACTATGCACAAATGTTTATATTTTTCTACAGTTGCTTATTAACAAGACCCCTCTCAAAGACTTTGTAAGTGTCAACAGTGGTATTTGAGGCCCTTCAGAAATTTTTTCAGCTGAGGGTAATATTTAAGTTATGATCTATCTCAGGTGTCACTGATTAACATTTTGAGAGATGATTGTGTAATAATTTTAGCTTTTTAGTGAAATGTTGCAAACACTAATCCTCGCAGTGCCCATATGAGTACAATAATGAGTACTAATCTTGAACTGATGTAAATCACTATGATACCATTGACTAGGACTGGTTGAATTTTTTGCCTTTTAAAACTGCTTTTCAAGAGGAAATTAGGGCTTTTGTCATTTACATGTTAAAGGTAAAAATGATTTTGAAGAAAACAATTCACGGAACTTAGCAAGTGGACTTAAAATGCATATTTTACTTCCTAAAATTTGCAATGATTTTTAGGGGAATTGTTCATCAAGGGCTGTACCTTCCCTCAAGAGACAAGTTCTTCATCTGTATTTGACCCTTCAGGATGTGCTCTTGAAAAAGCAACAAATATTTCAACAGATGCATTTTGATTTTTTGTTTAGGGGAAAAAAAAAAAGAGAAGAAGAAAACATCACTGGATGTTTCTAATGAAATACGTGTCAAAGTTGTCTAAAGGCAGGTTCTGAATGTCTAATTGGCCACAGATTTGGCCATCTCTTATTTTGTTGGCCACAGATTTTAGCCACCAAGGCTATAAATAAAAGACTTTTCATGGAAGTGGTTTAAGTCATTTGCTTGTGTGGGGACAATGAGTTAAGTGATTATTGATATTTTGATATTTAATTTGAAAATATTTCATGACATCTGAAAAGGGATGGAAAGAAGACAACCATCTTGCTTTGTGTAGTTTAGAGGAAATAATAACATTTATCCCAAATTTAAGTGTAAGTAACAATGCAGCAACAATAAATAGAATATTTGTTATATAGATATATAAATACGTATAAGTTTTTGTGTATGTATATATATAAATATATATATTGCAAAGTAATTTGCCTGTACTTTTAAATAAGAGCCTGGAAGGTGAAATAGCTTTTTACGATTTGAACCAGCTTAAGATTTTAAGACTTTAATTTGTATATGACAAATCATTTTACAAGAGGAAGCAACAGTGTGGCCATATTAACAGTAGATTAAGCACTTCCCTAAATTCTCTAAGTGTAATAGATGAGGCTCTTGTCGGCATTGGTAGACCCTGAATTAAGGCTGTGGCAAGAACAATTACTTTCATGGTGTCCTATTCAAGTAAACAATGTAAGCAAGAGGTTCTGTATAGATTGGAGCATATGTTGTAACTTAAAGACATGCTGAAATGTTGTTCTGAACAGGGATGTTTCCCCAAAGTAAGGCTATGGGCTAGCTGCCCAGTTTGCAATATAACATGAAGAGAGAGAGTGAAAAGCCATACAGAGGAACAGTGCAAGGGAAAACAGTCTGGGAAATGCAAAACATACAGGGCCAGTGAGGTACCATTGTTTGTAATAAAAGATTGAAACATCTTGGAACAAAACTCTTGAAATAAATTTAGAAATAAAGTGTAATATTACCACAGAGTCATATTGTCAGTAGCAAGAGTGTTGGAGAGGGGGGAAAAAAAGGAGAAAGAGAGAAAAGATCTGAGTGGTAATATTTTAAAGGGTAACCAATGCTCACTAGCAGCTGCAGTAAGACATTAAGTAATAGAGCACACTAATGTTAACAGCTCTCTTGGTAAGAGTGGTAAATGAAATAAACCTCAGCATTCGGTGTATCATTAATCTATAGTGAATAATGGCACTGGTAGTGTAAGGAGATTAAAAAGGGCATTGTAAACATTTGTGGCTGTATAATATACAAATTAAAAATGTGTGAACGCTTGCAGCTGCATAATCTACAAATTAAAAAGTGTAATAGCGTTGCATTAATTACTGGCTGATCAATTCGCCCATAATTGCTGGCATGTAGATGAACAATTACAGGTCCGAAATGTTATTTGAGAAAGAGACATTGACCTTGGAACCATAAGAAATGATAATGTGTTATAAGGTAATACAGGCTTGTGTCAAAATCCTCTGTCGGTGTATGCTCTTGCAGGCTAGTTTGCTAGCAGCCCTAATCATACTTTTCCCCGTACGTAATTGTGACTGAGGAAAACCATTTTCTGCCTGTGTAACAGAAAATTCTGACTGCTCTGTATTTCCTGTAGTCAGTGCACTTGATACTTCTGTACATGATTTGATGGTCTTGTGTGGTGGGGCTGTGACATGAGTGGACAAGAACAGAGCAACTGGCATCACCCACCTGGACTTGCGCAGAGCATTTGGGGCTGCCCTTCAGGACATCCTTGTCTGTAAACAGGAGAGAAGAGATTTGACAGCTGGACCACTAGGTGAAGGAGTCGCTGCCTTGAAGGTCACACTCAAAGTGAGTTGCAGCCAGTGGTTCAAACCTCCAAGGGCAGAGGTGTGGTGAGTGGTGTCCCTCAGAAGTTGGCACTGGGACCAGAGCAGCTCAACACCTTTGTCAGTGACATGCACAGGGGGAGAAGGTGGATTTTTGGATATGCAATGACAAGCCTCTGATCTGTATAAGACAGAGGGGATGAACCATCACCACCAGAGGCTGTAGGTCTGGCTTTGAGTCCAGTAAAAGCCAAATCCTGAGAGATGGGATGGTGTTTTTTATCATGGCAATGTCCTCCCTTACACAACTCAATTGTAAAACTCCTCTCCTCTCCCTCCAGGGAAGCTCTTGAAGGCTTTTATTCCTTCTGATAGGGCATAACTGTCTCAACTGCACTGACATACAATGAAGTTGCCATGTCTTGAAAGGTGTCAAAATCCATCAAAGGCTCTCAAAGCACCTCCAGACTCATTTCTGGGGCCTTCTACCAGAGGTGCAGGACATTCCCACCAAACCTAAGAGCATTTCAACACATCAGACTTCGTATTCTGGGGGCTTTTCACCTGACTTCAGACTGATCAAGACAGCAACCACCACATCAAAACTCATCAATTCAGTCAACGAATATCTAAATTGCAACCATCAAGTCTCATTGTGGGACCCATGGGTGGTAGTGTTTATAGTCTTCTTTCTTTTTTTCTTTTTCCTTCCTTCCTTCCTTCCTTCCTTCCTTCCTTCCTTCCTTCCTTCCTTCCTTCCTTCCTTCCTTCCTTCCGCCACTTCCTTCCTTCCGCCACTTCCGCCACTTCCGCCACTTCCGCCACTTCCGCCACTTCCGCCACTTCCGCCACTTCCTTCCTTCCGCCACTTCCTTCCTTCCTTCCTTCCTTCCTTCCTTCCTTCCTTCCTTCCTTCCTTCCTTCCTTCCTTCCTTCCTTGCGCACCTTCCGCACCTTCCGCACCTTCCGCACCTTCCGCACCTTCCGCACCTTCCGCACCTTCCGCACCTTCCTTCCACACCTTCCTTCCGCACCTTCCTTCCGCACCTTCCTTCCGCACCTTCCTTCCGCACCTTCCTTCCGCACCTTCCTTCCTTCCGCCACTTCCTTCCTTCCGCCACTTCCTTCCGCCACTTCCTTCCGCCACTTCCTTCCCCACTTCCTTCCGCCACTTCCTTCCTTCCTTCCTTCCTTCCTTCCTTCCTTCCTTCCTTCCTTCCTTCCTTCCTTCCTTCCTTCCTTCCTTCCTTCCTTCCGCCACTTCCTTCCTTCCTTCCTTCCTTCCTTCCTTCCTTCCTTCCTTCCTTCCTTCCGCACCTTCCTTCCTTCCTTCCTTCCTTCCTTCCTTCCTTCCTTCCTTCCTTCCTTCCTTCCTTCCTTCCTTCCTTCCTTCCGCCACTTCCTTCCGCCACTTCCTTCCTTCCTTCGCCACTTCCTTCCTTCCTTCCTTCCTTCCTTCCTTCCTTCCTTCCTTCCTTCCTTCCTTCCTTCCTTCCTTCCTTCCTTCCTTCCTTCCTTCCTTCCTTCCTTCCTTCCTTCCTTCCTTCCTTCCTTCCTTCCTTCCTTCGCCACTTCCTTCCTTCCTTCCTTCCTTCCTTCCTTCCTTCCTTCCTTCCTTCCTTCCTTCCTTCCTTCCTTCCTTCCTTCCTTCCTTCACTTCCTTCCTTCCTTCCTTCCTTCCTTCCTTCCTTCCTTCCTTCCTTCCTTCCTTCCTTCCTTCCTTCCTTCCTTCCTTCCTTCCTTCCTTCCTTCCTTCCTTCCTTCCTTCCTTCCTTCCTTCCTTCCTTCCTTCCTTCCGCCACTTCCTTCCTTCCGCCACTTCCTTCCTTCCTTCCTTCCGCCACTTCCTTCCTTCCGCCACTTCCTTCCTTCCGCCACTTCCTTCCTTCCTTCCTTCGCCACTTCCTTCCTTCCTTCCGCCACTTCCGCCACTTCCGCCACTTCCGCCCTTCCTTCCTTCCTTCCTTCCTTCCTTCCTTCCTTCCGCCACTTCCGCCACTTCCGCCACTTCCTTCCGCCACTTCCTTCCCCCTTCCTTCCTTCCTTCCTTCCTTCCTTCCTTCCTTCCTTCCTTCCTTCCTTCCTTCCTTCCTTCCTTCCTTCCGCCACTTCCTTCCTTCCTTCCTTCCTTCCTTCCTTCCTTCCTTCCTTCCTTCCTTCCTTCCTTCCTTCCTTCCTTCCTTCCACTTCCTTCCTTCCTTCCTTCCTTCCTTCCTTCCTTCCTTCCTTCCTTCCTTCCTTCCTTCCTTCCTTCCTTCCTTCCTTCCTTCCTTCCTTCCTTCCTTCCTTCCTTCCTTCCTTCCTTCCTTCCGCCACTTCCGCCACTTCCGCCACTTCCGCCACTTCCGCCACTTCCTTCCGCCACTTCCTTCCGCCACTTCTGCCACTTCCTTCCTTTCTTTTCTTCCTTTCTTTCTTTCTCACTATCTCCCTTTCTCCCTTTCTCCCTCCGTTTCTCCCTGTCTTCCTTTCTATCTTCCCTTCTCTTCCCTTATACAATTTCTTAAGTAATATCTTTACACTTTCATACCACTGTATTACTATCAATAATAATAATAAAAATACTTACATAACAGATTTCCAATGCAACCAAATTGTCCTAAAACAAACCCCACACATGTACATTTACAAACGCCAACCATTCAGTGTTGTTTCACCCTCATCTGCCCCAAGAGGTCTATTAATGAGAATCTGGGTTACCCTTGCCTTCAGGGGCAGGTCATTACAAGAGCAGCCCTGAGGAGAGAATGAACCTAGAAAAGGTAAGAAATCTTTAAACTAAAGGTAGAAGGAAAGAGCTTTGCATAAAAGGGTCTTGGGTGGGAGATTGGAGGTATGGCTAACCTAAGACCAAAGATGGAAAGCAATAAAAAGAAGACTAGTCTTGAAAAGGAAGAGGAGATAATTAAATCTTTTCATGCGTAGGCACTAGTTATATCATCCTTAATTACATACTGCTTTTCTACTAGAGGCAAAACCCGCAGTGGTTTGTAGATGGATGCTATTGCATAATTAAGAGCAGACAAATCTGACACATCCTTGCTTTAGTCGCAACAGTAATAACTTTTCTAATGTAATGCATAAAATTTATATACAACATTTAGGCCATGATTCTGCACATTATGTCCTCTTGCTAATTACTTAAATAACTCCACTCATTTTAATGTTACTTCCTTATACTTAGAACCAATCCTATGTACATGCAGAACGTTGCATTAGCCCTCATCCCAGCCCAGAGACATTCTTAATTTTGTTCACTTGTCCACAATTAAATAGTCCTGTACCTCTCTATAGGCAATCTTGTTTAATTATACAGTTCACCTCCCATCTACATAATTTCATTGTTATTTTTTCATTCATTACATCAGGTAAAATCTCAGACCCTGCGCAAGAGAAGAACACCAACAGGTTATTGACAATAGCAGAGTACATTTTAGGTTCAATAGAACACCCCTGACTAAGAAAAAGTTCTCTCACAACTGAAAGCATATGACCTCAATGCTCTGCTCCATGGACTGGCTCTCCAAAGAATACAAAATCAAATTCAAGATCTTAGACCTGATAGTCACTGCTCTCCATGGCTCCTGCCCGGCTTATCTGAGAAATTATATCTTCCTGTGCAGCATCAACTGTCCATAACAAAAAACATTAACTGACCCTGGGAGTGAGACCTGAAAGTGCTGAGGGTGTGTGTGCAGAGAGTCCCAAAACACACCACTGAACCCAAGAAATGCAACTTTTCCAGCAAAAGTATAAAGGAAGAAAAACAAAAACTCCCTCAGATTCTCTGGCAGTATTCAGTTTAGTTTGGCAGGGATGATCTGTGAAGTGTCTGAGACACTGGAATGAGACTGGAACTTGTAGAATTCCACATTTTGTGTGGTTTTTCCACCAAGGATTTTCATCTCTTTAAATAAAGTTGCTTGTTCAGATCACCTGTTTTAAAGAGGAGATAGTCATTCGCTGGAAATGCCAATTCACCTCATTAAGTGGTGGGAAACTTCGTGGCTTTGCTGGAAACTCTGGCTCATCTCACTTTCTTGCACGTGTTCTCTGTGTGCTGTTGGTGGACACTGATGCCATGGACCCCAGGGCCATATGAAAACGTGAAAATCCTTAGATACCACTAGGGCCATTTTAATATATTTCACATTTATTTTTACATCTTGAATTGGCCTGTGATTCCACACTCCATTCACAGCCATTAAATGTCATGCATCTTATGTATGTGATTTATTATTTCTTGCCTTTCTTCTTTTTTGAAATATTTGGCTGATAATGGCATGTTCTTTTGAGGAAAAATATTTTCCACAGGATGAAGGAAAAAGTAGAAGAGTATCTCACACTTTTTATTTATAACTTGTTTTAGAGGTTTGTTTTTTTTGTTTTGGTTTATTTTTCCTGAGAAAACTTGAAGAATTTAATTTTCTTTCCCCATACAAAAAAAAAAAATTCAAAAGAAAAATTGGTTATTAAACAATAACAATAAAATAATAGGAAAAACCTGCCTAAAATATGTGGATAAAGATGGATAATAAAAATAAAATACTTTAAATTTATATTTTAAATTGTTGTTGATTCTATCAAAAAGTAGAATTTTGGTTGTTTTTTCTTTCATGCTAGATATAGGTTCATTGTTCTTTACGGCTTTTATAGGAATAATTTTGTGAAGGCAGTTCAGAAGCCCAGACTGGATCAAATCTGTATTTTCAAGTTGAAACAAAGTAATAAGTAACCTTGGGTTATCCATGAATGTCACAAAACCTAAAGTCAAAGGAGACAAAATATGAAATATAACCAGACCTTTTGACCACTGGTGGTGACTTTTAAATGATTCAGGTTTTGGACAGTCAGTTTGATATACAGTGTACAACCATGTGTTCATGAAACACAAAAGGTCCACTCACTGAAAAACTGTCCTCCCTGCCCCTAAATGTACATCAAATTATATTGTGTTTTGTGGATGGTTATCTTTAAATATGCAAAGGATTTATACATACACTTGCATATATACACACATAGCTATATATATATATATATATATCTATATATACACACTCATATGAAGAGCTAAGAGACTGAAGAAGTGCAACAAACTGCTTTTTCAGAGATCCTGTCCTCTTGCATGATAAGCAATTATAATTGCTATATTAACAATCATGACTTAATGGTGATTCTCTTTTTTGAATGTTACAATTGATAGAGCAAAGGGTATTTAGGTGTTAGAATGCTTGATGGAAAGCCAGTGCTGAGATCTGCCATCAGAGATGGTGCTTTCATTGCTCCTAAAACCTTCCTTATGATGTCCCTGAGCTATGAAAAAAATAGGTTGGAAAAGCAATGAGTCCCTTTTAAATCTTCCTTCTTTGGGATTTGATCATTGTCCAGAAGCCAGGCTGAATTCCAACAGCAACAGTAAAGGCAATAGGTAAATTTGGTTTCATTCCCCACTCTTCCAAAAGAATGTTATTACCTTCTGAAAGATTATGAAACATTAGATTTTCTCTATAAATCTTCCTAGAGATAAAGGAAAATCGATTATGAAATCCCAATGAAAAAAAATGTTGATTCTTAGTTTAACATTTTATTCCTTTTTATATTTTCAGTGTTGTTCATATAATGCTGCACACATTGGTTTCAGGTTCAATGTCTCATGGTTTAAGTAGAAAAAGCCCACTATGTTTTATATTTGAAATGAGACATAATTATGTAATGAATAAATCTTTTTAATGTCTTCATTACCAGTTTTGACTCATTCACTCTTTAAAATTACTTCAAGATTTTCCCAGTCCTCATATCATATCATCTAGAAATCATCAGTCACATTGAAATGACCGAAATCTCAGCCCATCATCATTTTTGATGTGATGTTATCTGTTGTGTCCTTACCTTGGAGCTGTGACAGTGATAGGTACCCCTCGCCCTCAAGGGCTGGCTGCACTTTAACCACAAAACATTTGCCCACAAATGTTGGTTGGTGTTTCAGGGAACCGATGGTCCGGATTGTGATGGCGGAGAAGAAATTAGAAGAGAAGAGAGTCTTTTGGTCAAAATCATTAAGTCCTTGTGGAGCAAGCCACATAGAAGATGTTAGTTGTTATGTGGTAACCAGCTGATTTTACAGCTCCCGTTGCACATAAGTAGCTTGAGCCTCTGCTGAAAAAAGGGAAAGAAGGGTGGAAAAAAGGCCATTTGGCTTCTCAACATGGGGCAAGACTCCTCTTTCACAGCATTTGTATGTCCTGCTATGAGGATGAAGAGAAAATAAAACAACTAAGCCCAGATGCAATCATTGTGACAGGCAGTTTGAACAGTGGTAAGGAGTGATTCTTTCCAATATTTAGCAAATGTTTCCATGACACTGATGCCTATTGTACTGTGCTTATATTTGTTACATTCTGCAATGGTTATCCTGTTTTATACATTGATGGTTTTTAGATGGACTGAAATTTTATATAAGTTCTCTTATTTGACAAGCTGCAGAAGAAGGGGAGAAGAGGGAATGAGGTGTTTTATACTATTAAGGTGTTTTATAACCTTCAGGGAAATGTATAAAAAATTATTTAGACTCTAATATTTGCTCCAGAATATATGTGCAGATTTGAAATTAAAACCACGAAGAAACAGAGATTTCAAGGTGGAAATCATTAGTTCTTTTGTTGCTGGCCTTTCTTTTCAGACACATCCTTTGAAATGAGTGATAACCAGGGTGGTCTAAAAGCTGTATGAAATCAGACCTGTAGGGAGGTAGAAACACCACACTCTTGCTCCAGCTGTTCAGCCAGAGGTGCAGCATGGTGGGGTGTATTTAAGGAACACTTTAACCAGAAGGGATATTGTCTTTACGCCTCTTGGACTGGTGGAATAGTTGGCCATTGTATCAAAACCCAAAGGGATTATTTCTGCAGAGTGTTTTTGAGGGTGAAATTAGTCTGGCCATGAGATCTACCTCTATGATCTTGCCAATGATGACTGCAGGAGAGGATGTGTGGCATGGAAATGGCACTGGGACATAGCAGGCTCGCCTTTGGTTGTTAAGTGGCCCAAAATATCTAAATGTTGACCAAGAATACAAAATTTTAAACAGAATGCTGATGAAAGGCACTGCTTTACAAAGGATACCAACCTTGAACCTTATTTCTAGAATAATACATACCACATATTACATTTGCTTTTTATATTTTTTATTTTATCTGAATTGAACCTTAACAATCATATCAGTCTTTAAGTTATTGGCATCCAGAGGCAAGGCTGAACTTTCAAAATATTTGTAACACCTGACTCCCACAGCTAAAACAAAGTTGTTTTAAAAATATGGCCCTCAGACTGTATAAGCTTATATCAAATTTTTCCCCCTCTCCCCTGTGAAGTGTGGCTTAGAAGTCGCAGCTGGTGCATTAGAAAAAAGAAATACAGTAAAATGAATAAAATATACTCTCATTCATATTTTCCTAGAGGCTCCTTGGTTGTTAATTGAAACTTTTGTCTACTTTATTGAACAATAAAAGTGACAGAAACTACTCTCAGGTGTCCTTCAGTATTAAAAAGAGGATAAAGGGTTCCTAGAAAAGGTGACAGAAATTAATGTGGTGAGCCCAGCTATCAAACATTTTGATATGTGAATTGCCTGATATTTCTATAATGCCTTCTTATGATTGGAAATGTTATCGCTTCTATTGAATCAATAGAAAATGTTAAAGCTCCGTGGTACCCCAATTACAAAATAAAGCTAGAAGGTTAACATCTGGGACCAGCACAGATAGAAACAATTTCTATTGTCATACCTTTCTGACAAGTAAATGTCAGAAACATAACACCTTCCGCCAGTCTCAGTACCGAGCACATGTAAAAGAGTGATTGCAAGGCAGTCTCAAGTCAAATCACCTGTCATCTCAGTTTTGACATGGAATTACTTTTGTTTTATGCATCTATTAACCTTGAACTATCAGCATTTGTTTTAATGTTCTGGTCTGAAGTGACCTAAATGTACTTCTTTAATGCACTTACTGCTGTAGCTAAAAGGGGGAAAGTACAGGGGGGGAAAAATCCTATTAAGAGGGGGTGGGTGAAGTTGTCTGTGGCTTCTGTGGCATCACTGGGAGAGCAGCACCCCATTTCTCAGCTCCTCCCTAGGGCTAAAAATATCAGGAATTCACCTGGAAAAAAATGTGGGGAGCCCAAAAGCACCAGTAGCATCTTGAACAATGTTTCTGACCTAGAGTCTGATGCTGTACATCCCACTTTTCCTCACACCAGGGCTTGAGGGAAGGAAGAAGGAATGCTGGAGGATGCAGAACTCTCCATCTGTTGCAAGACAATCAAAGATCTCCACATTCCCAGGTGTGGTGATGGCTGAGACATCACATCACTATCAAAAAACTATGTCTGAAAAATTGCATGTCCAATCTAAATTCCGGAGTCCCATGATAATGTAGCGATGTTGGTCTTCTTCTACAACCAGAACATACCACAGGATTACAGTGTTACCTGGATACTAGGATATGAGACTTTAAAAATTACACTAGATAAGCTTTTTGAGATTGTCCCCAATTTCCACTACCATAAAGATAATAAAAAAAAAGGTTTGAAATTACCCATGCTAATCATCCCTAAGCAAAGAAGAGAAAATCTTTTCACTTGTAAGTTTTACACTGTACCTCCCAGCTTGATTTCCCTGTAGTGTAAAGAAAGAAGGGTGTCCTTGAACCACCAACTGAACAAATTATGAACAAATTATAAATAAATTATGTCCCATTTAAGAAATTATTTGTTGGTTGGAACTGTTTATTCTTAAGGAATCACATAGTTTTGAGCTCAGCTTTGGAAACTGACTGCTTACAAAAATCCTTTCCATTGGAAGATGCAGCTTATTGATTCTAAATTTTATCTGGACATATTGCATATTTTTGGGCATGTTTAAGTTATTCTTAGAGCTCCTATTGCCCCAGTGCTTGGGCATTACACTTTCGTATGGTAATCCTCAAATCTTTCCGATGAACAATTTTTGTTAGAGGAATCTAAATTCCAGAGGTCTGGTCCATCAATTGTGTACAGCAGAAAGATCCAACTGCTTGACAATGACTTTTGGGTATATAAATTTGTAAATCCAGTGTACGTAGAGAGGGCCAAATATTTGTACAGGTCAAATATAGAGGAAGAGTGTAAGAGAGCTTTTGAAAGCATCAAAGTAGATCAGTGTTCACTTCAAACTCACTCCTCTGGTGTCCAGACTTGCACATTCAATTATCTTGTTGTTATCATTTGTTTGCAAACTACCACCTTCATCTTCTTCCAGGAAGACCTTTACTGTTACCTTGCACCACTGAGTAAGAAAATTTTCTCTGCCAAATCATTATATGCCATTATTCGGGGAGCTGCATTGACCCTTGAATGTGTGACTTTCAGGGGTTAAAAGAGTTCTTGTCATAACCTCCTCTTCTTCTGGGTTTTGCCTCTTCAAAACAAAACAAAACAAAACAAAAAAAAAAGGGAAAACAAAGAAGAAAAAAAATTGTTTGCACACCAATCTTCTAATAAGTACGGGATAAGAATCAACACAAATGTGCTCTTGAGACATAATTTAGGCTCCCAATTATCTTATAACATAATAGGATATTAGGCAAAAAATAACACTGGCTTATTTTCATTATTGCAGGGTTATCTTAATGAATTCAATAAATTTTTACAAGCATTTAAGGATGTGCAGACAACATTTGGACAACAAAAAACATGAAAATATGTAAACTTGCTACAGCTTGACACTGTCATATATTTGTAACTAGTAGATTTTAAGGCTTCAGAACTCTGTTCTCCAGTGGATAATTTCTATGTAGATTGATTTGTCTTCTGAAGAGATAATCAGGGAGCAGATATATTCCTCTATTTAAGTACAAGTCTTTTGGGGAACCCTGTCACTGTGGCACACATGGAGTGGAAAACTTACTTATCCTGTGGTAAAACATAATAGTCTCTAATATTCACCATACTTTTAAATCCAGCATATTGAAACATTGGTTTTTCTTTACTCCTATTGAGATATTCTGCCACAGACACAGTGTATAAGGATGAAGAATCAGGCCATTAATATAGTCGCAGTTGTAATTGCATTTTTTTTTCATATGAAGCTCCAAAACATGAAGTTAGCAGCTTGTTATGTGGGTGTGCATTAATAAGCACAATGGGGGTTCATAATAGAGCTTCAAGGTGCTAATGCAGCATGAATTAATGACTTAATAATTGCTATTAATTAAAAATAGAGCAGGATACTAGCCAACAATGCCTGAAAAAAGCCTTAGCAGTCTCTCTGTCACACCTCAATTGTGGCTGTTTCTAGGGTTTTTGTGCACACTGTGGGAATAAAATTTGGTTTGGGGAGAAGGAAGAGGAGAGGTGTGGAAAAGCAGGACCCTCAAAAAAGAAAGAGTTGTTGAAATGGGACAGAAGCAGAAGAAAATAAAAGACAGAGTCACTGTGAAAACTCCAACAGGGAAAAGGCCCAGATGGCCTATGGAAATGATAAAATTAAGCCTCAAATCGATGGTGATACTAAACTTGGGACTTGATTATCCTGACAGATGTGCATGCGATTCCCATTGACTTCAATAGGAGGTGTACGTGTGTCGCTGATGGGGAAACCAGACCTTAGAACCACTGAGCTGTGTTCACATAAGGAGAGTGAGCAAGAGCAATGAAAATCTCCTGGTAAAAACAATGGCTTTAGCTCTGTGCAGCAACCCATGGCTGAAAAACTTTGATGAGCAAGACATTTTCTGTAATAAAAAGAAATCTCTTTCAAATTTAAAGCAGAGAAAGTCTGCTACCGGGTGAAAAAATTACAGGAATCCTGTGGCATCCATTCCCTCTTCCACCTACTCAGCCTCCTTCTCCCACAAGGTGCTACAAGTGCCTGGGTGAGTTTCAATCCTTCACGCTGGTGCAAGCATAGAGTAACTCCATAAAAACCAGTGGTTTCACACCAGTTTTCACCAGCTCCATTGACATGCAGATCCAGATTGACGGGTGTAAAGAAATACAAGATAATAACCTAAAATGGCTAAAAAGGGTCTTGTCTGAAAACTAGAACGATAATTCTATGATTGAAAGGATGTGAACATTATAGCAACTTAAAGGGCTATTAAGCCAGTTCCTATGTGAATCTGTAGTGTGAATTGTATAAGCATTTGGAATGTGTTGATGATAAAGGGATTCATAAAAGTTGTTATGCTGATTTTATGTTGATGGATGTTAGAATATAAGGTGAGTTATTAACCAAAGGAAAGTGAGACTAATGTTTAAGTGCTGTGATATATGTGTAATTGAAAGCAATTTCTTCTATAGAACAAGGAGATTGTGGGCATAAGTGAAACAAACTTTGAATTAAATGCAGGTGAAGTGGAATCTGTTGGGTTTTCAGAGCCAGAAAACAAAAAGAAAATAAACTTGCCTGAAAAACAAATATTACTACTAGAAATAAATAATTTGCATTTATATAGAAAGTTCTATTCAGAAAAAGCCCAAAGCAAGTTACCCACTTGCTAAAGCATTTATAAATAATGCTGTATACACAGACAGGCATATACAATACCTTTTTCTAGGGATCATATGCCTTTCTTGCAGAAATGTTTTCAGTCACATAGCACTTCAATAAGACCAATAAAAAGACTATTTGCATCTTAAGAGGGGAAAGCTGAAGAAGTCAGAGGTTAACCAGCTTTAACTTGATTCTGCTGAAGTGAAGAGCACAACTATGCTGAGAGGAGTCCTGTGAGTAGAGCCTGGTGAGAGCAGTGTCTCTGAAACCAGTGGGAATACTGGTGTTCCCTCTTTTGGCACGAACTGGTGAGCCTAAGGTATCCACCAGAAGAAAACACAAGTTCTGCCCTTCAGCTGTCAGTGTGCCCACAGAAAACCCTGTGCCTGATTTTCTACCCCCTCACAGCAGTGATCCTGGCTGGTAGCAAGGAGGACTCGTACCTTAAGAAAAACCAGGTGAGTGGGATGCAGTCCTCTGAGGCTGCACCAATGGGAATGTTACAGGTGTTGGGGCCAAGCCTTGCAAACATTTGGCTGACTGACAACCAGCTGGGGCTGTTTTAGCTGTGGACAGAAGGGGTACTACAGTCAGATGATCAGCAGCTATGGATCTTTAGTCCCCCTGAATAAATGACGGTGTTGCAGCAACATTTTAATCAGTAAGAATTTGAAGTGACTGGCATAATCATGTCTCATGAGAACTGTAACAATCATGTATTAATGTGAGTAAATACTTTGCATACCACCATGTGTTCTGTACCAAAATTAATGGGACCAATTCAAATTGTAAATATCTGTGCGATCTAAGCAGAGCTTAAACAAGAATTGAATGGATTTGCAGACATTTTCCTAAGTCTTTGACCTAAAATCTTCATATATAATCATGATACTGTCTTTTTTTCACTGAAGAAGAAATATCCCTGAATTATTTTCCCCATTGTTTGCCACCATTTAGTAAAGGTGATTTTCCTAAAATTTTAGGTCCAGTTGAGGTTTTTATAGTTAGTCTTCCCACAGAAAACTGGGATCTGGTAGAAGACATATCAAGAAAATGTAACGGGGGAATAACCTAAATAAAACATTTATTCCATGTATACAGAATGGAGGAGAAAAAAATGATAGGTAATTAATTTTAAAAAATCTTATTTAAGTGCTTCTGTAACAAAATAAGTGATCTCTTCCTTCCACTTTCAATAGATTCTTAAAGTTCTACATAGTTTTAACAGTTGCTTGAAATAACATAATCCAAGGGACAGGAAAACATTTATAAAAATGTCGTGATTAGTGGAAGCACCAGTTAGATAGTAAACATTTAACATCTACCCTAAGGTCCGTTAACAATCAATCATTATATGCTGCAAATCTAACTACTGGAAATTTTCTATATGTTAAGCTTTCATTTTTAATTTCTGTTCCAAACACTTTTTTTTCTGAATCAAGGGTTAACTTTTTTAAGAAAAACCTTTTTATGCTTTCTTTCATTTTTACTTCTTCATATAAAAAAAAAAAAAAAAAAAAAAAAAAACAAAAAAACAATGCCCCAAAGCCATTAATGTTTGGATTAGAGCCTCTGGGACTTTTAGTACTTCACTAAGCTATGCTAACAGTTTCTGCCTTTTTTTACACACACCTAATTTTTTTCCCATTAATTATTTTGTCAGTGAAATAAAGGATATTGCACTGTGAATTGCTGCCTACTGTTTAGGCACTGGTGAGTGGGATAAACCTTTTATAAGTGACACTAGTCAGTGCTCAAACTCCAGCCTCTCCCATTGCATTCACTTGTCATTGGAATATCTTCCAGTTAAGCTGCACAGATCTGTCCTTCTGTCAGAGCTACCCTGGATTTGGAACACTGTGGTTCACCCTGTCCATGACTCCACAGAAAGCCACATTGCCAGGAGAGTCCCTCCATCACCTGCAAACTTTGTGAATTCTGGTTCCACTTAAACGTTCTTCTCATGGTCTGATGACTTTGGCACAGGATAATATTGATGAAAATGTTTGTCTTTGATGCACACTTTCTTTATGGGTTATCTGGCATTTAGTTACCCTCACACAAAACACCTTTATACTTGTTAAGGCACTTTTCACTGCTCTATGTTTTTGTATAGGTGAATACTTTAATATACTTCTACACAGTCCTTTTCTGGATTTGGCTTAATTTTCCAAAGGGTCCCAGAGGCAACAGAAAGAGAAATATATACATGTATTAAAAAAATAAAATATTGAACAAAAAACATAAACAAATGGAATTGTTGATTAGACAAATTTTTGTTAACATTTGAAATGGTTCCACATCCTTTGTAGCTCTGTGCTTTGTTAGGTTTGGATTTTTGGCCAGTCCTCAATAATGGTCATGTTTCAGAGATGGAGAGCTAAAACATAAAATGTTCAGAGGTTCCACAGGGTCACCCAGGAATGACATAAGAAACATCCCATTTGTGACCCTACAGCACAAGAACTCCATTGACTGAATGTGACAAAGAAAATTATCATAAACAATGGATGATCTTTCTTGCACCCTGTTTGTATTTCTTCCAATAGACCATGTCTTCTGCCTGATCATTAGGACTGTTTAATGGAGATTCCTAGTGCAGTGAGCTAATCTAATTTTCCAACATAATTAATTCTGCATCACCTCGGCAGCTGCATTCTGATGTCTAAAAGAAAATTTCTAATTATGTGAATGCTGACCATTGAGTTCCTGAAATCTGTGTGTTTAGCTGCTGTACCATTATCCAAGTATGTTTTTAAGTATTTCCTTTTTTTTTTTATTTTTTCATTTTATTCTATAAAGATAAATATTATTAACCATTGTGGAAGTTTGATGTTTTTATCTCTTGCTGTCTCAAATGGAAATGGTCTTTCCTTCCTTGCTCTCCCTCCTTGTATGAGCACTTATCTTGCTGGGCTGAAATGGCTGGAACAGCTGTGTCAGGAAGTTTTTAGACATAATAGGGAGAGCCAGGGTCCCTCACAGATTACAACGCTGATAGCCTGGGATCCCAAGCTGGAAGTCATTTGCACAAAAAATACATAGGTTAAAATTTGTGAAGGGTCAGCATAGTGACAACACAAATAGATACTTTAATCCAATTTCCTATTCATTCTACAAAAAGGCAACCCCTTCCAAAAAAACCCAAACAACTAAATAAACAAAACAGCCTACAAGCCAACAGCCAAAAACAAAAGCCTATTTGCAGACCTTGGGTGAAATGAGAAATGCCTCAAGAAATGTTGTGGAAAATAAAAACCTTCTCTATTTATAGTCAGCTCAAGGCAAGTTACTTTTGGGAGACTTCAATGTGAGTCTTTTTCTTTTCCAATACATAAAATTACACATTGTAGTTTCCTCTTTTTCCTCTCCCATATTTCTCATTCTCATTTTTTTTTTCTGGGCGGAAGGGGAAGGCAGGGGGAGGGAGTTTTTTGTTGGTTGGTTTTGGGGACTTTTGCTCATTTGGTTTTTTTTTTTTTTGTTTGTAATGAGTGCTCCTTTACATACAGATAAATGCAGGATTTCTGTGGGCATTTTCAAAATAGAACCAGTCCATCCAGGTTGAGTAAAAGCATTTTAGACATGGGACCAGAAAGACTCATGACGATTAGGTACCCAATTTCAATTCCCCCATCTGGTACAAATATGTAACGTCTTAGTGGAGGTTGCGATGACACTTAGAGAATTCCTGCAATCCCTTTCAAGGAAACCTCAAACCTACTGCTACTTACACACAGAGACATTGTACTGGAAAAAAAAAAGTCATTTAGTGTGCTGAAATATTCTGGGATTTGGTAGATTTGTTTTCTCACTAGAATGAGCTGGTTGTACTAATTCTCTTCTTTATTGCTTCTTTGAATTTCTGTCTTAGACTCACCTTTCTCCTACACTGTGAAAATATTTGGTTGACACAATGTGAGAGTGGTTTTATGAAAGTTTCTTTGGATTAAAATTAACAATGTCTTGTAACCATTACTTTTTCCCATGCAGAAAATTGAAGTTTTGTTTATTTTTTATTTTTATTTAATAAAATTCCCAGGTCTGATCTACCTGAAAAAAGTTACTCTTTTCATCAGAGTATTTATTTCATTGACAACACCTACACAAACTATTTTGGTTGTACTGTATGGGTGGTTTAGCTTAGTTTAGTTTAGTTTAATTTCCAAGTAGGAACAATACTTACTGTCACTCTTAACTATGCTATTGACTACAAACACAGGCAGAAGTTCCGAAGATGAAAAATCCTTCTAGACACTAGTGTTTCAAATGATGGATGGAACTGTGCAGGCAAGAGGCAGTCCAGGTGGCCCAGGAGTCACAGCCAGGAGCAAGGAAGGTGGAGGCAAACACTGGAGATGAGATGGAGATAAATAAATCTCACTCATCTTCTCTATTTCTCTGGATCTGTGCCAACCACGATTTTAATACTGCGTCTTATAGATATGTTCTGAGAAACACTCAGGTAAATTATTTTTCAAATATGATTGGCATTTGGCCTTGAATCATCTCTCAGGCTTAAGGCACCTCAGAAACACAGACGCCCTAAAATCAGCGAAGAACTGTAGAGTTTTGAAGTGAGTGTGGTATTGAGGTTTTGTTCATATGAAATTGGAAGTAGTAAAAATCTCACCACAGAAACCATAAAAATAACAAAAGTAATTACAAAAATTAAAACCCAAAGAGAGGGTCAGACCAGAATTCAAATCCTGATTAACTCATTATTAGAGCTTTACTCTTCAATGTGTTTACATTTTTTACATCGGTTTTGAACGAAAAAAAAACCATTCTCTTTCTGAATATCAAGAGAAAGTCCTCCAGATTGGAAAATTTGTTGGAATTTTCACTTCCCTAGTAAAAATACTGTCTTAGATGAAATTTTTGTTTCCCAAATACATTTTTTTCTGGAAATTCCCAACCTGCTCTAGATCTAGACTGTAATAATAGACTCCTGTGGGTCAAGGCTGTCAATTCTGGGATGTCCTTCTCCCCGTCTGGATTCTGTGCTGTGACACCAATGCT
This sequence comes from Camarhynchus parvulus, assembly GCF_901933205.1. Lineage (NCBI taxonomy): Eukaryota > Metazoa > Chordata > Aves > Passeriformes > Thraupidae > Camarhynchus > Camarhynchus parvulus. The sequence continues at coordinate 65,248,186 of NC_044601.1, forward strand.
TCAGAGAGCAAAGGAGATGTTCTGCTGGGGAGGTCTCATTGAACAGGAGTGGATCCAATGTGCTCTGCAGAACTGCAAATACTCTGGAAAATGCAACAAGAATTTAAGAAATATCCTGTTGTCAGCTAATACAGAGACCACATCTGCGTGACTGGAGATATGGAATGGAGAGCATTTCTCATGTAATTCATTAACATGAGACCCAGTGTCCAAAAATCCCAAACCCCTCAGGACTGGACTATACACCTTATGAGTTTTCCAACTATTGAAAAGAAATCAGCATGACCAATGCATTATTATTTTCCTGGACTGCCTTTGGAGAACTATCTTATAAGAGAATGAATAATCTTCTCTGTAAAAATAGGGGGGATGTATGGCAGTTTATCCAAACATATCCCAAAAGGGATTAATTTCTGTATTTGACCAAGTGAATAAACCTTTAAGTTTCATTAAATATAATGACTTCTTTCTCATTGACTATAGTGGGAGCTTAGACTCTCTTCACTTCATCTGTAGATACCTCCTTATAAAAATCTGTGTTTAAGTGCCTTAATCTGTGAGCTGAATGCTAGAAAGCATTTCTGGATGCTGTAATTGAAGTAGGTAAACATCTCCACTCCTCTCAAATCTTTATCACCCCTATAAGTAAAGCTTTTTCTATCATGTTGCTGTTGTGATCTCTTCAAATGAGAAAAAGCAAGCAAAAAATAAAGGGAAAAAAGGCTGTTGTTCATCTCACTGTAGTTTTCATCAAACAAGAGTTCCCAAAACTCTTTGAAGTTCAGTGCCAGTTTAGTCTCAAGAGAAAAACTGTCAGGAGAAAAGCCAAGAACTGAATAGGCCATGGCTATGACTTAAGGGCTGCCTTGGAGGCCATGGCTGGGGCACTGTGGAAGCCAAGACTTTGCCATTAATATGCTTCTGTTCACCAAATAAAATACCTACAATTGTTTTCAAAGCTAACCAGGTTATGGCTTTCATAAGCTCTACACTTACTCATAACTATACAAAAGGGACCTAACAGAATATTGCAGTCCCAAGAGTATTACCATAATAGATAAGAAAGATCTTTGATGGTCTTAAGGATGCGCATTTACTTACATTCGGTGACCAAGTTTCACCTTCAGCAACACTACCACAACTCAAGCTTCATTTAAAGTTTACTCTCAGGTATACAATAGCACTCATGCATTTTGCAGGCTCCTGTGTGTGGTGTGTCCTGCTTGTGGCACAGCAAGCACTGTCCATCCCATCTCACAAAAAAAATCAAATGTCTTTACATTAGTATTTTCATCACTGAAATCCCATGCAGACAGCACACTCACCTGGCCTCGTGAGAAAACTGCAAGGCACTGAATCTATGTGTGTGGAGGTGAAGCTGTGAATGTTACCTTTTTTCTGACCATAGGTAGAGGAAAGGTTACTTAAGATGTGTATAATACTGCAGCAGAACCTGAGTGAAATGGGAAAAGTCCCCAGAGAAAGAATTAAAGACAGGTGGTTTAGACTATGGCTAGTCCTGTATGAGTGTTTAAGGAAGTGGAAGGAGCTGAGTTGTTGAGTGATGAGTACAAGACAAAGAGTCTCACAAGCCAACATGGCACATAAGGGACTTATTTGCAGCCTCTTGACCTCTGCTCTCGCAAAGTGTCACCAGGGATCAGTTCACTCCCTTTGGGCTTTTGTGTGAAATTGAAGAATAGGTTTGAACAAAGCTAAGACTGGAGAATTTTTCAAATTTCTTCTAATGATGGAGGAGACCTGCATTGCCTGTCCTATATGGAAAAGATTACCAGTGATAGAGATTATTCCTCATGCTCCCAGCAGCTTCAGGCATGCAGCCCTGCTTGGAAATCCCCAGAGGAGCTGTGAGGGAAAACAAATGCTAGCAGAAAATCTCAGAGGCATGTGGCATACTGCTTAACAAAGCTTCTGTCACTTTCAGCTTGAGAAAATTATGCAGGAAAAAAAAAAAAAAACAACAACCTTAAAATACCTTGAAAATGAGTGATGCCCATTCACTATTGGGGCTAATGTCACAACATTTACTGCAGCACAGCCAAAATGCCTTCTCACATCAGGACATGTTACTGTGATTTGCATAATTTCCCCACTGCTGTGAAATGCAGGGGTTTGCTTCAGTTCTCTGATGCCTGTGGACATCTCCTGTGGACAGCACTGGGACCTGCACAGCCACCTCCAGTGGCAAATGTGTCTGAAGTTTGGGAAACAGACCATTGATGAATAGTGGTTATTGCTGTTTCAGATTAGCAAATCTGGCACCACTAAATGATTTCTTACTTCCAGATTATGATAAAGAGGTCTAGCTGTAGAGCATTATCCACTATAAATAGATATCTTCCTGTACCACAGAGAGGATGATATGTGGGGTGGCACACCAGAGCTGAAACTCCTTGCATACCAACCATAAGCAGCATTTATCATTCATCCATAATATTTGTGCTGTTCCAGCTATGCATATTTACTTTGTTGCAACAGACAGACAAATGGATGAAACAAATGCATTTGCATGATCATCTAGAAGTAAATTAGCAGTATCTGGTTATTGGGGCACAAACTTGAGCTACCAGAAATATTCTTATGTACGAAAGGAGGTAGACAAAAAAAAAAATCAGCCTGGAAAAGAAATTGTGCTTGGGAAATACCTGACTCAGTTTTCCCTTGGGGAGCGGGAAAAATTGGCATAGTTTAATTTTCCAGTGGAGCAAACCCAGCTATAATGGGAGATTTCAGCAGAGTCAGCATCACCCCATTTCCCACTGCTGCCCTTGAATGAGGCTTCTTCCTCTGCTGACAGAACCCTCTATCCCTTTTTGCTGAGCAGCAGCAACAGCAAATGGTGTGGCTGGAGCACACTGGCCCCATTTTGATCAGTGTATTTTCTGGGGTGAGGTTAGCCCTAGGTTCCCCTTTAGTATAACCCTGGAAGGTTTGGGCTCTGATCTATTCTGCACACCGTGACACACTGCCCTATGTAGCTCCTGTCTGCAGTGATTCCTTTGGCTTCCCATACACCCTTTTTACTTATTTATTTTGTCCTAATAGCATATTCAGGCATCAGGCCACCCAGAGCTGCAGCCTGAGCTGTGTCCAGCTGGTGCTGACTGGCCTTGTCTGAGGTGCTCTGGTGATTGTTGCGTTGGTGGGAAAGGAAAAGATGTCTAGCCAGATAATAAGTCTCACTTTTTACAGCACCCGATATTTTGTATCAGTGTCATTTGAAAGGATATCGCTTTGCGAGATTGATCCAAGGCTGGCATGAAGAATATGCACTCAAATCTCTTTTAAAAAGATTTATAATATTAACCTCAGGCTATTTTTAAGTCACCGTCGATCTTTATAGAACCAGTGCTGAGATTCATTTGTTTTCCAACTGGCAGAAAGTCTCTCTTACCTTTTGTAAGCCAGCATTGAACAATTTGGCTTTGGGTCAAACTGGTTTAATGAACTGTCTAAGGTTCAAACTTCATGCTCCCATTTGCAGATGTTCAATAGTCAGTCTGTTTTAGCAAAGGGAGTTCATTAATATTTGCAGCTAAAAAGCCTTCATAACATTGATGTGCCAGTGTCTGCTGTAAATCTCTTAAGTAGCTTAAATCTTTTTTATGTGGAGGCAAAAGGTCTGATTTGCTTCTTGCTTACACTACTAGTTTTATGTGAAGTTCCTTCTGTGGTTTTTGGGTTATTTTTTGGTTTTTAGGTATTTTTGGGTTTTTTAGTTTGGTTTTTTTTTTTCAACTGGCAGGTCTGAGGACAGAATCAGGCCTACAGATTAAAATACCTTTTTCTAAACTTTGTGCAAATGCTTTATGGACTGTAATACACACAAACCCCTTTTAATTTTCCATAGACATAAATGATTCAACTGCAATTCTTGTAAGCCCTTATAGTTTTAATTGAGAAGTGTGACCAGCAGATAGAGAGGGGATTCTGCCCCTCTGTTCCACTCTGGTGAGACCCACCTGGAGCTCTGCATCCAGCTCTGGGGTCTCAGCACAGGAAGGACATGGGCATGCTGGAGTGAGGAGGGACAACAAAATGATTAAAGGGATGCAGCACTTTTCCTGAAAGGAAAGGGTGAGAAAATTTGGATTGCTCAGCCTGAAAAGAGAAGGCTCTGTTGTGACCTAATCACAGCCTTCCAGCACTTGAATGGAGCCTACAAGAAAGATGGAGAGGGACTTTTTACAAGTGCCTGGAGTGACAGGACCAAGGGAAATATCTTCAGAGTGAAATAAAGTAGAATTAGATTGGATATTAGGAAGAAATTCTTCCCTGTGAGGTTGGTGAGGCATTAGTGAAATAATACCCAGAGAAATTGTAGATACTCCGTCTCTGGAATGGAGGCTGGATGGGGCTTAGAGCAATCTGCTCTGGTGGAAGGTGCTCCTGCCCATAGCAGGGGGAATGAAGCAGGTGATTTTTAAGGTCCTTTCTAAACCAGGCCATTCTGTGATCTTCAAAAAAGATTACAGATGTTGTTCTAGCACTTCTGTAAGAGAGTTATCCCACTGAGAAGTGGTTAATTTTTCATGGGTAATTACCATTCCATTTCTTCCTTTGGTTTCCTTCAGTCTGAACCACCAGAAAAGGTTTAGGAATAACTATTCTGTCATGGCTACCTTAGGTCATTCAAATATGGTGAAAATTGTTTCAACAAGGAAAAGAAAAAATTTCTCCTTTTGTTTATAACAGGTAAAAAAAAAAAAGCAGGAGGGCTTCAGCTGTAGCAAGAGAAAGGATAAGCTAAAAATAGGGGAGTTGGAGAGAGTGTTTAAACAGTGAGGGCAAATAAGTATTTGGATGGATTGACTAGGAAAGTCATGGACACTCAAACACAAGAGGTTTTTCTGAAAAATTACGTCAAAGAGCTGTCAGCAATAGTTCAGATATGACTGATCTAGCCTTGGGATAAGAAAATGGTTTAGTGACTTCTGATAATCTTTTGGATTTTTTGTCCTAGGCATCTATGAGTGTATAGCTTGGGTGAACTTTTTTGCAGAAAAGTAAATAGAATTTAACAAAGAGGAAACAAGTCAAGCTCTACGGATAATTTGACCCTGATCCTCCTTTCACCATGGGAAAAAAAACCCCAGCAAAACTAAACCAAACAATAAAGCTCACCCACACATACTTGAAGAACATTTTTCAGTGCAAGAATCTATCATATCAGCTTTTATAATGCAAGAAAAAAGACTTTTCTCTAAATGTACCATAGGTATATACAGGACCTACTTTTAATTTACTTTTATTTTGAACAGTGGGAAAAAACCCTTAAAGAAAATTTCAGTCTGTTCTAGAGCTTTTTTCCTTTTTGTTAATGAACATTCTTCAGTTGTACAGCTAATTAGTGAGTAAATACAATGCAACACAATGTGTAACCAGAGAGATGATGGCATATTAAGACATGTTCCATGGGGAAAAAAAAACTTTTTTAAAGAATGTAAATTTCCAACACTCTGCTTGGATCTAAAAAGAACGCTAGCCTCTTTATTTGAGAAAATGATGTTTTATTCTCTATAGTGTCTCTGGGAAATGGGAAGTGTTTAGGTAGTTATTTCTATGACCTTAAAATAGCCTTTACTGTCTTGGAAATGCAGGCTACTCAGCACATCTTGACTACTGGTTTGCTCTTTAGTCGCTTCAATGATACCACATATGCCCATCCAAATACTTCTTGCTGAGTTTCCCTTCTTTCTTCTTTCCCCCTCATGGTTTCCCTTTTTATTTTTTTTTCCTTGGCTGACTGCAAACGCTACATAATTTAGTTTCCCTACCAAGGCTTCGAAATGACTAATTCCTGCAACATATTTCAACACATCCTTAACTGCTAATTGAAGTCTGTGCACAAGTTGGTGGATGGTACGCACCGATGGGAACCTCTCTTGCAATAATATGCCGAATCCGCTCTTTATCTCATTCATTGCCGACGTCTCGTCTGCTGCAAGTCCAATCAATTTCTGTAGCTTTAAAAGATATGTCCTCTGTTAACTTTCTATGTGCCAAAAAAAAAAAAAAAGAAAAAACCCGACGATGGAAAATTAAGCATTACCTTTGCTGCAGTGAAACTTGATTGCTTCCAGAAGACTCAGGGAAAAAATGTTGTTGACATTTTTTTTACTTCCAGTCTCTGCATGGCAATAAGGTATGATGGCTGATTTATCAAAGAGAGTGTTCTCATCAAGCAGGAGAGCGAGAGAGAAAGTTCACGTCGCACAAAATGAGCTGCTAATTTCTTTTCCATTTCACTGACAATATGGTATTGGAGCAGCTGTGATTAGAACAATGGATGTTCCCAAACTGTGCTCCATTTAACTCCTACAAATCTGCAAGGTCATACAGTGGGAAAAGGAATTAAAGGCCCTTTTTTTTTGTCTATTCCATTTTACTATTTTTTTTTCTTTTTTCTTGAAGGAAAAGAAGGGGAAGGCAGAGTTAATGGAGACTGGGAACAGGTGGAGTAGTCTCTGAGGAAATTTTGGATGCCACTATTGTTAAGTCAATCAGGGAACCTTAAAGCTACCCATGAGCAAATCTTTGTTAACTAAAGAATTTGGAAACCCCAGTGCATCCTGGTCAAGGCAATGAATGCTGTGTTATGTCCGTATGTGTCTGTATAAACCACTGGTTTAGTCCTGGCCTCACAAGAATGCCATGCAACACCAGAGGCTGGAAAGGCACAGGTGGGAAAGGACCTGGAGGGGCTGGTTAGAGCAGCTGAACATGAGCCAAGCTGTGCCCAGATGGGCAAGAAGGCCATCCTGGCTTGTGTCAGCAATGATGTGGCCAGCAGGACCAGGGCAGTGGCTGTCCCTCATGTGCTGAACACTTGTGAAGCTGCACCTTGAATCCCGTGCTCATTTTTAGGTCCCTAACAAGAAGAAAGGCTCATAGGTGCTGGATCATGGCCAATGAAGGACAACACAGCTGAGAAATTTTTTTGAGCATTATATGAGGAGAGCTGAGGGAGTTGGGGGCATTCAGTCTGGAGCAAAGCAGGGACGTTCTGGCTCTGCACAACTCCCTGACAGGAGAGGGGTCAGGTTCTGCTCCCAGGGAACAGAGACAGGATGAGAGGAAAAGGCCTCATGTTTCATGTGGAGAAATTTTGATTGGATAATAGGAGAAATTTCTTCACTAAAAGATTTACCAGTCAGTGGAATAGGCTGCCCAGGGCAGCATTGGAATCACCATTTCTGGAAGTATTTAAAACACATGTGTGGTACTTAGGGACATGGTTTGGTAGTAGGTTTGACAGTGTTGTATTAACAATTTTCCCACCTAAATGATTATATGATTTTACAGTAAATTTATATCCAGGCCCCAAGTCTAACAGTCAGTGACTAAAGAATAATGACTTAGTTAGGATATACTTCTCGGACTTTGGACGCTTCAGTTCAGTTTCATTTTTTCTGGTATATTCTGAAGTGCCTTTGCCTCAGTTTCTCAGGTCTCAATGGAGTGATAAGGTTTCCCTCCTCCAGATCTTGTGGGCTTCAAAATATTAAAGATTGTGTGATATTTAGATAATTAATGGGGCTATGTAAGTATTTGTGATAAAGTCCTTTATAGAGTCATTCTTCTGCTACAGTTAACTTAACAGGCAGGTGATAAATATTCTGCCTCCTTGATTTTGCTCCCTTCACTGCAGCTTCCTGTCACTTCATTTTTAGGACTTGATTCTTTCCCTGCAGTGCTGACTTTATATCAGTGTAGTCTGGGGTGGAATTGCACTCTTGATCTGTTGGAGTAAAAGGAGGGACAACTTTAGTCCTACTCTTAGTACTCTGAACTTTATTCTGTTTTTGCCATTGCATTAATCTAGGCAAGATGAGAAATATATTCCAAACTGTTCATCATTCACTGTTTATATTTGTACATAGGCTACATTCCAAAGACAACAATTTAGCAATTAGAAATGGGCATTGGAGCTTCTACAGTCATTATGCAATGCTACAACACAGACAGCAGCAATGTCATACTCTGCTGGGATGTGTGTTTCATTTCCATCAGTTTTGATGAATTCCTCAGCATCTTTCTGATCTGAGCCATGTAAGCTAGGATCAAAATTAGCAGTTAGTTTGGCAGCATGTCTTTTTGGTTCTAGAGCTGCAGAGATATTGATAGATCGTTCTCTGCAATCCTCACAATATGAGCACCATTTGAAATTTGGAATAGAAGCTGCTGAGATACCATTCCCATGCAACAGTTTTAAAGTGAGACACAAGGCTTAGTGCCATTTAAAAATAGTCAGGGAAAGTATTGTTTCATTGGAAGTGGTTGAAAAGCACTGCTGGTGTGTTTATCTGGATATAACTTCCCAAATTTGACTGTCACTTTGTGCATATATATATGTATATATGTGTGTGTATATATATATATATATACACATACATACATATATATATATGTATGTATATGTGTGTGTGTGTAGATATAAATATAGATGATATAGATATAAATGTGTAACAATGATTAAATAGGCAATATTTGAGTATTGGGATAGCATTGCCCTATTTTCTAAACTCCATAGGACTCCCCAGCTGACACAAAGTCAGTTCTGTTTTATTCCCTAAACAGTCCATAGGCCTCTAGCAAAGCACCAAAAATGACACATTTGGAAAGGCAGAAGTTAAGCTAGTTTTGTTGCCTACATTATTCTGTTAAACTAATCCTATGGACTTCTTAACCATGCCCCTAGCTGGAGACTAGATGAATATATTAATTTTATGGAACCCATCTAAGACACAAGTGACATGCTCTTTCTCATATACATTTTCTTCTCCTTTACTCATTTTTAATAACATTTTTATTCTTGTTCCTCTCCAGGTACAAAGCTTTGGCAGATGGAATGTAAGTAGCATAGTTTTTACTAAGGATCAAATCACTGTTGGGTAAAACACAATTCCAAGAGCGTGATGACAATGATTACATGTGCTCCTGATGTAGAAGGAAGAGTTCCTTCCCCTTTCCACTTCTCTCCATATTTGCCTACAGGCAGACACAATTTACTTCCTCACAGCCAGATTTAATGCAGACCTGTTCTTTTCCTGAACCAAGCAAGTTCAGTAACATTTTGACTTTGTGTGTGGGCCTGATTCAGTACATTCAGTACAGACAGAATTGTTCTTTACTCTCCTCCTGCAGATGTTCATATTTCTCACAAAGACTGGTAGAAGTTACTGCATACCACTTATCTGTGAAATTATTAGCTCAGCAAAAGCTGAAAAAGTAGTAATCCCCATTCTGTACTTGGTTTTCTCTCTGATTTCTCTGCATCTCCTTTAGGGAAAAAAATAGCACTGATTATTAGTGATTCTAATGATTACTAGAATGGGTAGCTATGGCACTGGATGGTGACTGTTTTCTCTCCATCTCCTGACCTTTGGCATGTGTTGAGATACCTTTTGCATTTTCCACTGGATGCATTTTTGCTATCTGTTAAATATTATAACAGAACTCTTTAGCTCAAGCTATAGAGGGGCTCATGCACTTCTATATAAACTCACAATTTAGTCAGTGTGGCATAATTTTCCTAAAGAAATTGAACCCATGGTTCTGCACTGATATTAAAAATTCCCAATTTGAGGTAAACCCTAAAGCTTTCAGTGCCAGGCTGTCTGCTTAAAACAAAATAAACAAAGAGCTGTGTAAAATGAAAGGGCTTCAAGACTCTCAAATTTTCACAGGATCATTCGGTCCCATCATACCATAGTTTGAGCTTCTAAGTCAAAACATACCCAACAACAAAAACAACAAAATAAACACATCAAAAAGTAAACCAAAACAACAAACAAAACCCCACAAAACCCCAGCTTTTCCTTTCTGTAGCCTGGTTTTGTGGTTAACCATGGTGATAGCCCTGAGTAGCCCATGTCATTTGAATTGTGGAAAAAAATTATGAAAGTCTAAAACTGTAAAAGGAACAAATCAAGGGCAAGACAGAGTTCTGATTTTAATGAATCAAGCAGCCTTTTACAAAGGCAAACTTACCCCAAATCCTTCACAAACCTGGTTCAAACATGCATTTAATGCCTTCTTTAATATAATTACTTTCATATTGAAGTTAAACACTCAGGGCTCTGTTCTGCTGTCACACACTATGTTACTCAGGTTTTGTAGTCTTTTCAAGCCCTGGGTAAGCCACACAGCTCTGTCATGCATGTCCTTAAGCAAACATATAATTTGGGAGCTGTCTGGTTGTGTGAGTGTTTCTTGGTTGTTTGTGTTCACATATGCACACGTTCCATATTTATTCTTCTTCAGGCTTAGGAAATCAAGCAGTTTTGAAAAAAAGCAGTTTTGAAAAAAAGCAGTTTTGAAAAAAAGCTCTTCCTAATAAACCCAATTTTAATAACAAAAATGTTATCGTGTGAAAGAAACAGTCTTTACTCTGCTGGAACCTTCCCTATCTTAAGATGAGTTGGAGGAACTTTGTCAGCACAGATGCTTTGGGATTTCTCTTGTACAGAAACATGGTTCTTTGTGTGTAAAGTATCCCGGTGTAGATTAATGATTGAGTCAAAAGTCAATTGTTCAGCACGCATCAAAATTGGTTTTAATGGAAATTGTAGCATAGAAGTTTGCTTTCTAATTCTTTCACCACAAACTTTCAATTTTTAGGAAGTATTTACATGAGGGACTATATGAAACAGAGAAGATGAAATAAAGAACAGGAGGAAGACTCTGTACAGAAGAATTTAGAGAGAAATTAAATTTTCAGCTTCTAAAGCTGGCAACATTTGTGGCTTCAGTAAATTGTAGGAAGAAAGGGGAGGATTTTTCCCATGGTTTTGGGTCTAGAGGATGGAATGTACATACAGTTTATGCTTTAGGGTAAGGAACACTGAGCAGTATTTGAGTGAGTGGAGATTTTAGTCAAGTACCCTTTATCCACAGGGATGAAAAAGAAACTAACCCCCCAGATACAACAGTTCTGTGTTTTCAGCAAGACCAAAAAATTCTGTATCATTAGATTTGTCTTTCCCTCTGGAACAAAAATCATTCCCTTCCAGTCCTGAAGGAGACCAATTTAATGTTATATATGAGCCACAAGCTATGTCACAGAAGAGTCAAAGATCTTCCTCAAATCTACAAAACAAGTTGCTAGCAAAAGGACCAGACTACCAGAATCATGATTCATAGCCCCTTACTCACATCATCTCAATTTTGACTCAAAACTAGTGCTTTAAGCCATACAGGACTTTCAGTTCTTTATCAATTCATTTTTTACTGACTTCACCAGTTTCAAGCCTTAGGAAAGCTACAGTTCAGACAAAAAGTGCTTCTTCTAAACAACTCCCATCAACTTTATCCCTCAGAAAAACCTTCTATCAGCCAAGCTTAGTGCTGAGTCTTAAGGTTGCTGAAGATGCTGATCATTTTAATTTAAAATCTTCACTCTGAGTAGAATATTCAAGGTTATGAAACTTCATTGCATAAGCAGAACACAGAAATTACAGAGTGTTGCTCCTTTATGACATTTATTTAGGGATTCTCAAGAACATTACCCTTTTTTCTATACCACTTCACAGAGGAAAAGTGGGTTTTTTGGACTCCCTGAGGAATCAAATCTTTATACCTCAGTTTTACTGGAAAATATTAAATATTTTACAGGACTTAGCATTGTCTCATAAATGTGGTACACGATACCTGGAATCCTTCACTTTTTCACCCATTCTGTATATTTTTAGACATTACAAAGAGGTCGCTGGCCACTTGAAGTAATTGAGAATTTTATGAGCAAAAATTACAGAGGATGCAATTTCTACAAAACTGAAATCTACCTGTAAATACCATGGTCTTTGGTCAGAATATTGTCAGGTTCTTTCCACATCTCACTGAACAGACTGCCTGAAGGATGGATGATAACAGTTGTTTTTATGTCACATACATATTGGTATAAAAAGTATTTGATTTATAGAGGTCACGTGTTTTGGTGAAAAATAAAATGGGATATGTTTCAGCATTGTACAAAGAAAATTTCCTTATTTTCGGCATCCTCAGTCTTTCTGTTCTAGGTAACTCTTCACTGTCAGATTTGTATCACTAAGCCTGGGATAAATTTAGCCAAATTTAAGTATTAAGATGGGGTTTAACCTTAACTTTACAGTGTTGGATGGAGTGAGTTAGAGAATGATCCACCCTACACAAACACCCATCAAAAAAATCATATGGGTTGAGTTTGTCTCTGAAGAAGTTCATATTTGTTTTCTCTATAAGGACAGTGTGGATAACTGGTTTGGTCTAGAAACCAATTTTCAGATGGCTAAACCATGGGGGCATAAAGAGCAATCTTGGTAGAAACTCATGTGACAACTTGATGGCCCCTTTCTTCCTGTGTTCACATTTCTCCAACACCCTGAATAATAAATAAAATTTAATAACTTTTTGCAGAGCTGGAGATGGGGAGCCTTCCTTTCTGCTTCTTTACAGTAGAATCTGAAAATCTGAGCTCCCTTGCCTCCCAAGAGCAGTGACACAGGTGACAGGTACAGCAACACTGTAAGGGTAGGAGAAGTCTGGGAGACCCCCTCCCCCAGAACAACATTTGTGGGTAACACAGCAAGTTACCAGGTGCACTACAGTATATAAAAAAAAAAAAAAAAAACAAAACACGGGCTGGGGCCTCTGAGACGATCTCAGAACCTGGAAGACAAAGTTTCTGCAGCGAAATGCTTTCAGTCCCTTATTAGCTGGTCTCTAACAGGGCTTGCTGCGTATAATGTAGGCCCAAAAGGATTTCAAAAGGATTTCCTTCTCCTTGAGGAATTACACACTCTATTAGTGGCACTATTAGTTTTTGTTGCCCTGTGATTTTGCAGTATGCATCACAACAGAAGGCAGAGTGGGAGTTTGAACAAACTCTTGGTTTCTTCAGCTCTATAAAAGCAATAAAATGCCCTCTAATAAAACAAAAAGAGTGCACACGTACAGGTTACTTCTCAAGCACATCTGTGGCAATATGCATAGATATAAAAATATCTCATCTATATATTTACATTTTTATACATAAAGAGATATATATTTGCTTAGGTTTTGTTTTGTTTTGTTTTTTGTTTTTTTTTTTTAATTACTTTTTCATTTTGTTTGGAACACTCGGCAGCTAGTGACTAAAAAATTATTTTGAGTTTAAAAGCCAGAAAAGTTTAAATGACCTTAGAGAGCTAAGTTGTGTACTTGTAAGACCTCTTGTATGATCTCTAGAATTGCTGTTGACAGATAGAGCCTGATTGACTGAAAATCAATGTGATCAGATGTTTTTATGGATTATAGTGGCCTCAGCTAATTACACAAGATTGTCTTTCTAGATCCAAAAGGTTTCAAAGCAAACTCCAGGCAGATGTATGCAGGATTAATCTGCAGACTTGACAGTTTTTCCTAATTATCTTTTATAATAGCAGAAACTGGATCATCTCTGAACTACTAGAACAAATAAGTTCTGTGTTAGCATCCCAAAGCACAGCCACCTTTAGTCTCTCTATATTTGCCTTCAAGCACTTGTTTTAATGGTTATAAACACATCTCTGCATTTTATCTCAACTTTCCAGTTTTCTCAAAGTCAGTACCTGCCGCCCTTGGTGTTTTCTCACTGTGGGAATCAACACCTGATATGCAGGATTGTTTTTTACAATTTACTTTCATATCTCTCTTAGTCGAAAAAGAGAAAGAAAGGAAAGGGTCCAAAAACACATTTCTTGTGTAAAAAGGAGGGGATGGGTTTAATTTCATTTATATAATTAATCTAAATATATATATATTAATTTAAATATATGTTTTCATTTAAACAAATATTTTATTCAAAATATGAAATAGTTTGTGTTCAGATTGAATTGCCTTCCCTGACCCCCTCTGGTTTGTTTTTCTATATTCTCAGGCACATTATGTGATCCTTGGAGTAGTCCTTGAAGTCCTTGGAGAGTTGGACTTCAATGTTGCTTGTGGGTTCCTAGCAACTCAGGATGTTCTACGATTCTATATTATTATTATTATTATTATTATTATTATTATTATTATTATTATTATTATTATTAATTCTGGTTTATTTTGACTGTTAACTAATTTTCTCTGTAGCTTGTGATTATATCTGGGTCTACAAATTGTGTATTCTATCACAACTAATGTTTTAGCATGGTCCTACTTTAGACTAAGAATCTGTACTTTCCAAAGTTATTTGTGACAAATCAGAATATTGCTTTGGCTACATTATCAGTATTTGCACATTTAGGACATCCTCCAATCGTATAAGAGCTCAAGGCATAAATCCCCTCTTTGAAGCTCTTTTTTCCTAGCCTGAAAACGCATTCTTGGAAGACATTACCTTAAAAACAATCTTTCCACTGAAGGGTTTCAATTTCCATAATACCACCTACCTTTGTAACGAGGCCTTGATGGAAAGAGGTAAAATTCCCTGTCAGCTTTGCCAGTTTTTGCTTTACCTTCATTCCTCCTGCTCAAGAACAGGGATGAGGATAAAAATCTTCATTTGATGGACACTGGATCTCCATGTAAAGAAAGCCAAGAGGCCTTGAATCAATGGGGTTTGTGAGCCTGAATTAATTTATACAGCTGAAATTCTTTGAAATCCTGAGCCACAGAAGTTATTGAGATGTAAATTTCTGGAGCCATGACAGTCCTCTCCTTTTAGCCAGCGTGGAGGAATACTCTGAAACATTCACTTCTTTGGCCACCCCAGTGTGGTAACTCACAATGTGCTCAACTTCATTGGGAAATAATCCCAGGCTCCGGAAAAATATGTCTTGATACTTGTCATGGGGGCTTATAAAATGGAGAAAAATCATATATTTAAAGGAGATTTATTTTTTAAACCATATCAACCAATTAAGACAATAAATCAATTATATCTCTCCCAACATTTGACCATGGAGTTGTGATATCAAATGGAATTGGTACTTCCTGAATGAATGACAAATTCTTGAGGTTTCAGAAAGTAGAACCCAGAATGTGCAAACATCACTCGGTAAGACAAGGTCTCTCAGCCTTGAGGAGTTACCTTAGCCTGCATCCTGACACTTTTGGGGTCTTTTTAAACTCATTTTTGTCACTTTCATTATATTTTGGCCCTTTTGGAAAATGCTATAAGTTCACTTTCCTGGTTGATGTTTACCCCCACTCAGTGCTTTGAGCACAGTTCATCCACTCTTTTGTGAGGATCTAGAGACCACACGGAGTTATTTTAATACCCTTGCAAGATCTTTTCACTTTGTCTGTAACAAGGAAAGGATAGTGATAAAAAACCCCCACAACAGATGCATCATAACTGAATGAGAACTCACTCAATTTCAGAATAGTCAGTATGGCCAGATTGTAGTTTAAGTGCAGGCCCACAGATGAATACACAATTGGTTGGACACTTAACCACTGTTAATGGCTACTTCCAGAATGTGTATAAGTCAAGGGTTCCATTCCTACCTTCCATGGATCCAAGTGCAGCATTATTTTTTGCTAAGGGTGAGAATGACTGTTCACACTCTGCCCATCACACCTTGTGACAGTGTCTCAGCGTTGGTATTCTGTGGAGAGGTGTATTTTAGTATCAGACACTGCCAAGCACCAGGATACCCAAATGGCATAACCAGGATACCCAAATCCACCTTGGCTGAGGAATTTCCTGGGCAGAGCACACCCCAGCAGGCCTGGGGACACATTAAGAATGAACTGTGATCTTGGCTACAAGTAAGTCCCTGGGTCTTGTTTTTTTCTGAAAATGGAGACAGATTTTAAAGGTGCAGAAGATGGAGCCCTTAGGCTGGATGTGGTGCTGATTTGAAAGAACGATGCTCCTTTGGGGGTTGGTGTAAATATTCAAAGAGACACCAGAAAAAGCTGATTTGGTGCAGTGCATCCTTCTGATCAGCAGCACACTCAACACACATGGAGGTGTCAGTGGAAAGTACAAAACCAGGTCTCTGCTGGATGTGTGAAACTCCAGCCAGAGCAAGAACAGTCTCTGTCAGAGAGGCCCAGGGTCACACTGGTGGTGTGTGTCAGACACTGAGGAGAAGGGACACAGTCCCTGCCCAATCACCAGGCCACACTTTCTTGTCATGTCTTTTCCATTTTGGACAACTTGCTCACATTTGCCTTTGATTCCTTGCAATGCTACCTACCATTCACATCTCCTTTCCCTGTCCCTCCCTGACCACATTTGGGGTGTGGGGTAGGAGCAGGGTGTGAGCAGGTATAAACTGGAGAGCCTGAAATATCATTAATGGAATTTACAGCAGCTATGAACCTGGTGCTCCATACTTTATCCCTGATTTATCATTTTTACAACATTTCACTGTGAGAGTTTATGGCAATTTATGTCATTACACAAATTATACAAATTGCCATTAACGGATGTAATGTACTATAAAGAATTGGAAGCATGAAGAAAAAAATTATTTGAATTTTTCTTCTGCATGTTTGCATTGCTTTATAGCTTAATTTATCAATTCAGTTAATTGAAATTTATATCATTAGAAGAAAATGCACTGAGGTGCTTTTTTTTCCTCTTCTTTTTGTCTGGTTTTTAAATTATAGTTTCTTCTTTTTTTTCTTTCTTTTTTTTTTTTTTCTCCATTGGACCATAATTGCTGAACCTTTTCTCTGTCAAAGGAGATAAGGTGAAAATGACAACCATCATTTCTATCTCTCTCCCCAGAGACTGAACATATCACCTCTGTGTTAAATTTACCTCCACACATCTTTGCTTTAGGCTTGTGAGTTAATCCCAAACAGTCCCTTTAATTCTGAAAATATAACACAGTTTTGGAAGATAAAAAAAGGCACATATTTTAGTTGCTTAATCACTCCTTGTTTTTTTAGACAACTTCCAGTCTCCAAATACAAATTATGTTCTGCCACTGCATGGTTAATCCCAAAGCTACCCCACCAGTTATCAATAGTAAAATTATAGGGGAATATTAATTCTTCATTGCAGATAAACCTGGATCATTATTCAGGTTCTTTGTGTGATGTGTGCTACTAAAACACAAACTAAAAGGCCATCCTTCCCACAAGATTTGCAAAATCTGATGAGAGAAGAGGCAATTTACAACAATCTACAGGCAATGGCTGTATAAAGAAAAACAGCAACCTCCATGCAAAAGACAGTCTCACAGCATTTTCCATGCTGCTTTCCCATTACACAGATTTTCATTTGGAGGATTGCAGGAAAGGTAAATTGAAAACATATAAAGGGAATTTGTTTTTTCCTCTTTCATATATGACCTGTTCTCATGCTGAATGAATCTGTGAACCTGACAACCTGACAGAGAGAAAAAGGAAGAAATAAAAATACCAACTTCACAGCTGAACTTAGGAGTTTTTACCCAGCCTCAAAAGTAGTCTGAAATCACCCTAGGGCTAACAGAGCTATTTTTTCTTTTTTCCTTTTTTTTTAAGAAGCTATATCTGGGACAAAAAGCTTGAAATCCAGGGATAATCAGGATTTTAAAAATTTTGCAAAATCCCTTTCTATTCTGAAAGAGAATTCTTGTGCAGTATGTAGAAGTGTCAGCCTGATTCATGTATAGGACAGGAGCATTTTCCCTGTGCCTGATTGCAATGGATTTAGCCATATAGACACTTCATGCATTTGTTCTAGCAGTATTGCCTCTTTAAATCACATTGGGCTGTTTGCTTCAAAGACTGCCTTTTATGCTCATTAAGCACAGACTATCAATGCACTAAGGCCAAAAGGTTTTTTTCCACCTTTGCATGAGGAAAGTACTTCAGCATTAGCTGAGCAGTGCAAACTTGTCCTCTCATGATGAGATTGACCAAGGCTGTTCCCTGATACAAGGCTGTTTTCTCTCCTGTTCCCAGCTCTTGCAGGGTCTTGTGCTTATATTACACTTCTTCCAAATCTTTATATTCCAAATCTTTCTTCTCCTTGAGGGTCATCCACACCCCTGGGCTGCTGAGCGGGATTCATTCCTGGCTCCTATTCACTGGCCCCATCCTGCATGGGCTTACCCTTGGCAGGAGGGAGAGATGTGAGCACCCATCTCTATCCAGACGAGTGCCCTCAGTGGTGTAATGCAAGAAGGAGCTGCCTCTCCTTATTTCTGGATAAAAATAAATAAGTTTGCAGTGCCTGGGAGGTGAACCCAGCTTTGTCAATATATGTTTGTCTTGTCCAACAACTATCCTCAAGGACTGAAAAGCTTTTTGGTGAAAGGCAAATCTCAAACATTCAAAGACACAGAAGGACCCCAGGGTATTCAAACCAGCCATGACCGTGGTGCACCTGTAGAGTAAGTGCAAAACAAATACGTAAATATTCAATTTTTTCTTTGGTAAAACGTTATGAGCTTGGAGATAACTACACTGCAATACCTTTCAGCTAATTTTAGCCATCCAGAAGTTGCTATCTACTTTATGAAGTTATTTGTATAGACTCTAAATTCAGTGGGGAGCTGCTGGGAGAATTTTATATATTAGATTATTATCCTTCCCTGGCTTAGGTACTTCAATTTTAGCTAAATAAAATCAAGGGAATGTATTACATTTTAAATGTATATAAGCAAATGTAGGGTTTTAAGTATTACCTGACATATCATGTTTCAAACCATTGCCTACAGTGAAACTGAAGTGTTGATTTGGTTTAGGAATTTACACTTTATCTTCTAACCTCTCAAGTCCAGATCTTTATAAAATCAGTGTGAGGCAGGAATCCAAATGCCGTTTCCTATTTTCAGGCCTTTAGTTATTTTTTTTTTTTATTATACAGTCCTGAAAAAAGCTCATATAACTCAATCATTATTATTCTAAGATCCATAAAAAATCAATAAGGTTCTATAAGTCTACTGAAATAGTGAATTAGCTGCAAAGTAGTTAGCTCCAAGCACCTCAGGAACTGAAAAATGTGTTTTGGAGAAAAATAGGAAGAAAAATAAAGCATTAATTGACTTTGACATTCAGAGTCAGTAAAGCATAAATATACTTTCTCATCTATCCTGCTTGTTTTATTTGATTTTGATTTCTGCTCAGCTGACTACAAAGAACACTCTAAGCACAGTGCAAACTTTGTCCAAACAGTAAAAGTTATGGAGCAATGAGCAAAAATGCAAGAGTTAGGGCAAATGTTCAACTGCAAATGCAAAATCTTTTCCTCAAAGGATAAGTAAATTTGATGCAATTGCTTTTATTACTAATTTACTTCACTGCACTTCAATGTGCACCTAAAATTCATCCATTGAAAATTTAGCCCATATGCACCACAGTCAAAGAAAATCTCTAGGGAAACGTGATCATATGCTGTGATGACTTTCTAGGGAGCAGCAAAAACAAAGGAAAAATAGCTACTACTATTTCCAGATAGAGAGGGCAAACTTGAGGGGAAAAGAAAAAATAAGAAAGGAAAAATTAGTAACTTACAGCAAATATTTTTAAAAAGATAAAAAAATATCCTGGACACTGTTACATCACTAGAGCAGACTCAGCAAAAATTGTAATAGATTGTGTACCTTTGTCAATAACAGAATTCCACTGAAATATTTTATTTCCCCATTGTTTTTCAAGAAATTTACTAGTTATAATTTCAATTGCTACAGAATAAGCTTCTACAGCAGAGGGAAATAATTTCATCCATACAGCCAGTGACAGTGACAAATTTTTACAAATTCACAAACTGGGCAGGAAGTTATTTGTCCTTTCTGAGGATGTAGGCCAAGAAATTTGGAAAAAAAAAGGGATTTTTCATTAACAAATAATTTTTTGTAATGGTAGATTAGTATATAAAATCTGTGCTTTATTTTTGGCCACTAAAATGACCTATCTTTGAGAATATGCTTACAAAACAAACAAAGGAAGTGTGTGGAAATGAATACAGAAGATCTTTTGTATATAGAGAAGATACTGAAGAATAAAAATGAGAGAAAAACAGGGGATGCAATGGAGAAAACACAAGTCATTTTTTTATTTCTACATTTGTCTGGTTTGGTTTTGGAGACTTCCTTGAGGGACTAATGAGCCCTGGGAGCAGCTAGCTGAGTTTATCCAGCAACTAGAAGCATTTGGAATTGAACATATGTTTCAAGGCCAGCAGCTGCTCCTCTCTTTCAAAATTAATATGGCTTTTTGGGAGATTGCAATAAGTCCAAAAAAGGAGGCAAAATAGAAAGTACAGGCAGACAAGGAGAATGAAAACACATATAGTCGACCCTGCTTTTAAAGCTTTGCTGAAAGTTGTAAGGTTTTAGCCTGCAAAAGAGAGGCAGGGAGGCATATCCACTGTCCCAGCATCAAGAGATATTACTTTCCTTCACATGACAAGACCCACTGCACACAGTCCTTGGATCCTTCGCTGATTTTGTCAAAGGATGTTTTTGTTAGCAGCAATCTTGGAAGCAGTGAAGACGAGGGAACTAAGGCATTTCAGGACATTTTATGGAGTCCCATGATAATAAGGCTTCAGCATTACAGTTCTTATTGACTAGCCATGGGTTTGTAGCTGGTGCCCTGGAGGCGAAGAGCGCATTTGTTCAGTCTAAATTTCCTGTATGCAACTGGTAAAACAACATATGTCATAACAATGTGATGCACAGTTCTGGATCTGAGCAGAAGGATTTATTTTGAAATTGAGGAAGTTTTGGCATTCACATAGACTGGCCCACCACAGACCAAACTGGAGAATATCAATGAATAAGTGCTTCCCACAGGTTTATCACCCTCAACCCCTTCACTCCAGCACAAACGGTAGATAGGTATCCTGTTATTGAAATAAAACATTTAGAGAGTCAAGAAAACAGACAATGGGATTTCATAACATTAGTGCATCAATTCATCTAGTCTGGCTACCACAGTTTCATCCTGTCATGTCTGTCTAGAAGCCCAGAAATAAAGGAAGGTACAAGTCTAATAATTTATGCCTATCAGACAATCATTCAATATTTAAAAGTACTCGCAAAATATTTTTTCCAATATTTTTCCTAGGAATTCATTAAAGTCTTCCTTGATCCCATTTTTTTTTGTTTTACTTTTTATTTGCATGCTTCTTTTAAAGGTGAAAGACTGGGTATCTGAAAGCCAGGCCTAAGAGTCCTTGGGTTTGGCACAAGAAGGCAGCTTATCTCACTCTGTCATTTGTCTTTTATGTATGAATACACATTGTATGAATGTATGGATATATTTTATGTATTTAATTTATAGAACACTTGTTACATCCAAAAAAGGAACAACATTTCTTTTTACTCTTTGTAAGTTTTTCAGAACTTTTAAAACAGGGGTTTAAAGTACCTCTTCTTTCTTGCTTTGTTTGTATATAAACTGATATCAATCTTTCCATTTGTGGCAGAAATATTGGAGATTTCTAACACGTCTGGATTTTATCTCTGTCAGCAATACTCTAGTGGTAGTCTTTTCAGCTTCACTTCACTGGAGGTTAACCCATCCTTCAAATTAAATACTCTGAGCCTAATTTGGCCCTATGGGGAATCCAGAATGATTCACTTGACACCATCATCTTCTTTCTACCCTCAAAGCAGAAAATAAAGCCTGAAAGAAAGTCAAGTCTTAATAACACTCCTCACTGTCACCTAACCTGAATGAATCCTTTCTTCCTAAATCTTGTGGATGATGGTAATTTGCAGCTCTGTCAGAAAGTTAGTGATTCTGAGCTTTTTTGGAACAAGGGACTTTTTCTGACTCAGGGACCTACCCAACATATCAGCTGTCCTGGGCTGCCTCCTATATCCTGTGAAATCCTGCAAAGGCAAGGCTATCCATGCCTCCAGGGCAAAGGAAAGCCAGATTCCCACTGCCATCCCAGCCATTTTCAAGTGCTGACTGAAGAAGTCTCAGTTAATTTCTCAATTAATTAAAAATGTAATTATTTGATGACGTTAAGTGGCAAACAATGGTAATTTTCTCCTCTTTCCATCCATCTCTTTTCAAACTGAGTCTGCAGGAGAAGCAAAGATTATTGTCAAATAGAGGTCCTCTCCATGGCATTTTAGGGCCCTGAGTTTGATGTACAGTTTCAAACAGTTTCAAAAAGAAACAATAAAGGATATTCTGAATGGACAGGTTCAGATTATGTCTGTGAGACATAATCTGAACCTGAGAGACAGCTCAGGTTAGTAAGTGCTGCTCTCAGAAGGATGCTGTTGACAGAGCAGGTACTAAGCAAGCAATTAATAAAACAGAAGTTGGGTGCTTACAACTAGTTTTCCCTACTGTTCCACATCTGGAATATCCCACATCTCATTTCCTGGATGCTTGCAGGAAACAAATCTGTGAACTAAGAGAGTTTAGATCTAAGGGCCATCCCTAGGCTTAGAACATTGTATGAAGCAAGTACACTGACAAAAAAAAAAGCCCATAGAAATGAAAAAGGGGGATATAAATGTGATATTATTTTCAATGGAATAATAACAAGGAACATAAACATGAGTTTGGGACATAGTGAGACCTCAGCTCAAGTTTTTGCAGCTTGCCACACAGCCTTACCATAATCTTAACACATTTAATTATTAATACCTTCATGGTGATGAATCAAAAGTGCTGCATTTGACTGGCACAGGATGGTAAGTGCTTTGAAAGTCATTATCCTAAACACAAAAAGATTTTGAATAATCCTTCAAAATGTCAAGGCACACATCACATCAGCAATTGTTAAATATTTCTTCTGAGGAAGAAGTTAATTTAAAGCACTTTTGATGTTTAATGCCACTCACGACGGCAGCTGAAAATTAACCCTCTGCATTTCCCTCCTCCAGACCTCAGCAGCCTCAGTATAATGTTCCAGGGTGGTAGGATATTTTCAATGCATCTTATTAAAAAGAAATCAAGGGCAGCTTTAGGAAGCTTGAAGGATGAAAAACTCAATGAAACTTCTAAATCAATCCACGGGAAGCAAGGAACTGGGAATATTTCCCTGTCAATTCTATCTGTAAAATGGGCCCATTAAAATTCTCCTTTTACTGCAGATGATTCTCCTCCCTGCTGAGTGAATTTCACCGAGGAAATATCAAGCTCCTGGACAGGATGATCCCCATTCTTGTGGGAGGGATAAAGCTGTGTTTGGCAATTTTTGTAGCAATTCCCCTCCTTGTTAGGTGGGTGGGAAGGAGGAGAATGTGTGAAGACTGCAATAAACCTGTATATATAGGTATGTATTGTTGCTGAGAGAAGAAAGTGCTTGAATTTTATCATAAGCACCAAGATGGCCATGAAGTTATGGGTTGACCATGAGGCCAACTTTTTTTTTTTAAAGACCCAGTAAAGCTGTGAATCGCAAAATTTCCTTCCTTACTTCAGTATTATGGTTCCTACTCATTTCTCATTGAAACTGATGGAAGTTTTTCAGTCTTGGGAATGAAATTTGTTCTCAGAATGAAATGTAAGGGGGTACTTGCCTGGGTGTTGCTCAGGGTTTGCCTTATCTAGCAAAACCATCACCTTTTAAAACTGTCACTAAATGTAAAATCAGAAAATTTACATCTTTGGGATTTCCAAGGATATTAAATGAATCACTTGCACGGACACTTATTGTCTGAGGTTTTATACTCCATTCTTTTAAAATGTTTTCTTATTTCCCTGTCTATTTATCTAATTTCTTCATGCCAAAACTTATCAATGCTCAAAATATTTAGAAACACTGTCAGGAGCGAATATTTCCTATGATGTCTAAAAATTCTCCTCACCCTAACCTTAACATATACTCTAAGGAGGTGTTTGGGAGACACTGTAAATAGCAGCAAAACAAGCAACCAAGCAAATAAACAAACAAACCTTTGAAATTGTGTGGTTAGAGATGCATGAGAAAAGGAAACAAACAAAAAAAATAGTCAAAAAAATAGTTTATTTTCAAGAAAACATGTTGTCCTCAAATTCTGAGAGTAAGTCACTTGCCGAGGCCAGACATAACTAATGAAGTATGAAGTCCCAGAAACATGGTGAGATTCATTGTGACCCAAATGCCAGAACAATATTCAGAAATCCTAAATCCTTTTACAAGAGTAAAATCTGATTGGAAGTCTTTGCTTCTAAGGAAAATTACTAGTCTGGTTGAGTTCTTGGAGTGGCCGGAAGCTACTGACTGGAGCAAATACTCTCTGATAGCAACCAAAAAAAAACCCAAAAAAATACAAGGGTAAGTCTCAGTTAGGCTCTCTGTTCCAGTGCAGAGGTATTGTTAGGCTGATCATTCATCAGAAGTAGAAGGCAGGGGTCTGTGCACTGGGGAAGAATATGGTGAAGAAACATGGTGAGGTGGCTGAAGTTCTGTAAGGATCTTCTCACCTATGATATGATGTCTTCTACTGCAGAGTGAAACCTGTGTTCTTTATTGAAGCTTGTGTTCTCCATATAATCAGCATTTGATGTCAGTGCCAGTTTTTCAAGACTGATTGACCTGGTAACTGAGTGAAACCAGTCAGTAAAACTGGGCAGGTCTCAGGTAGGACCTCTTGTTTACTACCCCAAAATCCATGTTATGAAGTGTTAAAACATGGAAATTAAATCTGGTTCCTTGTTCTGCTGTTCTCTGCTCTTAACATACCCAGCTTAATGAGCTGACTTTCACTCCCTCTAGCCCAATTAGGCTGCAGAATTTGCATTTGCTCTCTTTTAGGGATGACACCAATATGCCCCTCTAAACCTGGCTCCTGACTTGCAGGTTGTGGCTTCTCTGTGGGAAGGGAATTATCAACCACTGGAGCACCCTCAAAGCTGTGGACCTCCAAGACTGTCCTATCACAAGCACATGTAGAATATACCTCTGGGTGTCCAGACTGGGTTTCTATACATAAAAGATAATTTTTTTTTCCTCTCCAGATTACTTGGTTTATATGAAGAGTACATGAGAAGTCTCCAATGTAGAGAGAAGCATCAACTTTCAGAGGCAGACTGAATTGAACAAGTTACATGTATTACACATAGAAGCTTGAAAATATAGAGAAAAAAGATAAAACTTTGTGTTATATCATTACCAGAAGAAATATTTTATGTCAGGGATTAGCAGGCCTTTACCTCACCTGAAAGTAAATAAGAAGGGAAACACATGTAAAGCTAGCAAAGTATTTCATAAGTAAGTCTTTGAGGATTTTATAAATTATGAATGTTAAATAATATATTTGAATATGCAATCCAACTCAACAAAGGCTTGTATCTGTGGGAGTTCCACCAGTGTCCTCTCTATTAATTTATTTAGCTTTTGCTTCCCTTTCAGAGATATTAAAATATTATTTACACACTTTTAGAAGCCCTCAATGGCCATTTAATTGGCTTTGTAAAGTCACACAAGGAATGGGACATTAACCAAAAAAATCATATGAGGGATCCTAATTCTAGGCCTAATATTTCTACATTAATCAGTAACATCACTCTGTGGAAAACAAAAGAGTGAAGCAGCATTTATATTTTATGAGATTTGAGGAGTTTTTTGCAATGCAAAGACACTCAGTTTTTAAAGAGGCAGTTTAGGGAGACACTTTATAATCAGCAAAGGAAAAAGAATACTAAAAAATCCAGCATTCATAATCTTAAATAGTGAAATCCTGCTAAGTTAAAAATAGAAAAACCCCAGATACAAATTCTTAAACACAAACTGAATGTTCTGTAATCAAACTGCCAGTGATGAAACAAAGCCATACAGGTGAATACACCGAATTAAATTTCTGAACTCTGCAGACTAGATTTCATTTTTTTCACCTCCCAGCCATTGCAAACTGAAAGAGATTCTAAGACAATTGAGTAGGAGTGTTTAAGAAATCTAGTCCAGCTGTAAATGCATGACTAGTATATTTCCCAATAGCTTCTATTGCATTATGTATTAAATTTATTTAATTATGATGGAAGACTTAGAAGTGTCTTGTAAGGTTCCATGGCACAGACAATAGCAGTTTTGCAAGTAGCTGAGTAACATTCTTCATAATAATGTGTCCTGTTTCTGCTTAGGAAAAAAAACATACATCATGTTTTGCATTTAGTTTGTTATCTGTTCAGTCTGACAAAGATAGCACAGAGTGTCAGGGATTATGGATTTAGGGACTTGAATTTGGTTACTCTGAGAGAAGTCATCAGTGTCTTCCATGGGTTTGTCCCTTCAAAGGTCAGGAGAGCTCAATGCAGATATGAAAACTGTGTGTGGTACAAGCCATAGCTTCCAGCATTTCTCTTCCCTCCCACCTGCAGTGCCTTCATAGCCCCTTCACCATGTCACCAAGGAGAGAAGACAGCACAACACCTGCTTGGTAAGCAAATACACAGCACCCTAAAGGATGCTGCAAAGTCCAGCATCAGTGGTTTGCCCTGATCAGATTGTCCCTCATGCCTCGGGATCCCCCTATAACAACCTGGGTGCAATCACACAGGCACAACGCAGCAAATGTGGGAGAAGTGCATATGCACTACCCACCAAGAAAATTCTAATCTCACCTGTCATTCACAAGGAGGCTGTAATATCCATGGAAATGCATTGTAGACTTTGCTGCTTTTATTCTGGAGCTATTTAGTGCATTTACATTTTCTATGAAACTCAATCATCTTTCCAGCTTTTCTTTTTGAACCTTTTATTTTTCCCATTAATCTGTTAATAATTGTTGCTTTCCTGGCATTCTTGTTCTGTTAGGTTATTATGCATTCCTCAGCATTCTGAAAAATGAAAAATGGAAAAAATCACATGCTTTTCAGCTGACTTAACACTGCGTAAAATGCTGAAATTATTAATTGAACATCTTGATTATAAATTAGGTGGAAATAATGTTGAAGAAGCAGCCCCTAGTCATATAGGTTTATTATTAGGGCTACATACTGAATGATTTGAATTCTGTTCTAGTAGTGGTAAATATAGTTATTATGGAAGAATGTGAGCTCGTGGATTTTGGCTGAATGTCAGCTGAATCAAGCAGGGTATTTAATCTATAATTTAAAATTGCATGTCCTAAAACAATGTCTGTGTTATCTCCTGCTTCCACCCTTCCAAGAGTAACGTGGTTATGATCTTACATAAGATAAGGAAATTATTCCAGCCACTACAGAATAACTAATTGCCAATAATACTGTTGTCAGCTGTCCCTGTGTGCAGCAGCACCCCACTGTGCTAAGCTCAGTAGACTCACAACACAAAGTTTGCCGTGCATTTATATGATGACTGAGGAATTGCAGCTGTTATGGCAGATTTCATCATTAATGCTGGTGATGTTAGATGACCTTATATAGCTTGTTTGGATGCCAGACTCATTAAGTGGAAAGATATTACCCAGACTTCATGGGCGCAGCTTTTATTCCCCTGGTGTATTTAGCAGGGCCAAGGTTTCATGGTAAGAGTCACTCAGTCAGATACCACACAGTTTAATGCTGCCTCATAAGTCATAATTTCTTATCCTCCTGATTTAGCTCAGTGTTACAGATTGTATATATGTTGGACTATTTTTTGTGCTTTAGTCTGCGCAACACTGACCTTGGTAGAGTCCCAGGCTGTCCAAGCCATTTAGGCACTGCCATAATAGATATGTTAAGCAACAGCTACAATTGTTCTCGTCCATCCACGTAGGCTTGGAGCTCAAGATCTGCTGCTTGACAAATGTGCTGCCTCACCACCACCACAGCACCACGAGAGAACCCTATTCATCTTCACAAATAATGCAAAAGCCAGGGTGTATCTGATTTGAGGCAACTGAAAGGTCCATCTATGTTTGTTTGGGGGCTCTAGAGGGTTAGGGGAAAGGTTTGCCTGAGAGGTTAAGAGCTTATCTCTGTCCTAGATTGAAGAAAACTCTTAAATCTGAACAGCTTTTTCCTTGAGGGTACAGAAATGTGATGAGACCTTCATTATTTCAAATTTCAGATAACTCTATTTCTCACTATTTTCTTTATCTCTTTTCAACTGTAACCTGTTTCTCGTCTCAAATAAGAAAAACACCCAGTGGTGGGTGGCAATCCTGTGCTGTCAGCTGGTAATCTGTTTTAATTTCCTGGCTCTTGTTCATCTGAAAGTTCCAGACTTGGTTCTTGAAGTTGTTTGCTGGAAACAATTCTCAAGGAGAAGAGGGTTTCTTATACCAGTGAAGGATGCTCTATACCCCCCAGGATTGCTCCTTGTAGCCTAGAATCTCCTTCTGGACACAGTGAGACATGAGAATCCTCAGGAAATTAGGGCTATGGCATATTCTCATATGGCATATTCTTCTGTGCAGAAATAGCATATGGGGGAATAGCAAAGAACACCTACGCAAAAATAGCAATTTCTACATTTTCTGCTCCTTCAAACCCTTCTCCATATCTGTATGGAGAAGCTATCTATATAAGAATACCCGGATGAAGGAATATGGGACTATTGCTCTGAACTGACTGAAAAAGCAGAAACATTAAAAAATTCCAAGTGGAATATATATCTGCAAAAAAATCTATCCTTAATTCCCATGTGAAAAAGTTTAGGCAGCTGTAGATTAGACAAGATACAGACTTTTAACAAGAATCACAAATTGGAAGAGTAACTTGACAAGTCATAAAACCTTAACAGATTTCTGTGGTGATTCCTGTGCAATGCTATCAAACACAGCTTTTACCTACAAGGATTCAATGCTGCTGATACAGAACAGACCAGGAAAATGTCAGGGCAGATTTTTTATGGGAATTTCATGCACATCACTTTAGCGGGGATAGCTGGAAGTGTTTGTTTAAGTGATTCTGTTAGGGAGCATGGGCTCTTGTTTTCCATGTATTTAAAAGATGGCTGTGGGTGACAGAACAAACCATGAAGATCAGCAGATTGCTTTCTGAGGCACCATTCCACAAATTCTAGGTGAAGTAGAAAAAAGAATTCACTTGACCAACATGGGCAAATTTCTTTGTGTCTGCTTTGCATCATGGGTTGTCCAGCTAGTGCAAAAAATGTGGCTTGAAATTTGCTGACTAGTGGATTATTTTCTTGGGCTACTTTCAGATTTTACAGGTGGTTGAAGGGATTATCCATGCACCCAAAAGTTCTAACTTTCAGGAAAAATGCACAAGGATGTCTGCTGAAGTCAGAAACAGCAGTAGAGCAGCTTCATCCTTTCTGGAGAATATAGAGTCATAGAATTGTTAAGATAAGGAAAGACCTCTAAAGTCACTGAGTTCCACCATTAAACCATCACCTATGTGTTCACCACTAACCCATGTCTTCAAGTGCCACAGCCACACCTTGCCCATTTTCAGAGATGGTCATTCCACCACTTCTTTGGGCAGCTTGTTCCAATATCTGAACACCCTTTCTGAGAAAAAAAAAATCCCAATATCCAATCTAAACCTCTGTTGTGCAACTTTTGGCCATTTCCTATTGTTCT
The DNA here is from genome assembly GCF_901933205.1 of Camarhynchus parvulus. Classification (NCBI taxonomy): domain Eukaryota; kingdom Metazoa; phylum Chordata; class Aves; order Passeriformes; family Thraupidae; genus Camarhynchus; species Camarhynchus parvulus. The sequence continues at coordinate 65,277,486 of NC_044601.1, forward strand.
GATAAATATAGGACCCATGACAACCTGTTTTCTTTTTATATTCCTCAATCTTCTCACCTTGGCCATCATAGGCATCTGAAATCTGTTCTGACAGTTCAGGCATTTGACATCCCATTCATGGTATGGCCCAAAATAATGTAAAATTCTCCACTGGATTAAGGAAGGCCTGCAGAATGTGCTCACTTTCAGCTTCTCTTTATGTGTGTGTTCTTTTCAATGTACAGTTAAATATATAAGCTTTCTCTTACTGATCAAACTTTATTCTGGCCTTAAAAGCTTCCCAGGCACTTGGTTTATGGCTATTTTTTTGGTTCTCAGTGTTAAATCAATTGACAGCCTTGGGGGAGGAAGGAACTGTGCTAAAGAATAGGTCACTGCTGAGTTATTTTTGTTCTGTTGGTATTGTTCTCCTAGTTAGTGTGAGGAGATGCCAATTTTTAGGGAACAAAAAACAATAGCAAGCTTGTAGATAAATGCATGCCTTAGAAATCCTCAAAAGAGCTGCAAATGAAAAACAAAAACAAAAACAAAAACAAAAACAAAAACAAAAACCAAAACCAAAAAACCAAAAACCAAAAAAAAAAAAAAAACCAAACAAACAAACAAACAAAAAAAAAAAAACCAAAAAAAACAAAACAAAACAAAAAAAAAAAAGAGGAAATATATCAAATATTTACTAAGAAATGGAAGCTTTTGACTTAGAGTTGTCCAGAATAATTTGGCTTGGCTGTCTGTTCATAAGCAATATTTTTTTGGCCATATCCAAATCCCAGTGTTGAGGTACTGAAGAATGAGGTTTCTGCCACAAAGAGGCAGGAGTGGTATGGAGTTATTAATCAATCAACAACTAAAGTGTTTGTAGCTGCCTGCCTCTTCCTGACACCACCAATTCTGCAAATTTATACCATGATTTTTTGACTGTAATTATGAAGTAGGGAGTCAGAAAAGTAACATTCCCCTGTATTGGCATCTATATCTGGTCTTACAATATATTTATATGGACAAACAATTTTTCTGAGGATTTCTAAATACTAAATATTTTCTTGTGAAAGGCAAGAAGCATTGTTTTTAGTTTTTTTGTTTTAAATTGTCAGTCATCTTTTTGAATGTAGATTCTCTGTTGTAATAGAAAAAGTGTTCTGAAAACGTTCTAAATATTTGAAGTTTTACTAAAGGATGTCATGGCTCATCCATCCGGTTCTTTCATCAGCCTGTGTTAGCTCCAAATGCTCCAGAGGAAAGTGAAAAAAGACCAAAATTATCAAAAGCAGTATGTTCTAAGATACACATCATAAAACACATGTGGATAAAATGATGCTCCAATATGTAGTTGTTGTTTTTTTAGCATGACTTGCAATACTTTATTTCCTCAGCTGTTTGTTTTTTTTTTTTCACTTAATATTTAAGGCATAAAAAACTTGGCATAATGATTGCCATTTATTGTCCATTCTTTTGTGTTTAAAATCTGTGGGTTTTTTAAAATATTCTGGACCATTTACTCAGTATTTAGCATCTAGCAATGGATAGCATAAAAAATTTGTGAAAAAGGTTTATGAAATCAGGGCATGTAAAAAGTGTTCCTGGTTCTAACAAGGTGTTTGAATATCTAGAATCATTGAATCATAGAATTTTTTAGGTTGGAGAAAAGCTTTAAGACCATTGAGTACATTGAGATCACCACTTCCCTGTGCAGTCTGCCCCATTGCTTAATGACCTTCCCCATGGATAGATTTTCCCTAATATCCAGTCTAAAATTTGCAGGCTGGGGCCATTTCCTCCTTTTTATTTTTTCTTACTTTGGAGAAGAAACTGACTCTGATATTGCTACAACCTCCATTCAGATGGCTGTAGAGAGGGGCGCTGTCACCCCTGAGCCTCCTTTGCTCCAGAATAAGTACCCCCAGCTCCCTCAGCTGGTACTCATAATGACTCATTTTCCTCACCCTTCTCCAGCTCCATTGCCCTCCTCTGGACATGCTCCAGCCCCCACCCACCATGTCCCTCCTGTCATAAGGAGCCCAAAACTCACCCCAGGATTCAAAAGGGGGCCTCAGCAAAGCGCAGGACAGGGGTATGGTCACTGCCCTGGTTCTGCTGCCAGACCATTGCTGTCATTGCCCTCTTGGCCACCTGGGCAGACGCTGGCTCCTGTTCAGCAGCTGTTAACCAGCATTTGCAGGTCCTTTCCCCACTGGGCAGCTTTCCAGACACTCTAACCCCAGCTGGAGCTGCAGAGGGATGCTGTGACCCAAGAACAGGATCCAGGACTTGGTCTGGTTGAACATGACACAGTTGGTCTCAGCCCATCTATCCCATCTGCCCAAGTTCCTCTGGACTTAATGAGATAAAGACTGCATTCCTATTATCTTATTCAACATTGAGGGACTCTTGTTGTCTTTATTGCATCCTCAGCATCTTCTACTTGTAGCGGGCATTTGATGTAATGAAAAATCAGAAGTGGAAATGGAAAATATTCTTTCATTCTGAGATTCATTTTGATACCAGGTAGAGCTGTGTATGTTCATTGTCAAATTGCTGGCAAGGAAGGAATCTGAAATACAACAGAACAAACTTTGCATTATGAAATAGAACCAAGGCTTCTTTGACACTTGAAAAATATAGATTAAATGGACTGATTTTATTAACCAAAACACATACTGGGGTGTTGGGGAAACTCAAAAAAATCACATCTGGGATTTCAGCTAATTTGGCGTTTGAAATGGTAACTTAGATATGCTTTTAAACAAAGGAAAAAGCATCTAGGTTAAACACTATATCAAATGAAAAACAAACACTATGGTATTCACTCCCTTAAATTTTGTCTATCTAAATGTGAGGCACGCATTTTAAGTTGAGCATCAAGACACCTTCTGTACTCATCACAGAAAGGATATCACTTCCAGATGAACAACAAAATTCATGAACAACTAATGCATCAACAAAAAGATATCTAAGATGGGAGCGGGGAGATCAATCACGCTCTTCCAGCAACTGTTTTTCTCCATTGGCTACGAAGAACGTCTGGAATCACAGTGTAAATTTGATGCCTAACGCTGAGACAGATAAAATTAAGTGAGATGAGTCCTATCCTAAATATCTGCCACCCCATCACTTTTTTTCATGGTTGGATTCATTGTTGTTAATGGTTGATTTCACTTTCTGCTCTTATATACTGGCAAATTGCTCTTGCTCTCTGCTTTTCTATACATCAGGGGAATATTTATACAGAGTAAATAAACATTTCCCAAATTACAGGAAAATAATTTTTCTGCACATTTTAAAATAAGTCTAACATAAAGCTCAGGTAGTAAACTTAATCTCTCATTGTTGCTGGAATGTTAAAGGAAATACGGAAAAAGTGGATTTTTCCTTCTAACCTGTTTAAAGCTGTAAACTTGTTAAGCTTCTTTATTTACAGATATAAACCAGGGTTTTCAAGGATTTGATTTTCAGAGATTATTTCTGTCCTGAAAAAAAAAAAGTCCTCTAAACAACCCAGAGTAAATCAACATACTCTTTGGATTTTTGATTTATAGCAATGAACTGTTTTTTGTAAATCAACCAATGATCCTCAAAGGAAGGTGCCCTGAGGCTTTAAGGCAACTGAGACTCTGCTCAGAAACTGACTTCAAGTGAAGCAACCTGGTTGAAATATCATCTTCCCAGTTTGAGCAATCTTTTCATTTTTAATTGAAAGTAGGAGCACTGGGCTAGAATATAAAAGGCCTCTCAGTTCTCTGCCAAAGCCCCATGACACCACACATCAACACCTTTTTTTTATTTATCAATGAGTTAATTTACAGTTTTGGAGGGGAAATGTATAGCTGGATGTATGCCACAGTGTTCTGACATAAAATAACCCCTGGTAGCTCCCTTTGCCAGTGGTTGAACTCATGCTGCTTAGTTCATGATTAAGGTTCAACTTCAGCATGTCATTATGATGCAGGTGGACATAAGTGAACAGTGGTGAGGATTACAGAGTAATTTCAAATGTGAAATTATACATTTATATGTGTCTGTGTAAAAATACCTTTATTTATTTTTTCAAAAATATTTTCTTTCTATTGAAAGTTTATGAATTCTTACTTTCACTGGAACCCAAATAAAGTTTTTGCTGTTGTGCATATTTTCTATAAGATTTCATGCTGGGCAAATTATATCCACAGCAGTAGAGCATCAATGAGAGGCAGGGAAGCAAACAATTTAATCACAGAAAGAGTTCAGAGCAGGTATATAACCTTGTGCATTTTTCATCCCAGCAGCCTGAAGGTCGTTATATCTCAACTGGGAAGAACGAAAGAAGAAACTCTGCTCTGTGAGGACAGACACAGAGTTACAGAATCATTAATGCTGGAAAAGACCTCCAAGATCACTGAGTCCAACCATTAAGCCAACATCACCAAAATCACCATTAAACCACGCCTCCAGGTGCCACTTCCACATGTCTTTGAACACTTTCAGTCATGGTGACTCCAAGAATGATCCAGGCTGATTCCGGCTCCCTCAGCTTCTCCCATTGGATGTAACAAATGTCAACTGCAAAAGCTTTTCTTGAGCAAGTACTGCCAAAAAGGCAGCAAACAGCAAACATAAAACCCTCCAAACAAAAACAAAACAAAACAAAACAAAAAAAAAAAAAAAAAAAGAAAAACAAACTAGATAAAAAAATAAAATATCAGTAACTCATTAGTTACGCCAGATTTTGGAAGACCACCTTCCTATTTTTAAATACCTTTAAATACAGATTTGCAGAAGCATATCCTGGATGAAGTTTATCTCAAAGCACCAGTCCCTCAATGACTTTTTAGGGTGACTGTGTGGGAAGTATGGAACTGTTTCTTCTCTGGTTGATAGTAAATTATTTAAGTTGTAACAGCTAATGGCATTACTCTCAAATATGTAGTTCAAGTGGCCAAGATTTGCACTCCAGCACTGAAAATCTCAGGTATTTTGTGTGAACAATTCTGTTTAAGCAGTAAGGGATATTTTTCCTTTGAGAAGGAAAAGTTAAAATGTATTACCAAAAACTATATTAAAAAAAGAAGAGAAAATTTCCCCTTCAAAAGCATGTATCTGTCACCTTATCAAAGAACCTAAAGAACCACAACTTTCAATGTTTTCTTCCCATATGCCAAAAATTGAAGTGTATTCTAAAGTCTGCAATAATAAAATGAAAGTAAAAGAAACAGCTCCTGAAGCTTTTCCAAACAGTAAATACATTTATTTATCAACCTACAGTATCGGATATACCTGCTCCCAGTGGACTCAGTACCAGGAATTATTGCTGAACAGAAAGCTTATTTAATCTATTATGGGTCAGAATTTTTATCAATCTGCTTAATTAGAGTTCTCTTCCTCCCTCTTCTTTTTTTTTTTAACAGCTTAATGAGGAGTTTCATCACTCCTGCCAAGATGAGTCGGGTGTTTTCAAGCAGATGAGTGTGATATCAGTAAATATGCAATATGATGCATCTTTCTTGTATTTTCCAGTCAGAAGTAGGGTCAAAAGCTTCATTAGTTCAATAATATTTCAGGGAACTCTTTAAAACTTTTAATAAGGGCATGATAACATACACATGATCTTTTTCAAGCTAGAGCCTCCTAAGAACTAAATTAGATGTTTAATGAAAATTAGTCATTTAGGCTCCTTGTAAAACTTTCAGATGTTTTCATACGAAATAAACCCCATTTTTGGAGTGTCTTTCATGAGGGAACTACTTCCACATAACATTTTAATTGAAATTATTTTGTATCAAATGGGAGAGGGAATTGGGAATAGCATCTCAGTTGTTCCAAACAATGACCTATTTGTTATATGGAAATCATTCCTTGATGAAAATACATGAAGAAATAATAGGACTTTATTAGGGTAAACAAGTAAGTCTGAAAGTTTTAAAAAATTACTCCCCTAATTAAAAAAAAAAAAAATAAAATACCGTCATCCTGAGACAGCTATCTGCCATTGATAGACCCCACCTAAATTATGAAAGTCTGAAAAAGAATAGTAACTGAAGAGGATCTAACTTAATGGAAAGTGTAATCTGTGATCTGTGATATAGCTGTGATTATTATTTGCATCACGTTTTCTACCTCTGTAGCCTGGATTTGCTGAAGTTTTTGTGGGCCTGTATGGTGTGTGATCCTGCTCAGCATTATACCAAACAGTACAAATGCAATTTTGCAGGGCAAGTTAAATTTCAAGACTCTGGGAAGATAAGCCACTACAACATCTCTGTTGGACTGCAAGAACCTACCTCAGCTGAAGTTACTGGAAGACTTTCCACCCCCAGGCTTCAGCATTTCTATGCATTTCCTGGAGAGCATTTTCCTTAAACCTTCAGAAGACATAAACCCGCAGAAGTCTATTTCTTTTGTATTTTGGTGGTGCAGCCGCATTGTATGCTCATCAAGAATCTGTTCCCAAAGAATTTCTGCCAACTACAAACACACAAGCAATGAAGCAAGATCGTGTTTTCAATGAAGTCAGTACATATATTATTATTGACTTCAATACCACCAGCATTTTAATCACAGGAGGTTTTTAACTCAGAGTTTCCCACTACCTTAAGAGAAACACTTAAATGAAAAAGGAGGGTAAAGTGAACAAAATTTGTAAAATCATTCACTACCTAAAACATCAAATATCTTAAAAGAACAAGTATGACAGACGAGTTAGAAGTATAACATCTGTAAAAAAAATAAAACAGTAATTTTTTGTTGTAAGTAAATACTAATTTGTTTATCATTTATTTACTTATTTATTGTAAGTAAATATTCTCAAGATAATAGTAGCAGAACTTTCTGGTGAAATAGCCAAGGTGTATAGGTTAAAAAGAAAAAAAAAGGCTGCATTATCTACATTTGATTTCATAGATTATCTGTAAAAAGACAGGTGGCTTTATGAGAAAGCAAAATAAGTCTTATATTTACATCATTGTTTTGTTGCTTTTTTTCTGGAAAACACTGAGATGAAAGGCTTTTTAGAAAGGAGAAGGAAATGATGTAGGTGAAAAACACATACTCTCTTACAGGCAATCAGATACTGTTTATAAAAGTTTCTTTCTGCAGCTGGAAAAATATTGAGCTAAACCCCCAACTTTATTGAAACAGAGTCAAGAGATTATGAATAACCAATCTCTAAGGAATCAGCAAGCATACACGGGATTTCTGTTTGAACAATGATCTAATCTGTGCTTTTATTACTTACTATTGGTAAAATCCTGGCTCTGCTAAAGTCACACTGACAAAACAATGTGATTTTGCTCCACTTTAATTATATTTCCCTTTCAAAATATACATGATCATTCTGGAGTTCTGGAGATGATAGAGTTTTGCTCATATTCCCTAAATTATAGTAGCCTGAATTAGTAGCAGTAAAATGTACCCCTCATTTATTTTTACTGATTCTGTAATAAAGGACCAGAAGAAAATAGAATGCATCTTATTTGGGAGATAATTGTGATGCTCTCTTAAAGTAGAGCTACACTTTTATTTCATGAAAAATACTCTGAACTCTCTACAAATCAGCATAATACAAAAAGGCAAGGGTTTTTTGGTCTTTATGCCATCTGTTTTCTATATTCAGATAACCAAAAAAGATCCAGAAGAAGAATAAAATTATAAAAGATCTATGCAAAGACCTTTCATAACTGGGATGAGCAGAGAGAAACCCCAAGGTGTCCCATTCTAAGGGAGATAAATAATTAAAAGTTTCCTACAAGCCACAAAAATAATTTTAAAATCTCTAAAATAAATAAATCTCCCTGTCTGTGTCTCCATCAATCCATTCCTCTCCCACGAAGATAAAATTTCTCACTGTCTACGCAGAATTTATTTGGTTTGAAAATTTATTACTCTAGTGTGATTTGAAATGTCAAAAAGGTATTTACTCCCCAGCTATGTATGTATGACTGTAACTGCTTTAGAATATACACTTTGAATGTTCACAATGCAGGTATCCATTGATCAAATGAATTCTTACCAGCAGCTGTGTTCTTTCACAGAGATGACAATTCCTGATAAATTCAAATTATACGGTATTTTGAAGTCTTTTTGAGATGAAGAGGAGGTCCATAAAAAAGTAAGACAATCTCAGACCACTGGTCAGCTGCAATGTGTTACACAAAGTCGCCATCCTTATGGCAAATGCCTGTAAAAAATAGCACAGGTCACGTCAAAATCTTCAGCAGCTAGTGACTTTGTTCACTCCATCTCAGGTGCCAGGGTGGATCCAGTCCAGCCCAGGAAGAATGAACTGGCATAGATGGAATGACAGACATTAGGCATAAGTACTTTTTATATCAAGCCTTTGGCAAGTTACTTGTTGGAAAAATCTGTTCTCATGAACACAATCCAAAATCCGCAAGTTGTGCTACTAAGGCCTCTGATAACTTCTAATACCCAGGGATATGCTAATACCAACCATCCTGGGATATGCCAAACCATTGCCAGGATAATGGCTCATTCCAGATGCCAGACAAGGTCCTTTTGACAGCCTTAGGGCATTTCAGTATAAAAGCAGCTTTGACTGGGTTGTTCAGAGCAGCACATCTTTTATCTTCCCCCAACCCCCCCAACAGAAACTGTAAATAAAGTTTGAATGAAAAAAGGATGGATGCTTTTACTGCTCTGGTTTTGTTTGTTGGTTTTTCTGAGGGTTTGTAAGGATTTTGTTTGTTTGTATTTTTAATCTCTCCACATGTGGTGTCTAAGACAAAAAAAAAATCTTCTTTGCTATTATTTATAGATCATGGACACCAGAAAATAATAACAAATACAAACATTACAAATACAAACATAATGAAAAAAAAAAAAAAAAGAGAAAAGGCAGAAATAAGGCTTTACAGTTTGGGTTGTTTCAGAACACTAAAGGAAGAAGGTTACTAGAGATGAAAACAACAGATTCCAGGTGATTAGTTGCTACACATGGACAAATTTTCAATGAAATATTAAGGTTGGTGGAGTGCTTTATTCAAAAAATAGTAGAAAATACTCAATTATTAGATTATGTACCAAATAAATTGCTTAATGCATACCTAAAGTTTCAGAAAGTTTAATTTCTAATAGTGAAATTTTATTTATTTATTTATTTAAAAATTAAATTTATAGAAACAATTGAAAAATGCATAAATACCTAAGAATATGGATGGTCTAAGAATTGTATGCTTTTCATAGAAAACTGATCATAAAATATTCACAGATGAGAAGGGATAGGTGATCCTCCAGAACAGCAGAGAACTGATAGAATTTCTATCAGGTTCAAAATAAATTTTGGGAAAAAAAGAAAAAAAAGTAACCACAAAACACAAAGCTACTGCAGGAGGTTTTACCAGTATATCAACTAGTAATTAACCTTAATTAAATTTAATTAATATCATTTAATATTAATAATATAATATTAAGTATTCGATTAATATATCTTCATATTAACTAAGATGAATTATTAAAAATTGAAATAGCTTAAATAAATGGTAAGCTGATTTATTCATTATTTAAAGATTTAGCATCAAAACTGTTTATTTTCCTAAAGTACACAATAGTTCTGGGTTCCTGTGAGTGACCTATACGATCCTCCTCTCATGACAAGCCAGACGCATTAATATTTAATCAGAAGTTCAGTTGCTTACCCATACAAGTTAACCAGCTACAGAGGAGCTGGTTTAGCCCCTGACCATACTCACTTGCATTCTGGAAGCGTGCAGTCTACCCAAACTGAGAAGTCACCTTTTTCTCAAGTCTAATTAAACTGATTGCAGGGACGGGCTAATGAGACTGGGATTAGGTTACCTCTTCTGAGTAATGTACTCCATAAAAAATCAATTTACCTCACAATCAGCAGCACCTTTTGTATATAACTTTAGCTTGCATTTCTCAAGGAATGCAGCTTGGAATGCCTGCATAATGCAAGCAAGGACCTTAGGCGGTGAGTGGTTGGATGACCTTCACCAGGAGGTCTGGGGAGAAGCAAGGACCAGAACAACTTTCCCAAGTTTGACACTAGCACCTTACTCCTTGGTAATTTTTCTTCTGCTTAATTTGTTTGGATTGGCACAAAGGTCTGTAGGAGAAACTTTATTGCCCACGTGGTATGAGGTTTCAGACTAGATGGCCTTTTTGTCCTTGACAGCAAGGAATGTCAAGGGAGTTATGAAAATATAGTACAGGCTTAATACTAGAAGTTCTGTGTGTATTTTTTAGTACCCATACACTCATCAGAAGGTTAAAAACAAGATAGCAGTAAAAAAATCAAGTGGTCACACAAAGAAAGTTTCTCAGATCAGTTCTATTGACCTTGCTCTTGCTTCTTGTCAGTTCCCCACATTATACAGTGAATTCTTCCATATATCTCTGGGAAATAGAAATCTTCACAGAGATACAGCATGAAGGAGAAACACTTAATGGGCCACATTACAGCAAAATCTATTGATCTGCTTTCTTTTACTTGTAGGCATGATTGAGGGCCCAAGTAATTGAATTTTCTTCTTGTAGTCTGACATTTTATTTTCTAATTTTTTTTCTTTGTTCTTGAGACATGCTAAGCAAACAGAGATGAGACTGAAGCAGGGGCAGCCTAGGCAAGGAGAATGGTCTAGGCAAGGAGATCTGAACTTCCATTTTCCTTCCAGCTAATTTGGACTGCTCTTGGGACCAAAATTGGACATTGGCACCTTCTGAGTCTTTCTGTGGAGTTGGCAAATGGAGAAAGCAGTGATTTCTTTAAATTGGAATTTAATCCTGATGATCACATCACTCTTAGCCAATTTCCATAATGCTTATAGAGCCAAATTTGCACTTAAATCTTAGTACAGTAAGTGTAGACATTCAGCAGAAATTACATAAAGACAATTTTCTATGACCAGGAGTCACTTATCATCCTGTTACAAAGACCTTAGGCCAGAAATCCCAGACAGTTTAATGAAGTCATTTTGGAAAATCACAATATTTCAGAGAGTATCTTACTCTCCTTGTAATCCATTGTCAGAGGACATGATTGAAAGTCCAGAGATAGGTCAGTTATTAGCTTATCAAAAATCCCTTTCATCGCTGCTGAGGATTTATAATCAACCAAGAGACATGCAGCTGTCAGGATGCGGCCAGGAACACATGCAATGCCGGGCTGGGCAGAATACAAATGATCATATAAGATCGATCAGATGATTTTTATAAGATCAATCAGGTGATTTGTCCTTGCGCTTGGCTGTTTAGGGAGTGTATCTACAGACTTTGATGATGCTACCCAAGTACTTCTTGGTTTGTTTCTTTTTCTTGCTCTATCCCTTCTCTAAATTTTTTAAGTCCCGAGACACAAAATTTGCAAAAGTGAATCTTGTGAATCATTGTTCACATATAAAACAGTCTACAAAAACAGTAATGAGCAATTGAAAGAGCTGGCAGCCACAGAATTGTAGAATATGCTGAATTGGAAGGGATCCACAAGAATCGTCAAAGTCCTGCTGCTGGCCCTACACAGGACCACAGGAATAATGAGTATTTCTTATTTCTTTCATCTCTCTTTTACTTTCTTTTACTTTCTATCCTTTCTATTTTATTCTCTTTTCTTCCTGTTTTCCTTGCTACTATGCAGTAGTTATGAGGCAATATTTATCAGTGAATAACACAGCAAGGCTGGAGAGAAAATAAGAATGACCTTTAAAGTCATCATGGAAATAGTTTAGATAATTCAAGGATAAAGTAAGTTGGTTTGATTGCTGAGTGGTTTGCTTTGTTTTCTTTTGTTTTCTTTTGTTGGGGTGGTTTTTTTGGGGTTTTTTTGGGTTTTTTTCTGGGGTTTTGTATGCTCCAGGACAATCCTCTGATCTTATGATGCCTTCAGGTATCTTAGTGAATTGCATTTGAAATAATCAAGGAAGAGCTCTTTGTGAAATTCTTGCTGCAATGATCACAGGTGGTGATGTTAAAGGTGTTTGTGTTATGGCCTGGACTACATTCTTCCAATCTCTTCAAAAGTCATTCTCCAGCAGAAAAGGAATTTCCATTAAACTCATAGCTTTGCTGCAGTTGCTTTGGATTAATGGTTTACTGATATAGGAACCAAAGGACTGGGGAGGACATTTTCCATGTCTGTAAATGTAAATTTTTGCTAACAGATTGACATAAAATGATCTTCTTGCAAACCTCTCTTTCACTTTTCATTTCAGTCCATAAGTATAAATAATATGCTTGGTAGAACAAATAAGTGATTTTTTTTCTGACAAAACAACAATTAATTTGAAAGTTCTGTCTTTGTAAGGATTTTATTCAGGATCAGACATTGTTTTGATTTGTTTAATCCAATGAACATGAAAAAAAATAAAGTATATCCAGCATCTTTTTTGTCCAGTTTATTAAAAATTTTCATTAAAAAAAAAAGAGGAAAGAAAAGTAAAACTTGATTTCTGTACTATATCCTAACAGTCAAATTTTGCAGAGGAACCTTGGCACAGAAACACATTTGCTTGGTCAACAATTATACACCACTCTACCTCTCCCAAAATACAACAAAAATCTAAATTATGCCATGGAGTATTGCAAATTAACTGTTTTATATGCAGGTTTTACTGTATTGGGAAATATATTAATAGACCTAATTTCTTCTGTGACTTGCAGCCTCCTTACCTCTTTTGAGCTTAACAGGACAAATTCTGTAACCTGGCTAAATTTCCTACAGAAATAATTGTCTACAGTGACAGCAGATCAGAAAATGAAGAATCTTTCTTTTCAGCAAAAGTGCATCATACTGCATGTCTTCTGAGTCCTTTCTTTCTTTCTTTCTTTCTTTCTTTCTTTCTTTCTTTCTTTCTTTCTTTCTTTCTTTTCTTTCTTTCTTTCTTTCTTTCTTTCTTTCTTTCTTTCTTTCTTTCTTCTTTCTTTCTTTCTTTCTTTCTTTCTTTCTTTTTCTTTTTTTTTTTTCTTTCTTTTCTTTCTTTCTTTCTTTCTTTCTTTCTTTCTTTCTTTCTTTTCTTTCTTTCTTTCTTTTCTTTCTTTCTTTCTTTCTTTTTCTTCCTTTCTTTCTTTCTTTCTTTCTTTCTTTCTTTCTTTCTTTCTTTCTTTCTTTCTTTCTTTCTTTCTTTCTTTCTTTCTTTCTTTCTTTCTTTCTTTCTTTCTTCCTTTCTTTCTGATTTTAATGCTGTGATATATCATGTGTAAAGAAAATAACAATACAAAATTTAAATTTTACAACACTCCTAAACCAGGAGACTACAAAAACAATAGAATTTAAAGTTAAACTCACACATGAGTGCTTTCAGGAGCTAGTAGCATGCCAGGGTAGCAGTTTGAATTTAATTTTTAAACATTTCCACAGGTAAATGGCACAGAAGAAGATGTTACAGGATATTAGATATATTTAAATCAGAAACTGCTTCCTTTTCATTTTGGTGGAAAGACTTGTGACAATATTGAAAATGAAATTGTATCCTCTTTATTTATTTAATCCAAAAGCTAATAAAGGAACTAATTTCCTAAACTAATAAGACTGAGAGTAGATAAAGTATTGTAACCAGCCAGCACATCTCTCTCCAGTGGAGGATGGGCATGTTTTAGGGAAGGTCCTGATAAAAAGCTTTGTTAGTATGGTGAACCTTCTCTATCAGTCTCCAGATTTATAAGCCTTACTTTGTTGGTTAAGAGCATGTGTATGCACAAGGGCAATAGCATGACATTGATTTCTTTAGGAGCTCCTCTTCAAAATCAATGGAAAACTGTGTTTAAAAATTGAAGGTACGTTATGGTGTTAGAATGCAATATCTTATGACCTGATCCAAAAGACCCTTAGGTTAAGTTTCATCATCTGGAGTTTAGACATCTAGCCAAACTAGCTATTTTAACTCCTCTCTGTGATCAATGTAGAGAAATAGGTGCCTTTTTTTAACATAAAGTGTGATTTATCCTTTGTATTCAGTCTGAGAGTAGTGAGGGGAACAGTTAACCTTTTCCTCTCGTTTTCTGTAAACATTTCAGTCTGCAAGTTGTTCTCTTTTCTCAGCTTCTCAGCAAGTACTCAAATCCTCACAAAATCCAAATACTTTCCCTTTTGCAAGTTTCCTTTTAAACTATTTCTGCACACCGAAACCAATGCCAAAATAAGAAGTACAAATAAATCATACAGTGAATCAAAATCATTCCTAAAAATTATTTCTCAAGAAAGCCAAGGAAAATTAAATTCCCATTTTCCAGTATCATCTATTATATAAAAACAGTGCCAAAACTCCAGCTAGGATTTCAGCCCTGGCACATTAACTTCAGTAGATACAGATAGCAGAAGGCAGTCTCTGCCTTTAAGATCTCATAATCTAAGAAGAGAAGATAACAAAGTCTGGAGGGAAGTGAAAGGGATACAAAAACTTAAGGGTGAATTTCCAGTCTTAATAAAAGAAATGGAAGTTTCACAAACATTTCTCGGATTTGAACCTATATAGCAAAGACACACAGTAAGAGGTTGCTCAGAGAAGCTGTGGCTGCCCTATTTCTGGAAGTGTTCGAGGACATGTTCAAGGCCTTACACAGGTGATTGAGCAGCCAACAACGAGAGGTGTCACACTGGACCCTGTGCTCACCCACAGCAAGGGGCTGCTGGGGATGATGCCCCAAGGCAGCCTTGGCTGCAGTGACCATGAGAAGGTGGAGCTGGAGATCCACAGGACAGTGAAGGGGCGTATGCAGCAAATTCCCTGCCCTGGATTTCAGAGACCAGACTCTGGCATCTTCAAGGACCTCCTCGGTAGAGTCCCGTGGGATTGAGCCCTGGAGGACAGAGAGGACCAAGAATGACGCTGAATTTAAAGGGTCATCAACTCAAAGCTCAAGAGTGCTGCAATCCTAGGCACAGGTACAGGTGTTGGAGAAGTGATAGAGAGCAGCCCTGAGGAGATCAACTCGGTAGGTGGTGGCTGATGAAAAACAACTTGAGCTGGCACTGAGTGCTCGCAGCCCAGAAAGCCAAAAGTGTCCTGGGCTGCATCCAAAGCAGCATGGGCAGCAGTTCAAGGGAGGGGATTCTCCCCCCTCTGCTCTGCTCTTGAGAGCTGGAGAGAGGCTCTTCATCAGGACCTGTAGTGACAGGACAAGGAGTAATGGGTAAAAAACCAAAAGAGGAGAAATTTAGGTTAGTTATTAGGAATAAGCTCTTTACTGTGAGGGTGGTGAGGCCCTGGCACAGATTGCCCAGGGAGGCTCTGGATGCTACATCCATGGAAGTGTTCTGGATGGGGCTTGGAGAAACCTGATCTACGGAGAGGTGTTCCAGCCCCTGGAAGGAGTGTTGGAACTAGATAATCTGTAATGTTCCTTCCAGCTCAAAGCATTCTGTGATTCTATAAAACCTGTGACTGACCTTGGAACTGGACTACAAGACCCTCTTGGATTTCAAAGCCATGTAATTTTGTACATAAGTTAGTAGAACTTTTTGACTGCTGAACTAAGCACAGAGGGTAGTTCTCTTGATACATTAAAAAAGAAAAAAAAAAATAGCAATACTAAAAAAGGAAAACCACACATAGAAATTAGATTATTGTCTTCAGAAATATATTTACTGATTTTCATCCCACACACATTTGTTGACTGTAAGACTCCTAATTTGCTCTGTCATTTAAATGAGAGGGAATGTCAATATTTTTTTAAGCAGTCTACCAGCACAATGAAACAAACCCAAAGATTTGTCAATTTGATCACTAGTCTCTTTCTCTTTCCTCACTGTCCTTTTATTATAAGGAAAAAATAGCGTCTTATCACTTCAGCAAATGGACCAAAAAAACCCCTTTCTTTCAGTCTTTCAGCCCTCCACACATGTTGGGAAGAGGGTAGAATTTGGCTGTATCCCTTTAAATTGTCTTTGATTCCTGCATATAACTCTTCTCCTGGGTTTTAGTGCCATATTGTAATGTTAAAGTGTAAAACTCTGCATCTGCTGAGGCATTTGGCTGGAAAAGCAAGTATGTCAACGGCTGTCCCTAGCTGCCATCACACATATGGATTTTCTGTGTTCAGCTCTGCCATCTGGTAGCTAGACCTAAATTCACTCCTCATTGAGTAAGGACTATCTACCATATCATACTTCGTTCTATATGCTATCCCTTTTCATAGCCTTGTTTTATGAAACTTTATGTAGTGTTTGTGTGTCCCATATGTGTGAAAATGTTGAAAGTGTTCAGAAATATTGAGGAAACACTTTCTGGGTATGGCCCAGCCAAACACACACACACACACATGTGTGTGTATATGTGTACAGGCACACTCACACGCCAGCAGAGAACCTTCTCCAGGGGAAGAGCAATAAGGGATCCTACTTGAAGGCACAACTCCGTAAATGTAATTTCTAGTGCTGTTGATTAGAACTTGGAAATGAACATAGCAATCTATAAACAGAAACTAGTGTCATTTGAGAAGGACCACTTAACAGTGTAATGAGGATGTGGGTTAATATCCTTTACAGTCTCTTTTCCCTACTTGTGACATCTTTGGTAGCAGCTTAATCTGGTGACATTTCCTTCCCTCATTACTATTTTGTCACAGGAATAAAGCACTGGGGTTTTATGGCTTCTTACCAGAGCAGGTGCAGCTGTATTGGATTGACTTTTTCAATCCTTAAATGCCTTAACCATCTTTCCTTCTCCTTGCCAGGCTCTGCTTATGTTTTCCACTTGAGTACGCTTTTAGGATGAGCTGCTGGGACAGTGAAAAATGCATTTTACTGAAAAGTTGAAAATGGGGAGTCTGCAAGATCTCGGTAGATTTCAGGAGGGCTAGATCAAGATTATTTTGTTTCAACAACCGAAAAGGGGTTGAGATGAACTTAAATCTCCGCCAGTGCCAAGACTCATGAATTGCCAGGATTATTAAATAATTTTTCTTTGTGATGTTTTAGAAATTGTATTTTTACTACTTACAACTTTTTGTAGAATATAATTTAGAATCAGCTGTGGAGTCTGAATGCCCTTGTGTTGGGAAGGTAGAGAGATGACTGATGACAAGGTCAGGCAAAAATGCAGACAAAGGAGCATAAAAGCCTCCAAACCTGAGCAACCGGTGTCTGATTAAAACAAATCTTCTATCAGTTTTAACATTTTTGAGGAAAGTTATTACTCTGAGTTAGTTACTCTGTATAAGAAGGTAAATTGAAACTTATACCTAGCTCTTTAGTGCCACATATTTTCCATGGATTTCAGTTCCAGTGAATTATACCTAGGCTAGGTGTAAGCCATTCTTAGGTGGTCAGGGATCTCAAAAATCTTTTGTGTGTATATATATATATATATATATCATGGTGTCCTAAAATTCTCTCACATATCATGGTGCCTTAAAATTCTGTCACACAGTCAGGTTTTCACTCTTCTCTCCCTCACGTAAGCCCAGAGTTTTGTTCAGAGCATGGTTTGATTCCAGCCCACCTACCTTCAGGCACTAACCAAGGCCCACAAAAGAGGTGGTTTTGGCTCAGTAGACAGAGGTAGAGAGTGAATAAAGTTCTTATCAGTGCATGCCTGGTCATTTTTAGCATCTTCAATGTACTTGAGACATCCGTATCATACCGGCACACAGGCAATGAAGCTCCTTCTGAAGTGCCAGGCAAGATAACCCAGGAGATCAGACAGGACAGTAGGTGCTCCTTTTTTTGGCACCTGAATGTCACCACTCCTGTTGTCTGCACAAAATGACTCAGCCTTTTTAAGATCTGAGCCTCAACCAGAGATTAATTTTCTTTCTGTGGCCAGTGACCTTCAAAAACAGCACAAAAAAACAACACAAGGAGAAATTAATCATCATGTCTTCTGAACAAAACATAAATGAGACTTTTAACCATAACTTGTGATTGGTTGCAAAAACTTTACAATGCTGTTCTAGGTGTGCTTACTGACCCTAGAAACCAACACAGAATTGGCCAGTATGGCTCAGCTCTTGAGGGAGACACATGTTTCTCTGGAATGGCAGCTGGAACCCGGGAAGGATCTTAGGCATCTCCAACGGCACTGAGCAGCCAAATCTCATCTTATTAAAACAACGGTGGCAGAAGGTACCTTCAGAAAGCAATCCATCTGACCTGTCTGGTGCTTATTTCAGGACAAAAGGAATCATGCTCTAAAAGTACCTTACCATTTCCACAGACATCAAATGGATAGCCTATCCTAAAGTGAAACCTTTGGAATTTGGTGAGATGAATCGCATACTATTCTCTGGTTAACCTTGAACAACTGTGAGACACAGGAACAAACAATTAAAAAAAAAATGAACTGGCCAGATGTCAAGAAAATATGTCTCATCTGTGTGCTCTAATGAAGTAAGTACAGATGTCCCAAAAGAAATGATGGAAATAACTGAGCTTTGGAAAAAAAAAAAAGAAAAAATTGGATACATTAATGCCTTTGAGGTTATAATGTAAGGAAAAATCATCTGTAAGTGTGAATGAGACAGAAAAATGGCTTTATATATCTTTTGGCTCTATCCTATTTTCCTTCATATGATAGTTTTTTTTTCCTTTCTTTCTCTTTTGCTCACCCCCCTCAGGCACTTTGTTTGATCTCTTACATCACATACGTGGCTCTTCATTGCTTCCCTAATTTGCATTTATTTATCTTCTGGAGACTGCATCACTACACAATCAAACAAAATTATTGAACCTTGAAACAGTTCTAGATTGCAAAGATGACACCATAGTAAATTCACATTTGAAATAAAACCTAATCAAATATTATGAGAGGATATGTATCAAATCAACCTCCCAAGAGTGTTTGCATTATAAACTTAATTTTTCAAGACTATGTTTGCATAAACGTCCAGCCAAGTTCACCTCCAGTGCAACTCATACCAAAGTCAACTGAGTTACGTTAAGAATCAACTGGAGTCTATTTATGCATTATAGGATAGTTTAATTTATCTATTAGCTTTATCTTCTGTAATGTTAGAGGTAGCAAAAGACTGTAGATAAGATATCTTTGTAGTGTTAGCTGAAATTAAATATGGCAACTTCTTTATCTAATTTTTTACTTACAAAATAAAAATAAATGCAAATAAATACAAAAATGAAAAAAAAACCACCCCTGTGAATACTATTGATATTTGGAAGACATATTTTACTGCTTTTGGTTATTTTCTGCCAAAAAAATTAATCAGTTAAACAATCAATCAACCATTGCTCATCAGAATAGAAGCTGAAAAATGTGCATTTAATCTTATATATAATTAAGAGCTGACATGACACGAAAATCAAAAAATCAGATCTTGTATTCTTCATCATCACTATTGTTTCAACAAAAGAGGGAAACTTTAACTTTGTCCTTCAATTTATTCTTCTAACCAGCTTCTTCCTTATTCTGAACCTCCTGAAATTGGTTTATGTACTTCAGCTCATCACAATATTGTGCTGCAAGATCTGGAGGTGCCATGGAAAAGCAAACACTCCTGGCAAGTTATCAAAAAAACAGCATTAATATATCTAGTTTTTGGATGCACATTGTTTCTGAATCCTCAGGTCTCATTTACAAAATGAAAGTAGAAAAAGTAGTCTTGCCTTTCACATGGGTTCTGGTGTTGAAATTTCATCTAGATCTTAAAATTCTAAAGTCCCTAGGGGAAAAAAAACACTGAAAAAACACACCTAAAAAACCCTAAAAACAAAACAAAACAAAAACAACACTCTCAAAACCAAAACAAACAAACAACCCCCACCCAAGCAAACAAAACCAAATGAAAAATCCCCACCAAAGTCCCAGTAGAACATTTTCACCTACGACTTTCTTATATTTTTTACCTGAAAATATTTGAGTTGATAGGTCATATATCACATCACACAGAGGGGTTATCATCAGTACTGTCTCGTCCCAGTGGAGGGTGTGTGTATATGAATAAAGGAGAAAAACATCCAAAAAAGGTTAGCAACTTCTGCTACCACACCAGCAAAAACTCAAGCAGATTCTGGGCAAAAGAAGAGCCTTAAAATATTAGCATTCTAATATTTTAAAAGCTTGATATCATTATTATATACAAATAAAATATTAGTCTTCCTGAGACTGCTTTAAATAACCCAATCTGAGCTCATATCTGACCCTGGTTTGAGCAGGAGGTTGGTCTGCACGACCTCTTGACATTCCTTCCAACTGAAATTATCCTGTTCTGTTTCCACCCCATGTTACAATAAAGTGAACACCAAAACCCTAACAAGGTCAGAAGTTGTAAGAATCATGTGTGTGCCAGAGAGACACAAGAGGAGAGGAAGTCCATGCTCGGTTAAGAATCAAGACGTGGAAGGTGTGTCCTTAGGATCCCAGCACAGTACCATGGACCGGACTGAAACTGGCTCATAGAAGTTCTTGAGAGAACCTCATAATCTACATCTGAATATTTTTTATTTTGACTGACTATGATCGAGGCTATCTTCCAACCCTTGTCACAAATTTGTTATTGTCTGAGGAGATGCAAATGTAGGTACTGCAGTTGAACTGCACAGGAGATGTGGTGACCACTCGAAGACCTGGTTCTTGTTCTTCCTCCTCTGCCTCCCTGGAAACCTCATATGACATGGACAAGTTTTATCTTCTTTATCAGTTTTATGAGCTGAGAGGAAGAAAGGATACAATCTACCACAAATATAGCAGCATCTTCAGAGACAGAATATCCTTCAAGTGCCTGCCACAAAAAAAAAACCTCCTCTGGCTGTGACATCCAGCCAGTTAAAAGCATTTCAACATAAAAGCCAAACTTCTCCTCCAGAAGGATCAGGGGCTGGGTGTCAGACAAGCAAAGGAATCAGGAGCAGGATGAACAGCTGGGGTAAAAACCAAATCTGAGGACCCTAGAAAAATCATAGAATCATGGAATGGCTTGGGTTGGGAGGGATCTTAAAGATTATCTTGTTCCAACCCTCCACTGCCATGGGCAGGGGCACCTTCCACTAGACCAAGCTGGTTCAAGTCCTACCCAGCATGGTCTTGAAATGGAGGAACTTCCAGAAATGGAGGAACCACAGCTGCCCTGAGAAAGTATGCCAGTGCCTCACCACCCACACACTAAGGAATTTCTTCCTAATATCTGATCTACCTATATCCTCCTTTAGTTTAAAACCATGTCCCTTTAGTCTGAAGTGTGTCAGGGAAGGTTTTGGTTAGATATTGGGAAAAGGTTCTTCATCCAGAGGGTGGTTGGGCACTGGAACAGGTTCCCCAGGGTAATGGTCACAGCCCCAAACCGGACAGAATTCAGGGAGCATTTGGGCAGTGCTCTCAAGGACATGGTGTGATCCTTGGGGATGGTTCTATGCAGGGTTAAGAGTTGGACTGGATGACCCTTGTGGCTCCCTTCCAACTCAGCATATTCTGTGATTGTGTTTCTGTCACTATCTGCCCGTGTACATGCTTTGTTGTTCCCATATTTTGTGAAACATTTTGGCTCTTTTTCCATCTTCAGCCCTGTACATGAACAATTTTCTCCACAAATGCTGCTGAGCTTTATGAACTTTTAGGTACAGCCAGAGGAGACATTTCCCAACTGTACCATACCCCCAGCAGTGTGCTGTGCAGACAGTTGTCTGCTTTGTCTACACTTACACACTGAGCCCTGACTCACTGATAAAATATTTGCAAGTGTTCAGCATGCCAGGACATAATACCCTGTCTGTGCTGGTCTGGGACTGTCATTTCTCTTGCTTAATTAGAGCAGGGGCAAGTCAACATCCAGAATATTTTGAGTTGCTTGGACAAATGCTGCATATAACCTAAAAGAGGCAGTTTGAACAAAGGCACGCAAATACTTCACATCTGTCTTGATGTATTACATGACTATAAATTTGTAGAAGTAAATAATGACGACATGTGTTTCAGCATCCAGGCTTTTAAAATCCCTGCATAGCCATTTACTCACTTCTTGTAGAAGCCAGTCCTAGAAAACCACGAGGTGAAGATTTAAGTAGGCAGTGCCTGTCTAAGCAAACATGAGATGCCAAGGACTAACTTCAGAGGAGAAAAGAGCATTGTAGAGAGTGAATCACTTGTGAATCATCGTTGTGAACTTTTCCAGGAATGCCAGTTCGGTCATTGCAATGTGATCTTCAGAGCATAGATTTTATATGCATAGGATTGTCATAAATAAATCATAGGAAAATGTAATGAGAAAAAATGTAGCACAATGTAAAGCAAACGTCTATATAGAACGTCAGCGGAACTTAATAATTCAATTCAGTGAAGGTCTGTGTAAGGAAAAGCCAGTGATCTGTGTGCTCTCTACTATGGGACTTGAAGAATCATGTGTTTATTGCAAGTTAAGATACTATTCAAATTCAATAATGCATATGTCATTGATAACAACACCTCAGGATCCAAATAAATAAATAAATACAGTTCATTATCTCCTTGCTGCTGGGATGTGAGATGCCCTGAGATCAAGAGTGGGTGCAGATATTCAACCCATCTCAAAGTCTTCCATAAAGACACACGATGCACATGGGTGTACATGTTCCTGGATTTGAAGGCTGCAGGGAGTTTCGAGGCTCCAGAACTGAAGAAGAATTGGGGAAAGTGGGTTATATTTCCATTACTTACACTGACTTCTTTAATCAAGTCTTAAAGACCAGATTTTCAGAAATCCTTATCTAGAACTAGGTTTTCAGAAACAGAGTTCCCAGTCTATGTAAAAACAAACTGCTGTGAGAATCTACTCTAGTCACGTGAACCATTTTTTTTCTTTAAATATAACCTGGTTAAGAGCACCCTGATGCAACTTCTAATGGAAAGAATAATAAATTCCTATCTTTTTTATTTATTTCAAGGGAACTTAGACTAAGCCTTTGTTTAGGGCAGCATAAGTCAAAATAGGCAACAAGTAAATGAAGTCCTCTCTGAATCTCATTGTTGAGTCCCAAAGAAATATTGGTGTCTGATAATAGTGTCAGTCCAATTCAAAGCACAAACTATTTAAAACCAAATATACTGAGATCAGTATAGCAAAAATGGTATCACATCATTCTCCACTAATCTGTGTCCTTTGACATAAAAAGCTCTCTCTGTTCCTTTTTTGGTGGGTGAAAAAAGATCAATAGCATTTCACAAATTATTCCTGTGCCACACACCAAAGAAAATGCACTCAGAGGATTATAGAAAAATCCTTTTTTAGCATTATTGATGCAATTAAATTGTTGTTCTACTTCTGCAATTACATGATAACAAAGTGTTAAATTTGAAATATATTAAAGGCAAGATTATACTGCTTGAACAGAGGCATCTACTGAGATGACCTATGAAGTCTGGGACATCAAAATGGGAATGACAAAATATGACGTACAATTTATATGAAATCTAAAGTCTTCCAGAGTGTTGCCTGGAGACCTAGCCACTAGTAATCTCCCCAGACATTGAAAATAAGGCTAATATATGAGAA
Source organism: Camarhynchus parvulus (assembly GCF_901933205.1). Classification (NCBI taxonomy): domain Eukaryota; kingdom Metazoa; phylum Chordata; class Aves; order Passeriformes; family Thraupidae; genus Camarhynchus; species Camarhynchus parvulus. The sequence goes on from NC_044601.1 coordinate 65,300,844, forward strand.
AGAGTATGTAAGGCAAGCAATAAACATAAAAGAAAGCTCATGAGTTGTCAAGCTCTGATTTGGCTATTCAGTCTTTATCTGAATTAAAGGAAAAAATATTGTGAGGAATAGCTGGGGGACGTTCTTTTAGTTATTCATTATCTTCTAATTTATTATTTGTGTTTTCACATACACATACTTTGACTTTTCCCTGCATCATAGCAGAAAACCCTTGTAGCAATGACAGAGGGAAAGAGAAATCACCTCTAGACGAGAACAGGGAAATAAGGTCTGACTTTGAATAACCAGAGCCTGCCTGTCTGCCTGTCTGTTAATCAGTTTATTTGTCTGTCTGTCTTTGCAAACTGCCACTGATATAAAAAAAATCCCAGTGTAGACACACTTCAGCAGTAGGTTTGTCTTCAAAGGCAGGCAGAATCCTTCAGACTTCGGAGCTGAAAGTAACCACTAATTGCAATTAAGTGCTGTCACAGTAGCAGACCATTTTTAAAAGTCTTGGAACATTATTTGAAGTATTTTATGTCTTATATCTTGAAAGAAGAAAAAATCCTATTTAACTTCAGAGCTTACTATGGGCAAGAATACGCTGCAGAAGTTCTGAGCTCTAGCACCAACCTTGGAAAAATCATCTCATCCCTCCATGACTTGGCTATCCACCTAGAAAATAGGAAGGACAGTGCATCTAGTTGCAATGTTGACTTTCTGGGCAGGGACAATGTCCTGCTGAGTATCTATATCACCAACCACAGCAAGGCCATAATTCCTTCTGCAGTTTCCATGAGTGAGTGTGCATTAAAAACCATAAAATTAACCATAAAGATGCTATAAATAATCCCATTATATTTTCAATTTCTAAAGGGGATCTAGGTTCCCTTACTCTTTCAAATGTTTTAGCTAAGTTCTGTCTTCAGCAGTGGTTTTTTTCCTTCTGTGCAGTTTCTATTTGCTGCTGTCAGGAGAAGAAATGTGATACAGGGTTAAGCAACACATGGAGGAATGTTTTCTGTGTCCCATTATATGTCAATTATATTCTCAGGTGAATCTGGTGAATATTTTTTCTTCCTGGTTTTTAAGTTTCTTCAAGTCCTATGGAACCCTCAGAGCTCCCCAAACTTGTTCTTATTCAGATTTACATTTCCATGTTCTTTAAATGCTCAGAGAACTGCAGAAAAGTTCAATAACAGAGCAAGTGACAGAACAACACAATGAGGTCCATGAGTACCATTGATTTCCTTTGACATAGGGAAGTTTTGTTGCAAACCCTACAGAAAAAGGCAAATAATTACATCTATGCCTCATAGTCTCATAGAAAGGAACTTAAAATTTATAAGCTTAAAAAAACCTTATAAATACATTCTACTTCAAAACACCCAAACTCCTATGTTGAGTTCAGTCATTTCTGACTGAAGTTAAGAGCTTACGGCTGATATTTAGTACTAAGTAATAATTTAATATTTATAATGTTGCTATAGAGTCTAGGTATGGAGAAGGTGCCCATCTGTATTGTTCTCTAAATTAGCTGCTCTGGGGTAGTGATATTGAGTGAAATGTGGGCTCTTCTAGGAACAGATACACGCTAAATAATTAGGTACCAAATGGACTTGTCCAGCTCACAGCTTTTGACCTTTTGCTGTTTACACATTCCCTGGAGAGAAAAGGTCCATTTGAGGCCTCTGGGGTTTGTGTTTCCCTATTCAGTACAGGAAAGCCTGAGGTATGTAGCTTCCTAATGCATTTAGAGCCTACAATAAAATGGGATGAAACTTCTTTAATATGTTGGGATGAAAAAAAAACAGAGATTCAAAATAGAATCTGCCCTGTGAAAAAGGTCTCCTCTCCTCTCCTCTCCTCTCCTCTCCTCTCCTCTCCTCTCCTCTCCTCTCCTCTCCTCTCCTCTCCTCTCCTCTCCTCTCCTCTCCTCTCCTCTCCTCTCCTCCTCTCCTCTCCTCTCCTCTCCTCTCCTCTCCTCTCCTCTCCTCTCCTCTCCTCTCCTCTCCTCTCCTCCTCCTCTCCTCTCCTCTCCTCTCCCTCCTCCTCTCCTCTCCTCTCCTCTCCTCTCCTCTCCTCTCCTCTCCTCTCCTCTCCTCTCCTCTCCTCTCCTCTCCTCTCCTCTCCTCTCTTTTGCCTTCTTTTTCAAAACTAAATTGCTCATACAATTAGACAAACCCTAATTTTGGCTTTGAGGCAAAGAAAAACACATTAAATATGACATTTGCTACACTAGATGTTTAATTTCTAGTTCCATATAAAAACATGATGAAAACATTAAGAAAAATAGGGGAAAATATACTGACTTCATCATGTTCCACTGTTAAAATCCAGTGTGTGTTGCAAAGGGAGAGAGTCCAGTTTTGGGAAGTGCTCTGACAGCTTCTCAGATATGCTATTGAGCTTTCCTTGTGGAGACACTAAAAATTTACAAACGTGAGTGCACAAACAATTATTTTTTAACATAACAGCAAACAGGTAAGCAAAGAGGATGAACACGGGCAACAAATTCGCTGTTTGTGTTATCTATACATTTCTGATTCCCACTCTAAGCTTATCTGCAGAGTTTCTTGAGTTGAAACCTGCATGTGCCTACAGTTTTTCTCCTGGAATAATTTGTCAGATGACAGCTTTCCAGGCCTTGTCCCCTTCCTTAGTACCCTGTCTCTGCAGCCAGGCAGTGACCGGCAGCTGCTCGTGGAACTCCAGACCCCACAACCATCACGCTTCACTCAAACACAGTCGGGGACCACATGCCAGGGCACAAGAACAGCCAAGTGGCAAGGTGACAAATAATGTTGCCCCCACTGAAAAGGATGAATTAGCAGAGTCTTATTCTTCTTTTTCTGCCAGTTTCCAGGGGTGAAGCCAAGTGGCAGCAAACTTGGCGTGTATCTGTCAACAGGAACACACCTGCAGCAGTGCCAAGCTTTAGAGCCATCATGTCTGCTGTTTCCTAGGTGTTAAGAGTGGTCCAGAAATACCAGGCCAGGACTTGGGCCACAGTCTGGTACTATACAAGTTCAGGGAAGCATCTGAAACATAGGAACCCTGAATTAAAATGAACTAAATAAAACCTATGCATATTTTTAGTACAAGGCTGCTGAGCACCTTCAGGTAAAAGAGAGGAACCTCAGTTCTGGATTTCATCCACCTGATTTTAGGAGTTATTACAGGAATTAAGAGACACCTTAAGAAGATCACTCTGCAGTTAGGACACGCAAACATATTAGGAAGGTGTCTCAGACCCCCTGAGTCACACTGCTCCCCTGCTCTTTTGCCCATGCAATATTAGGGGTTTCAGTTGCTTTTCTGACAGAAAACAACACGTTATCATTGCTCTGTTGATTACACAGCCACTTGTAACAGGCAGTTTGTTGCAGTTCACTTGGCATATTTATTAACTTCGATCTTTAACTCTCAATAGTATTTGGGTAGCTAATTCGATTCACTTCAAGATGCTTGTCCAAGGTTACCTAGAGACCCCACAGCACATCCACTGAAGTGCTGAGATTATACTTGTTTTCCCCAAATTGTGCCTCCAGTATGCTGCTCTTTTAAATTGCCTTGCTAAAGTCAAGATAAAGAATATCCAGCAGATACCTGTGTGACCAGTTTACATATTGCTTGAGATCATCATCTTCCACAGAGGGTAAGACTTCCTTACTCCAGACATTTTCTCTCATTTCAAGAGTCCATGACTCCTGAAGTAAAATTTTAGCAGTAAGAAATACAGTGAAGAAGTAATTAAATGTCTCAATCTTTACCATGTCCTTCTTTTCCACTTTCCCTATCCCATTCAGCAGTGAGTCCATAGTTTGCCTCATCTTCCCCTTGAGAATGATGCACCCAATAGTATCCTTTGTGGCTGTTCATGTCCTTTACCAGATTTAACTTCAGATGGGCTTTGGATTTTCTAACCCTATCCCTGCACACTCAGACACTATCGGAGTATTTTTCTTGTGTGACTTGACATTTTCTAACTTCCAACTTCTACACTTTCCATTCTAGACTTGAGGTTTATCTTTGTTCGTACACATGGATCTTTCATGCTGGCGGGGATGGAGTACTCTTAAAATTGGAGAGGGTTATCTTTTAAAAATAGTTATCTGTCCTGGGCCATTTTTTTTCTCTTAACAGTTGTATCCAAATGGATTTATCTAACCCTAAAAAGACTGAAGTATGCCATTTTGAATTTCAGGACTGTTGTCTCACTATTTGCCCTCCTACCTTTTGTCAGCATACTGGAAACAATCATCTTATGCTCACTACTATTAAGTTTGTTCCTGATCTTCACGTCCACTCTAAGGTTTTCTCTGTTTATATGCATGAGTTCAGCAGATCATCTCCCACCATCAGTTCCTCAGTCCCCTGTGTCGGAAAGGTGTAATCAATGTACTCCAGAAACCTCACAGAATGTTTGTGTCCTCTTGTGCTATCCTCCCAACAGGTACAGGGATGGTTGAAATTCCTCATTCAGGGTCATCTTGCAAACATGAAGATTCTTGTCTGAAGCCCTCACCCAGTTCTTCCTGACCAGGTATTACAGGCACCCCCAACATCTTCTGTATTGGTCTGATGGGTGATCATAACTCACACACTCTCAGATGTGTCATCTATCTGCTCCCAGGCAATGCTCCAAGTATTCCCACTGCTCCTGCCCATCAAGGGCAACTCCTCTTGTAATTTCAGATTGTCCTTCCTAAATAGCCTCTGTCCACCCACTGCAGCCCTCCAGGTATGGAAGCTCTCCCTCCTAGTGAGACTGTAGCCCTGAACTGCATGCAGCCCTCTAATTTCTCCTACTCTAACCCCTTGCTATGTGCTTTAATGTGCAGACATTTCAGAGAGACACCCAGACATACTGATTCCCCTGAAAGGATGTGAGGAGCTTTCCCCATAATGTTGTCCTGCTGTCGCTTCCCTATTTGTGTGCATCCAACTGAGGCACACCATATGCAGCCTTGTCTTGTCCATTATGTGGTACCCTGTCCAAATCACCCTGCACTTTATCCTTGCCAAGCCAGCCCACCACTGCCTGTCTTTGATGGAGGGTCATCATTCTCCCTGGTCAGTTTCCCTTAACATCTTCCTCAGGTGCATCTCCCTCCAAGCTTCATGGATCTAAGAGCATAAGCATGAAAGGCTCTAAGAGGTTGTAGGAAATAAAAGCCAGGTTGTACAGCAATCATAATTATTCAGAAGTTGGGTTAATTGGGTTAATATTCTCAATGAAAGCAAGTGCTCTTTCTTGAAGAGGTGACAACTTCCTGTTTCTGTCAGCCACTATTCCCTCGCTGCACTCTCTGTGGACTGGCATAGAAATTCAGCTGCCCTTCCATTTACCTGTTAAATGTCTGGCATTTTCCTCTGCTGAACTCCCTACCTGCTGTGTGCCTGGTGCTGTTTCCTGCTGTCTACTCCACCTGTCCACTTTACTCTTTTATTTCCTCCTTAAATGTTAACATGGCACAGATGGGCTCTTACTGCCTGTGACTTTCTAATGGAGTTGTTGAATGTTAATAATACTTTGGAATTTAAAAAGAAAAAAAAAAGACAGTCAGCCACTAAAACACCAAAGAAAATAAAGATATGCATCCAGTGTATCCATCTGTCTGTGGGCAACACAGTGAAATAGCTCCTGGAATGTTTATTGTTGCAATATAGAAGCATTGAGAGTCCTCAGACAACACAAAGAGTTCCCTGTAGACAATGAAAAAATTTGCAAATTATTACTTTATCATATCAGAGAGTGAATATAAATTTGCCATGCACACAAATCCACAGCATAAAAATCAGGGTAAAAAAGTAAAGGTTCTTCAGGGTAAAACAAACCTATTTTTTGCTTTGAAGTCCCTAACCCATTTTAGAAGGAAAATAACCAAGGCATTAATGATCAGACATTCCCAAAATTTTACTCCTTTGGAAGGCCCTGTCATTTTCATGTTATCATCCATTCAGAGAGCAGATGCAGCTGCTGGCATACTCGCAGCTGCCTCATCTCTCTTGATGTGTCCCTGTTCTTGCTTAATAAAAAACTTCTGTCTGGTTTGGCACCATCTCCTGTCTCCTTTTCTTCCCTCATCTAAAACCACCGTATGCCAAAGAGGACAAAGAGACATCCACGAGGATATTTTAGGCAGCTGGGTAGCTGCGCCTGCTCTCGTTCACAGCCGTAAGATCCCTGTGAGACAATGCAGCTGCTACCCTGAACGAGCTGCCACTGGAAGGTCAGTCCTACCCTCCAACCTCAAACACCACAGAAAATTAAAAGTCTGAAAAAAAAAAACCCCTGCTTGTCTCATTACGCTGAAGTGTCTGAGGAGTCTCACCTCATGTTTTTAAACCAAGCTGAATATCTGAAAGAAGACAATCACTTCAGATTTGTTCATAATACCATATATTTGTCTTCATTCTGTTGAGCGGATTCCTGAGCACCTTGGCATGGACAGGATACTGGCACCTTCACCTCACCTGAGGTTTTGGTACTGTAGATGCAGGAAAGTGGAACCTACTACGTCTACTTTCATGTTTGGGAGTAAAAAACAAGAGAAAGAAGAATGCAGTATTTTCCATACACAACATTCCATCAGATAGAATTAAAAATCATGCTATTTGAAAATAAAATAAATGGATTCTGGGCCCTTTTTTTGTCAGTTTATATCTGATATGTGACATTTGGCCTTTCTCATCTTTTCACCACTTATGTGACAGCTAATTACAATTCTCCCTTCCTCCTCTTCCCCACTCACGATCTTCCTTCATATGTTTCTCTCAGAAAATTTAAGAATTAAAACAGTCCAGCAGTACTGTGATAATGTCCAGTGTGCAGTTTTCAGGAATTCATCAGTGCCCTGCTTTGAATTATCTAAAAAAAATAAAAAAGGTAAATTATTTCATTTCTTATTTGGTCGCCTACAAAATGTGAACAATGTACAGACAGCCTTTACAGAAGTATTGTGGAAAGTCATAAATTCAATAAATAAGAGTAGATCAGCTGCAGAGAACTGAAAATAATATCTGAAATTATCTGGTTTTAACTGTCTTTAATACAGTCATGACATGCATGCAGCTTTGCTTATAAACAAACCAGTTTACATCTTAAAACTACATTTTACCCACTCTGTATCTACCAAGATGTTATTCTAAGACTTCAAAATTCAGAAAACTTGCATCTATATTTTAATCTTAAACTGAAATTGAATTTTATTAAATCCATTTTTATGCTATCTGTTAGTTTGTTTCCTTTAAATTTCATTCTCCTATTTGTCATCATTTATCATTGGATGTATAGACTGAAATCATATTCCATTCTAAGCCTTCATGCAGTCAAATTCTTTTCGCGTAAAACAGTCTTATTGTTGTCAACCTATTGCTTTTGATGTTTCTGAACTTCTCTTAAAAAAGGTGCCCAGCATATGATGCCAGCATCCAAATAAAACTGTTCAAGCACAGAATACTTAAATTCTTTCACCCAACATGTAGGACCCTAAGATTACATTGTGTCTTTCATAATGGGTCATACTCATTGATCACTTAACATATTGTCTCCTCCCTTTTTGATAAGTTCTAATTGATAAACTCCCAGATTATAGAAGAATAATCAGTTCTGATTACCAAGTATATATTGTAGACCTAAGTTTCGTAGTACTTTCTGTTTTGGTGTCCATATAGCTGACCTGTTTTTACCACAGTCCTTTCCTCATATTGATGGTGCCTGCAATGTTACTTCATCAGGAAAACCAAGAGACCTTCATCCCTTGGCTTCATCCCATTTAACTTGAGTCATTGAAAAACCAAGCATGTGTTCTTAGACACTCTTCCTATTCAACATGGACATTTGGTGAAATAAAAGGAAACGTGTGCAATATACACAGCAAGTGGTCTAAAGTCTGGGATTGAGGATGACCAACATGAATGCAAATAACTCTGCTCCTGAGCTGTTGTTCATTAACTTGTTGCTTTCCTTTGCTGTGATTATCTTTTGGGGGAAGATCGTACTACTTGAATATCTGTTCAAACTCCTCAGTGTCATTCAGCTGAAAACTAAACTGATTAACTTCACTTGAAAAAATCTGCAGTAAGTGTGCAACACAAGAAATTTTTTGTTCCTACAAACAAAAAGCTTTTTATGTTTTATTTGTTCACCACTAAGCACTAAGTACTTTTCTCTCTGATGCCTCTAAACACTTGTGTAAATCTTAATCCTAATTTAATGTTTTTGCTGATTTATATTATGCTACTCATACAAAGGAGATGCAAGACCTAGTCAACATCTAGAATTATGGAAGTTCCCTTTCTGTAGAGAGCTGCAAATCATCCTGGTTGAGCTGAAGGATTTGTTTTTGTCGTGGTAACTGGAAAAAAAGTACCATGCAGGGGCTGGCTGATGTCACACTCCGAAGAATCAGAAGAAAGTATAAGCCATGGGTTGGGTGATGATGATGATGATAGCCACAATGGTGATGATGATAGCTATGATGATGATGATGATGATGATGATGATGATGATGATAAAAATAATAACAAAACCAGCAATAACCTTATCATTGGAATGAAAAGGAAGACAAAAAAAAAAAGGGAGAGAAATGGAATAAAAAAAAAATAAAACCAAAAAAAAAGAGGCTAACAAACAAAAAAACCCAAAACAAGAGATGCATAATACAGCTGCTTACCATCTGCTGACTGATGTCCAGCCTGTCCACAGGCCCTCTCAGCCATCTTCCCCCAGTTCATGTACTGAGCATGATTTCTGTGGCACAGCAATAATTTTGGCCAGTTCATGTCAACTCTCCTAGCCACGCTCCCATGGATATTCTTGTGCACCTGCTCACTGGCAGAGAATGGGAAACAGAAAAGAACTTGTCTTTGAGTAGGGTATGACTTCAGCAATTCAAACATCAGAACATTATCAACGTAATTCTCATACCTAACACAAAACCACAGCACTCTGCCAGCTACTAGAAACAAAATTAACTCTATCCAAGTCACATCCAGGGCAAGTTCAAAGCATATGTTTGTTGTAGACAATGATTCCAATTAAAAATTTATTCAAGTGCCTTGAAGGTGCATTCATTTCACCTGTCTTCAGGCACTTAACTGATGAATGCAACTAAAAAGTGAATATTACCCCATACTCATGAAGTGAAAGATAGTCAACTCTTCCAATATTTCAGATCATTTTAAACTTTAATTACTTACTCTAGTACCTAAAAGACTCTTCTTTCATCATTAACTTTGGGGATAGCTTAGAGCAATTTGACGTCTAACTTAGGTGCCTCTATTAAGTTTCTAAAGTTTTCTAGGGTGAATTAAAGCTTGTACAGAGAGGACAAAACCATTCTTATACCACTAGTAGTGCAATAAGGGTAATCTGGGGACAGATATGCTCTACCTGTCTGGAGTATATCCTTCATGCTTCAAAATGCATATTTCATGCTTAAAATCATTAAGTGTAGAGGGTTGGGACAAAATTTTTCACAGGGGAAAGTCTGAGTGTGTCTGTGGAAGGGTTATTGTACCTTTCTCTGAAACATCTGGCGCTGGCCAATATTAGCAACAGAAGACTGGACTAGATGGACTGCAGGTCTGATCTGGTGTGGCAGTTCCTATGTTCCTGTGTTCTTCCTCCACCTGGTGCAAGGGCAAAACTGTCAGGTATAATGAGGAAATCTTTATTCAGGTCCCGGGTAAGACTGTAGATTTGGCAATTAAAAAATCATCTTTTGAAAAACTCAGAGGATTTTGCCTCTTTTGCTGATAAAATGTACATTATCTATACTGAAATTGTGCCAGTTCTTTCCCTATTTGTAATTGAGCAATATTACTACAGATAGATGAAAAAGACATTTCCAGAGAACTTACAGCTACTATTATTCTATATTATTTTTATTGTTGTCATGTAGCCATGGAGTTGAATTCATTGTATTTGTCCTATATTGGAGTAAGGAAAAGACAGTTTTGTCTCTTAAAGCTTGTATCCGGATGAACTTCTCCTAGGCTTAAATTCCCTGACTGTAATCCCTAAATGACCTGCTTAGCTGTACTGGGAGCCCTGCCGCTGATGCAGAAAAATAGGGACTTGCAGGTGAAGGCTCAGGTTTGGGAGCTGCCTCCTGTCCACAACCCCCAATGATATGACACCAGCTAATAGTCTAAGTACCACAAAGGATCAGCAAGAAAATATTGTGCATCATTTGCCAGGCAGTGACCTCAGCACACCAGCAGCATAACTATTGAGCAACGCTTGGTTTGCAAGAAGTGCAGCTTAGTCTCAAAAACACTGCAGGTTTTTATCCACTGTTCTTTGTATTATAATTGTGATTGCTTGTAAACTAATTTGGTGAAGAATGACAGAGGAAAATGTGGCATTTCATATCTAGAAAAACTTCTTTAGCCTAATTATGGATATTTATTTCTTATTGAAATAAAAATGTCTTAGCGTATCTGCTGATGTTCTAATCATTTCAGTGCTCCTGCAGCTGCTTTATCATATCCACCCTTCCATGGAGAAGTCATAGAAACCCTGGATCATGACCTTGCCAACACTGCCTGAGGTTCTTTCTAGTTTCAGTGCTCAGTTTTCAAAATCTCTTAGGATAGCTATGTCTGCTGCAATTTAAGGGAATTGGTTACCCATTAAAGGCTTGATGAAGGTATTCTGAATTTGTCACTTAACCAAGTTAACTAATTGAGGCATACAGTCATCCTAGATTCCCATTACACTCAGTGGAGACAAAAAAGGCACCTGCAGATGCTGTGTCAGATCTAAAATAAGCTGAATTGTCTTTTAGAGGAGCTTATTTCTTCCTTCCATTGACAGGACAAAGAACACAGCTGAACAGGAGCCTAAATTTAGTGCTCCCAGGAAGCGAATGGGATATTAGGAAGGATAAATCTGACTATAACAGTTGGATCATAAGGTCAAGTGCTAAAACTCATCACCCTGCTGGAAACAGTGAAATGGAATTACACTTCTTCGGTACATTGTTCCCTCTTCTCTCACCTTCCTCTGCATGAGTCTGTGGTTAATCACTTTTCCTACCTTTTTTGGTTTCCTATCTTAGCTGTTTGCACTTTCAGGAGATATTGTTGAAAAGAAATAAATTTTAGTGATGGCAATTTAGGGTCTTTCATTTGATCTTAAACACCAAAGCTGAAATGCTGTACTGGTGGAAAGGATTATTCATATAAAAAATTAAACTTGGTTTTGAAATCAACAATGAAACAATAAAAATGCTCCAGATGAAACCCAACTGAATTCCAAACAATAACTATGTCATTGTATTTTCTTGGCTCCTGTCTAGACAGAAGGAAAAGCAAGTTCAGAATGACACAGCGTTCAGTCAATATCACTGTTTCAAATGTAGACATACTATAGGATATAGAAATGCAAGGCCATTAACAAGCAGAGGACTATAATAACTGAATTGTGATTCTTGATCAAAACTGAAGTCTTTTTATTGTCACTGCTGCTGTTTCTTTGATTCACAATGTGAATGAGACTTTGTTTTCTGTGTACTAAATTTAAAAAAAAGATAAAGAGCTAATAAAATAAGAGCTAACATATGGAATGTGGCACTGGATGCATAAAGATTATGGATTTTATTATTTGTTGAAATGGAAATGTCAATGTAATCTCATGGGTTGATGCCATGGAAATTCCATTGGATTTTTCATGTTAGTGATGCATTTATACAAGCCTTTTGGATTATAAATGTGCAACACAATATTAACCCATTATATTGACAATATTAACCCATTAGATTGTCTGTCTGATGTCTTCTGGCTTCCATAGTATGCCACCATTAAATCAGAGTGTATGTATAAAAATCTGGATTATTGGCATGAGAAAAACCTGTCTCAAGTAATCACTCCTTTTATAATTATTTAGTGTCTTCTGAAAGTCCAGAAACTTCTCTGAGAGGAGGAGATAGCTCCTTACCCAGTTAGATGGAAAATGTACTCTTACAGTTCTCAGCTTTAATATCAGGGAGACTCAGGTACTCTGCAAATTCTGGTAAAACACTTTTGCTACTAGGGTGTTTTTTTGTTTATTTTGTTGGATTTGGGTTTGTTTGTTTGTTTGTTGGTTTGGTTTTTTTGTGTTTGTTGTTGTTACTGCTGTTTTTTGAGGGTTTTGGGGTTTTTGGTGGGTTTTTGGGGGTTTTTTGTTTGTTTGTTTTGGGTTTGGGTTTTTGTTTGTCTTTGTTGTTTTTATTTTTGTTGGTTTTTTGGCTTTTTTTGAAGGAAGGTGCATTTCAGCTTTCAGCTTTTGATGTATTTATGTATCCAATCATATTGCATACAAGCTTTATGAAAGCAACTTGCTTACAGATGCATGTGAGTAAGTACAGATGGGGGCATATGTTTCCAGGTTGTCTTTAGAGGGAAGAATTGTGGCAGATGTTGAAGAAAGGGTGTTCTCACACAACAATTCAAAGCTGCAGAATAAATCCCTTCAGTTTCCCTTTCAGGAGGAGCACATATCTCTCATAACTTTTATAACACTATTGCAATTTGAAGTGCATTCCTCTTTGACAGTCAATAGAAAAATTTTAAAACTACCTCAATGGGACTCAACCCACAATGCTGGATCACAGTTTTAAACTGACAAAAATCTTCCTGTAGACATTGGTTTGTCCCATCATTGACTATAAAGGGACTCTTGATCACTACTTCAGTCTTGGCAACTAATACTTAGGTATTCCTATAGATTAAGATTATCTCCAAAACAGATTATGCCCTTAATGTAAAACACACTAAAAATACAATTAAGAAAGCTAAAAGAAAAATGAAATTATAAAACCTCACTTAAATGTTCCTTGTCACTACTGGAATGACTTGCTTTGGTGATATAGACAGTAGACACAAGTTATATTATTTATACCAGACTAAAGTGTGTTCAAATGTATTATTTGATTGTCATATTATAACAAGATAGAACTGGAAAGAGAAAAGGAGAGGTGAGGAGAGGAGAACATAACTTTAACTCCAATGTACTGAAAGTGCACAGTGAAACCTGTTGAAACACTGGAACCAAATAAGTCAGTCAAACCTAAAGGGAATGTAAGGAAAAAGGAGATAAAAACAGAAGAAAAAGAGAACTGAATCGCTAAGGTGGACTTCTATTCTGCCTTGAAGACAGAATGGGCGAGTGTCAGCATAAATAAAGATGCTACACCTAGTTTTAAAAGAACACAGTACTGGTGAGATAGCAATGGCATTACTGGGCTGTAATACATGAGAACAATTTTATCCACAACCTTTCTTGTGGCTCATGGAAGTAATCAGGCAGAGGGAAAGGATTTCTAGTGGCAGATATCTGAGATGACAACACACTTTGGAGAGACATTTGCAAAGGAAAGGGTTTTGTCCAAGGTGTTGCAATCCACAGCAGAAATTGAAAAGTTGGGACCCAATTATTTACGAAGATTCAAGGCAACCAAAGACAAGTTATAGAATCATAACCACATTAAGGTTTCAGATTTTGCTACTGAAGAAAATAAGGGATCTCCCGTCCTTGATTCTCTCCATTTGCACAGTTTTAAGGCAAAAAGGTAAAAGACTGAAGAAGCCTTTAACACAAGGGATGTGTCAGCTTTCCTTTGGCCCTGTGAAAAGAGATATAACTGTTACCAAACCATTGCTTTTCTAGTACAAAAGATACCTAAAACAGCAAAACTCACTCTCCCCACACCTTCAGATGCATTAATAATATCTGCCTTTTCAAATTGCTATGTAACCACCTTGGCAGAGCAAAAATATCTTTCAGGAATTCCAAACTTTGGTGCTCAACTTCCAATAAAATATCAGACAGAAAAAAAAGTAAGTTTTAAAAAATGCCTAAGCAAACTCTTAGTAGAAAATGGAAGCAGAGTTTTGAAAACATCCAGACAGGAAGGTTTTTCACCTGGTTTTGGGCACCTAAAAGTCATTGTTTAATGATAGACATCCATGGATGAGTTACACACACATGTTAGGCGTATGAGGCCCACTTTAGCTTTTTTTAACTGACTCATCTGAGGGACAAGAACTACATTTCAACACTTTTGTGTATTTTGCAATCAACTATACTATATAAAAGACATTACTGTCCTTATTTAGGTAATTTAATTGCTGCTGTAAGTGTTGATATTATTGGTCATGTCTGAAAATGTCATTTAGACATATTCCTCTGGAAATACAGAATTAGCTACAGACAGACAAGGTGATTTTTCTAATTCCACAAAGTACTATAGTTTTAGCATCAGAATACACACAAGCCCTGGGCTCTAATCACTTAACAACATTCCCTGACCTAGATCATTTGCACCTTAAAATTGCTAGATTCTGTTTAATCCAATGCCATTGCAGAATATTTCATTCTAATTATATTTTAAAGTTCCTTTTGTTTTTCTATTCCAAGCCTGTTTCTGACTGTGTGGCAGACTAGAACATTGGATGGAAAATTCAGAATTTGCAATTCAAATTCCCAGAGAAGGCTTTAATGCTGAATACTTGTGGACAACATTTAAAAGTCCTGTAGAGTTAAACAATGTAGATTTTTTTTCCAATACATGGTGAACTGAATTTACAGATATTATTCAGTTAAGATCTGGAGATAATATTAATATAGTACTTATGCATAAAACTCACAACAGGCAAGTATTTTGTAAATTCAGCATTTAGTTATCTCTCATCCATTAACAAGAAGCAAAGCAAATAGCTCCCCCTTATATTCATGCCCCAAGCTAAGCAAAGGGAATGGAAAAGGTTTTTAGAATTACAAATAGAACCTTTAAATTGAAGAAACTTGATAATTTCATTTATGAAAAGCACTGCAGAACTTCTTCTTTCTACACCAGTTGTTATTCAGATCACAGTGCTGAGGATAGAAAAAGACAAAACAAAACAAAAAGGCAGTCAGAAAAAAGACACAAAAAAAAATGGAGAAATAATAAAACATGGAAAGTGAAAGAAAATAATCCTGTTAGGAACCTAGTTTCTTTTCAAAGATCAGGCAGAAGTACTGCATGTTTAAATATGCATATTGAAGTAAAAATTGAGGAAAAAAGAAAAAAAGGAGAGTGGGGAGAAATGGAGAAAATACAAAAAGAATTATGAGCTGTTTTCAAAAAATAGACTCCTGAAAAAATGTGAATTCATCCATATAATTATGAAATTGCTATATGTATCTAATTGTGCAAATTGTGAATACACTTTTTCAAGTACTAAAGATTTATATTTCTTATAGGAATATGCAGGTTTGAAAGCCCTAAATATAAATTAGGAATATAAATTACTTTATGTCTAAGAATTCAGAGCAAGGGTTTTGCAACTCCTAAATCCCACTCAAGCCCTCAAAACAGGATTTCAGAGGGACTCATGTGTCTCATAGGCAATATGTAGCTGGGAGAGTTTCACCCAAAGGGATAAAACATATTAGCATTACTTCTGCAACTAGTTTATCTACAGTCTCTTGGACTAATTACCTAAGACAAGAGTCTTTTCTTCATATAGTCTTCTAGTGTGGCAAGACAGATCTTTTAGAAATACCAAATATTACAACAAGGCACAAGATTGGATATTATGGATTTGCACAGTCAGACTTACAGGAAAAACTGGATAAAAGACTTCTTTTTTCCAGAATCTGAGGCTAATGAGTTGAGCCTCATCTTCTGAACATGTCTGAGAGCTAAGCAAATATTCCTCCACCCATTTAAAAACACAAATATTGAAACAGTGAATTTAGTAATTGTTCAATACCAAGTACTGAGCATATCTAGACTATTGACTGAATGCAAGTAAAATACTTCCCCACAGATGACTATTTCTAAAGGAAGAAATAAGAACAGTATTCCCAATTTGTTTCCACTTAGCATGATAAAGCAGTAGAAAATATTACTGTAAAGGAAAAAAAATGATAAGTGTGAATTTTGAACTAGATAACCAAGCATATCCAAATTCAGAAACACAGGAAACATGTTGAGTCTGGAAGAGTATGTGAAAGCATGGTGGTGCACTACTTGGTGCTATGTCTCCACCACATTAAACAGGCTTTATTTTATATTTCCCTCTTCCAATTTGTTCAACAAATAATATCTGTGTAGGGAAAGTGGGATAATTATTCCTGCTCAGGGGAAAAGGTGATATCTGAAACTTGTTGTACCACTGACTTATGGTGATGCAACTACTGGGTCAGAATTTACACCATTTTTTAATATCTCTGGGAATTACATCTTTCTGACCTTTTTTTTTTTTTTTTTTTTGTCATCTGTGTTGATCTTTATCATAGAAGAAAATCAATCTCCATCAATCTAATTCACAAAATCACTAGATTAACTTCCAGGTGACTAACACATTTTTCCACAAATCATCTGGTTTATGTTTCTTCTCTTTTCAGCTTCCTTGATCAGAGATTTTTGTGGACCACCAACATCCATGGAGCTTCAGCAAGAGGATGTACTGTAAAAGCTTGTAGGAATTTTTAGATGCTGTATTATCTACTACAAAAAAAAGTGCCCTAAACACACCAGTTTTCTCTGTAGCTCATCTTTCATTTGAGTTCTTTTTTTGCAACTCTCATTTTCACTTTCTGAAACAATCCCCAGACACTAGGAGTTGTGTTGCTTAACTCCTTATATTATTTTCTGAATGCTGTAGGCAGCAACTTGGTATTTTACAGTTTGGGAGAGTTCAGCTAATGGAAGCTGTAGTTTTATCAAATGGCTGTCTTAAAGTCCTGAAGAAAATATTGTTCACAAGGGCATCAAGACGGAGTGTTGAGACCAGTTCAACAGCAAAGAACATTTGGGTTAATGCTTTCTGTAAGAAAACAAGCCCGTTACATGTTTGGCAGAAATGAGGAGTTGAATGCCGGTTTCTTTTTTGGACACAGAGCAATCACACCAGCAGACTGTCAATATCCATGCTCAGCACACTTAGCTCTTGAATGGAGCCTTCTGTATAACAGAAAATAACATGGCTCCTGGAAAGGAGAGATCTTGAACCTCTCTAGAGAAATAAAATTGAAGGCATTTATTGGGAAATGCAAATAGCTGATTAATTGGGTTCAATTAAACCTATCTTGACTGTTTGCTATGAAGAGTGCCATTAGTTTCTTCAAAATGTTTTGTATATTCCTGCTCTGCAGTGAAAGGAGATCCAAGGTACCAAGGTTGATGTACAGGTAAAAAGCAATTTGAAGATATGAAAGCCACAACACAGTCATCTTCTAGATGAAAATATTAAAATATCCTAATGAATTTGAAGAAATTTATTGTTGAAATCCTAAATTTACTACATTTGTATTTAACTAGTGACATGTAAATAAAATCAAAAGGGTTAATGAAGCTTGTCATGAACATACGGGTGGGAACACATACAGAGACATGGGTAAATTGAGTCCCAATTGCCAGATCCAATGTCCAGTGAAGGCAAATAAAGAATCACATCAAGCATGAGATCAAGTCCTAATCTAAGATGCAAACACAATTAAGACCAGACTGTATTATTTCTGGAGCTACTGTGCCTGGCTACACTTAAAAAAACCCAAATTACACACAATGAAATGGGAACAGAATTTAAAAAAAAAAACAAACAACAACAACAACAAAAAAAAACACCTAATTTTTCAAGTTCTGTATCAAATGAGGAATGGATATAAAGTCCACTTTTAAAAATAGTATCTTGTTTGACTCGTCCAAACACTATTTTTCAGCTCCCATGACCTTTTTACATCACCTTCACAAGCAGATAAGTTTGCTGTGAATTCTTTGTGTAAGGTACATTATGCACACCGTGGTAATTGTAATTAATTCCAAAGGTATTTATAAAGAATCCAGTGATGTGTCCTGCATTCTCAGAGCAATATGCCCTAGTTTCCATTCTAAACAACAGTTTGGGCTTGTGGGGCTTTCTTGGTAGTGTTTGTTTTGTTTTTTTCCAAACTGCTTTTGAAAAAGTCGGGGAATTTTCCATGCAAGAAAAAGTGTTTTACCTCCTCATTCCCATCTCTGTTACAGAATAATCTACCACCAGGCTAATAGTGAAATAACAAACAGAGAAATAACAACTGATCTAAGAGCTGCTTCTGATAAAGCAACATGTCTTTACCCAAAATTTGCTGTAAGTCAGCATACAAAGGTAAGTACCTATAACACCATGATTTTTATACTCTAGAGGTAATTGTTTGACACTAAGTATTCTGATTTTATAATGTTGACCTGTAATTTTTTTTTTCTCCTTCACCTGCTGGAACTAGTTCCCTTGCCTAGTTTGAACTTCAAGTCACCTACAGAAAAAAAAAATTCAATCAACTATTACATAAATTGATTTTATAAACTGAAATACTTACTAAATGTGAATATAGAAGGCTTTTTCATACAATGGTCCATGAATATTTAGCAGAGACTCTTAACTGTTATGAATTTATGGATATTTCCATATTCTATTTCTCCAGCTATGTTGCTGGGGTATTGAAGAGAGAAAAATCCTAATTAAAAGTAATCTAAATTGGTTAAGAAATGCAAGAGAAAATCTAAATAAATCCCAGGATTGCCTGAACTAGGTAATGAATAAAAATAGTTATTTTTAATAGGCCCATAAGAGATTAATAGAAATGTCTCAAGTGATCTTTGGGCTTTCAGGTCATGGAAGCTACTGGTGGTGTTGCCTAACAGCTAATGCACATGTGAACCTGGTATTCATAAATAAATGTGCATTTCAGTGTTAATGTGCAACATCCCACCCAGAATCCTCCACTTCAAGGGAAAAAAAATGTAGAAGAAAATCAAGAAAGCACTGCGCATTTTCATCCAGTCAAAAAAGAGATGTGGCAGAGGAAGGATTTGCAGAACAACAGTAGAAATATGGTGGCTGGATGTCAAGTAATAACTAACAGGACAGAATACATTTGGTCCACACTGGTTAGATATATTTTACACAGCCTTGCCCATCAGCTGACACCTGATCTGAACTGGTTATCCAGGTCTGAAGTAAACCCTCCTACAAAGATCTACAACTTGACAAAATTGATTGTACTATGTGCTTAAATTCCTGGTGTCTAAAACTCAGTGAGATGAACCAATGAATCATAGAATCACAGAATGGTTTGGGTTGGAAAGGACCTTGAAGATTTTCTTGTTCCAGCCCCTCTGCCATGGGGTGGGACAACTTCAATTAAAGTGAGTTGCTCAGTACCCCATCCAGCCTGGCCTTGAACACATCCAGGGATGAGGCAGCGCTCACATATTCCAGTGCTGGCACAGTAAAGGACAATTTTCTAGAGCAAACTAAACCTACTGCTGGTCTTACTAGGTGAATACCACCTAAAAAGACTTTTAAAAGGTTGCAGAATATACACTGTAAGTAGAGTGTTTTAACCCCAGCCAGCAGCTTGGACCCACATGGTCCCTCCTTGTACACTTCACCTTCTAGTGCCAGAGAAAACCAGAAGGGTAAAACTGAGAAAATTTGTGGGTTGACGTAAAGGAAGTTCATTGAGCAAAGCAAAAGCCACAAGTACAAACAAAGCAAAACCAGGAATTCACTCACCCATCCCACGGGCAGGCAAGGTGTTCAGCCATCCCCAGGAAAGCAGGCCTCCATGACATGCAATGGTTACTCTGGAAAACAAACACTGTCACCCAAGTGCCCCCTCATTCCTTTTTCCCTTAGCTGTATATGGTGAACATGACACTGTAGAGTGTGGAATATCCCTGTGGTCAGCTGGGGTCAGCTATCCCAGCTGTGCCATCCCAGCTTCTGGCACATTCTCAGACCTCTCCCTGATGGAGTGGGGTGAGAAGTAGAAAAGGTCTTGACTTACAGACTTTACTTAGACACAACTAAAAACATCACTGTGTTATCAACATTTTTCTCATACTAAATCCAAAACACAGCATTGTACCAGCTGTGTTGGGAAGAAAATTAACTCTGTCCCAGCTGAAGCCAGCATAAGAAGTATTAGAATTTATGTAGGTATTCCACAAGAGAAAAAAGCACACCAGAATTTATTAGTCATGTAATTTATTAGTTGTTAATTACTTGCTTCTCTTTATTAACATATTACACCTCAGAGAATAACTCTAAGGTAGGTAAATTAAACTAGACTTCCTTTGCTGATGTGTAATTTGCAACACAAAGAATGTAAATAATGAGTGGAGATGGGAATGGAAGTTAGTGCCCTGACAATGATAATTTTATCTGAGTATTGCCTTTGGGGCTTAAATATGTGCAACAGGAATCACAGCAGGAAAGCAGAAGCTGGAGGTAATATATCAGAAACAAGAGTGCAGAAATGAGCAGAAGCGATCTGAACAGAACAAGATACTGTCATAAAGAAATAAGAAAACTTCTGTATGGAAATGGGAAAACTTTGAAGAAGGAAGGGGAAATGACCTGGCAAACCCTCTTTAGGAGTGTCCACAGGTATCAGCAGCAACATGAGAGAAGGATCCATGCAAATAGGCAGAGACACATCTCTCTCCATGTTACATGCCTAAATTAGAGGGCGATCTCTGCTGGTTGAGAGAGAGAAACATTCTCTCAGAAAGAATAGCCTGAGTGCTGCTGAGTAGAGTTTGCCTTCAATTTGCCTCTCCTCAGGTGTTTCATTGCAGTTCCTGTGTTCAGGGTTACCACAGACACTGTCCATAATAAAAATTGAATAGAAAATTTATATATATCTAGTACACATTTAATATTTATTCCTGTCACCACCACTGCATCTACAGATTTTATCATTCTGGTCCTGCTGTCGCCCTGACGCTGCCCTCAACATGAAGGAGAGCATTCAGAGGTTGAGATGACCACAGTAACAGTGAAGAGGGTACCAGAGATTTGAGATTTGATTTTGAAATATAATAAAATCGGCGCATGGTTGTGATTCAATATGGAACCAGGCCTGTTCAATCTGTGAGAAGCTGTCCATTGACCCCAGCGAACACTGAACCCAGTGATATGAATTCAAATAGTTGCTTATTTTATGCAAATCACAAATCCTAGGTGCTCTGTCCTGTAGGTCTTGAGCATTATACTAGTCAGTGAGAAAGTTTTGATGAGCTAAATGCAGTATTGAAATGGATAAATTCGTGAGCTTTATTAATATTTTTTGAGAATGTAAATAAAAGCATCTTTTTTTCAAGAAAGACTTTTTTTCAGATTTTTGCCTGCAAATAAAAATAAATAAGAAAAAAAATTAAACTGAAATAAATGCATAACCAAACTAACTGTCCAGATTTCTAGAGGGGAAAATAAATAAATATCCCTTATTTGCTTTATGTTTCTAAAATGCCAGTTACTAATGAACTGGAATCAAGTATTTTTAGAATTTTAACTTGAATAGGTGAGAGGTATAAGCTAAGATCTCTGCTTAAATAAATGGAATAATGGTGCGAAACCATCTCAAAAAACTAATTTACCTGCCACTGACTAATGTGTGGCTGTTGAGAAAATCTCACACGTGAATTGCAAAAGTGATACGTGTTTGTGTTCTTCCTGAATAATATTGAGGATTATCAATTAGAAAGGAAAATCTTTGCAAGGTTTAAATAACATAAACCAGGGCTTTATGGGCACAAGCAATGATATGGCAGCCATATGTGAATGCACACAGTTCAGCATGAAGCACAGCATATCACTTTCAAACTTTTATAACACAGTCACTTAATAAACACATGCATAAGGTGCTCTTCTGAAAAGAAAATATCCTTCTTTGAGGGGGATATGCAGACTGGGGTTAAGATACTTTCCGAGCTATCAGGATTGTATATAGTGTTTGGCATGGACAGAGAGACTCCACTGAGTCCACTGATTTACTCCAGAACAATATAATTTATTTTTTTAGAAGCCCTTCTGTACAACACAGCTACAGAAGTCAAATAATGAAAAACAGAAGCGTGGAAAGGAGAACTGAGAGTAATATTTAAGGGAAATGTAACTCAGTTTTATTTGAAATGTTGGAAGTAAGATACTTGATAAAAAAGAAAAAAATATAGCAAGGTTCATTCAAAAATCTAAGATTTCTCTAGTTAATTGCTAATGAACTATTTAGGCATATATCTGGTAAATGTCATGTCTTAACTAGAAGAATGGTCCAGTTATGTCAGGACATACTTCAGTGCTTCTGAGTATTGGGATCAGAGTCTGCCAAAGTGTTTTTTTAAAGAATACCTTGGCTCAGGACAAAAAGCTTCAGAAAAAAATTAATAACTGCATATGTGGAGCAACAAAAAAAAAAAAAAAAAAAAAAGGATAACAGAAACACCTAGGTCAGATGGAACTTTTAAAACCAAAAAAATCTGAAAAGTTAGTGCATTATCATAAACCTGCTGGAAATTCTTGGGAGTTTTGCCATGACCACTGATGAAAACAAAGTCCAAACTTATGCCAGTAACTTCTGAATAGCCCAGCAGAGGCTGAGAGAAGTAAGGAAGTGTATCAATGCATTTCATCTAAGTAGTCTGTATTTTCTCTCTTGTACTCAATCTATCTGCCTGCCTGTTTATCTATTTTCGTGTCTGAAAACCAGAAAAGTAAAACTAGAGAGCTAAAACCACTTTTTTTTTTAATTTGTCTTTTTTTTTCCCCCCCAGAGTATATTCCTCCATTTTGTCCCCTAACTTTCTTTTGTAAGAAAAGGAAGACCAGTCCTATGATTTTATGTAACGTTCATCTCCATGATGAATTCTCACTATATTGTTTTCTGTAATTCATCTTTCCTTGGTCTGAGAAATGTGCTATTTCCCTAAAGAAAAAGTAGCACAGCCTCATAAATCTCAGTGTTTGGCAGATTCCCAGAACTGACACTAATTCTGCTTTAGCCCATTTTAACAATCAAAATTTAGAAGTAAAAGGGATAAAAGTTTGACCAGGTTATTTTTTCTTTTGTATTTCAATATGTTAATGCAATAGGAATCTGACACTTTCAGAACTGAAAAAATGCTGGAGGAAAGTGTTTGATAAGTTGTCATGATTTATTTTGATTAATTAACCAACAAATATATATTTTTTTAAAATGACACAAGCAGAAAAACATGGAAAAAAAAGTGTAATCACCTAGTTTTTTTTTTTTTTTTGGTGTACTGCAGAAAAAAGCTGCAGAAATGGAGCTATTAATCATAGCAACATGATGGCAAGGACTGTTTCCTGTCACTATGTCCAGTCTTCTGCCATCAGTGGCAAGATATTAATTTCTTGATTCTTGTGGAATTGTTTTCCTCTGTCATCTTCTATCTTTTGCTGTTCTGTGAGTAGATCCAGCCTTTGTTTCTCTTCTCTGTTACTCACAACTTCCCCATGTACATTTTCAAGAGCATGTGTAGGAAACTGCTGGAAACATTTCATTTATGCAGCAAGGTGAATAATGCTTTTGAAACATGAGATGGGTAATGCCATCTTTGCTTTTATTTTAGTTTTTGTTTTGTTTTTCCAAAACATCTGAGAATATAATCTCATGTGAAGATGAGAACAGAGTCTTTTGAGATGCAATTCATTTTGACTCATTTTTCCAGGAAATACTAAATTATCTACGGTGAGTTGAAGTCCTCTGTAGTGATGCAAAGGCTCAGGAGGTGATAGAGACATCAGGGATTTCCAGATCACTGCACTAATATAGGCAGCAGTCTGTGGCTGGGCTTATTAATATTCTGGCCTTACCTGCACAAACCAGAACAACCAAGAAATGGACTGTTCCTCCCTATCCGTACTTCCAGATTATTGTACACAGCTGCCTCAGTGCACTGCCCCAAAGGTTATGTGCTCCTTTCTGCACGAACCTGCCAAGTAGAAAGATCTTTTCCCCTGTGCAGTAGAGAGAGATTTAAGCTGAGACTCCAGAATCAAAAGCAGTTGAATTCTGGTACAAAGCAGGTCTCTACTGAAATGTCACTATTTATACCTGTCTGCAATTCATTTGTTTGATATACTTAGCAAGGTTCCCTGAGAACATAGAGGCTATTGTATGTACAATTAGAATTTCTACTTCTTCCTCCTCCCCATTGTCTTCTGTGCTGCCTCTGATGTTTTCTCCTATCCACTTGCAACCTGTGTTCATGAATTCATACACAGTTATTTATATACTTACTTATTTTTTGGTATTCTTAGAAAAAGTCTGGGTTTTATTAAAAATAAATCCTGGGCCATTATTCTGTTGCTCTCAGCCTGAAAAAGGTTCAAGAACAGCTTTTGCTCTGCCTTTGATGGTACCATCCATTCTCCTGCCTGTGGTTGTTTATTCACTTAAAGGTGCCTTTGAAATATTGTCTAATTCCTTACTCTGTACTATAGTGTTCTTTTATGCTTTATGGAATGAGTAACAGACTCGATTCAATAAAAAGAATTAGAATTAAAATCAATTGGCTTTATTTTCTGTGTCTTTATGGAAAATAATGACATAGAACATGCAATGTTGTACCATTATCTCTTCAACAATTCTCATAAATTATGAACATATATTGCATTTATTCCTACCTATCTGGTGCTCTTATTATACATTTGCTTCCTTAATTAATGCAATATTCTTCATTCTTTTCCTCCTGGAAAAGAACTACTTATGCCACTAAAGAAGAAAACTTGCTAGTCTATTAAACATAAATTGGTAAGCAGTTGGAATCCAGACTAAAAAATAAGTAAAAATTATTCATTTTAAAAAAGAAAGAAAAATAATTGTAGAAAGTTCTAGAGATGCAAAGAGGGAAGTATAGAATATGTATATACATATGTGTCTATTTATAATTGAAATTAAGTTTAAGGATGTGAAAAACAGCCTGAGAGGATAACAGCAAGAGAAGTTAGTGTACATTCAATTTTTTCAGTGAGAAAATCTGTGACACCAGTTGTCTTCAGAGTCTAAAGTATGCATTATTATTACAGATTTCTGGATGGTGAACATCTAAGTGATATATTCACGTACTGCACTTATGATATTTCAAGGGCATCTGGGGTTTCTTTCTCCCAGGAAGACAGTCTGAGACTTTGGGTTCTAGAGAAGCTCCACTACAATACAAAGGCAAAAGCACAATTGTAAAAGCTTAGGAAGGGCTGTGTTTGTTGCTCATTTCTTTTCTCAAAGATAAGTGAGTATCTGTTAGCAAAATTTCATCAGTCATGCCCAGGCTGCCTCGTCCTTGTGTAAGATGCAGTCCCTCCTAATGAGCAAATTCTGCAATATTTCAGGAATAGAAAACTGACCTAAAGCACACCGAGGCGCTTGAAATATTCATATCACTGTAAGAAACTTTGCACAAACCCTTAATACCACAAAGGGCTGTGTTTCACAGAGCAAGGAGTCTCCCTTGCTGATGAATGTTGTACTGAACTAGAATTGCCTGAGAAATACAAATTAAAACATAATATAAAGTATGAAGCCTCATGTATTATGAGTTATCCTGGAAAGAACTGAGTAGATATTTGCCATAAATTGTGCTAATAATATTTCATACATTTCTTCAGCCCAGACCACACAACTCTGGACCACAGCTGGTCCAGTCCCAAGGAACTGTTGGGCAATCCTGAAAACAATCCTGTAACCATAGAGAATTGAAAATTGAAGACTGAAAACTAAAGAGGTACAAGACAGAATGTTTAACAGAAAAAGTTCCTGTAATGATTCACAATAGAATGTTTGTTGGAATAGCACTTTTGATGCTTCAGATTTCACCTTTTATATTTTTCAGATTCTGTGCTGCTTTAGTGTGTATTTTTGAGTTTCATATTAGGGGATGGTAAATTCTCTTCACAGAGTAGGTAGACAAAACAATTCCTTCTCTAGCAGGGGACCAAGGACAAATGATCCAAATCTCAGGCCCAAGAGCATAAACAACAGCAGAATGAAGAGAGAAAAACAAGAAGGATGGGATTTCATTATCTTTTCATAATCTTTTCATAATCCAATTTTATTGGACAATTAACTCCAATATGCTAATGGATCAAAACTGATAAAAGTGAGAGATCTTGCGACCAGTTATCCCTTTTGTGACCATTTTGGGTCTATCTTGGGTGTAGCCCTGCCTGGGCTCTTGTGCTGCCCAAGGTGGATCCATTGAGGCCTCCTAATAAATCCCTATTTTATTCTTTAATTCCGTCTGGCCTCTGTTCTCGGTCAGCCTTCTCAAGGCATCAATTTCCTTCTGGATCTTTAAGCAACAGGAGCTTTTGTCTTTTGCAGCTGGAACAGATAGTGCTCAGCTGAGTATAAGACAGAAAATATGCAGAACGTTGAAAGAGGAATTTTAAGTGATGATTTGTTCAAGAATCCAAGAGTTTGTGATTATTCCAGAAGTTATACATACTAATTGTCTGTCCAGGAGAAAACATGGGACATTACATCGCCATGCACATTTAAGTTGGAATTGATACAGAAACACATTTTTAGTGCAATGTTGCAACTGGTGAACATTTTACATTAAATATTTTTATGGATTTTTTATTGAGTATTTTTACACTTTTAGTTGATTTTACCCTTTTTCCTAAAATCAAAATAGCGTTTTTTCTTCTATGTATCTTTATTTCTTGTTTTCTTTTCTCTTGCTTCAAATTTAAAGAAGGAAATGACAAGCATAGGAAGGAAAACAAAAAAAAACCCTTTTTCCAACAAAAATATCTCTCTAATACACCCAACATACCTAGAGTTACTTACTCTAATTTTTGATGAAAACTTTTGCAGAGGCTTCCAACCAGCTTGAGCTGCATAGTTCACTGTCCATCTAGCATAGGAACAGGAATATTTGGCTCTGTTTTTCAGTTCATAAATATCATCTCTATTCCACAATAGATCCGTACACTAATAGTGAGCAAAGACAGTACCAGAATCTAACACAGGGCAGCACTGCCTGTGCAGGTCGGACTCCAAACTCTGAAGAAAAAAAACATTCTACTTTAGAGAGCTGTGGCACAGATCACTACGTTTCAATGTGATGATTTCTAAGATTTCTGAAACTCATCAAAACTTTCCCCTTTTATATTTAGACACCATTACTTGAGTTAGTGTTCTCCACCATCATCTCATCTATACAGCAAAACAGTCCAATGAGAGACTATATTAATTTTTTTTATAATTTGTGCTATGATACCAAGGAGGAAAAATAAATTAAAGTTGAGATTTTATTAGTGTATTAAAAAAGAAAAAAATATTTTCTGCACCAAATGACCAATTAACTCCACTCAGATCTTCAACTATTTGTACAGACCCATTTTTTTTCTAGACAAGAGTGAGTTGTAAATATGAAAATATGCACCACAGAAAGAATATTTACTTTAAATTAATCCTCTAGAAAGCCTAAGTTGTTTGATATCACAGATCTTAGAACCAGGGTATCAATAAGAAAAGCCAGAATAATGACAAATAATATATTGGGTTTTGTTTTTATTATTGTTATTTTAAGAGCTTACCTGAACCAAAAACTTACAGATATTTTTGTAAAACAACACTATTTATCATATATTAACTAATCTGAAAAAGAAAAATGCTTCATATCAGTTTTTCCAAACAAAAACAAAATCAGGTTTCTACAGAATCTTCTTTTTTTCCCCCCTTACTAAGAGCTCTGGAAAAATAGCTTTTCTGCAGAGCTCAGTTACTGCATTTTCTTTACTAATTAATTCATCACACTTGTTGCCAGAAATTAAAGCAGATTTAACCTTCCTTTTCTAATTAATCCTCTTAAGTAAGATTTTCTGAAACTAGAGCCTAACATGCCATTTCTTAACACATGCTAAGATGGTAGAGTTATGTTTTTCTAGGAGATCATTTCTTTTGACCACCAGGCCATTTAGTTGGAATCCTTAAGTTTCAGTCTGATTTGGAGTCATAACATGTTCCAGCTGAAGGTTTTGCTGCCTGCCAAAGTGTTCAGATGGGAGAGAAAACTTATAAACCTGTGTGGTTTTAAAGAGAGAGAAAAAGGTGTTGGTCCAGAATTGTCCACACCCATCCTTTGGAAAACTGAAATAATTTATTTACTTCATCACTAAGGAGGAAGGACAACAAAGATAAGTGTAAGGCATTTTTCTGACTGAAATTTCTAATATAAATATTATTACCCATTCACTAAGAAGTCCATGTGAAAGAAACGTGGCCAAGGCCAACTCCAAAAGCAGAACCTCCCAGTCCTTAGGAAAGTGATGCATCTGGTAAGGACATAATAAACCCTCTGCTGAAGTGGGGTCTCCTGCCAGCAAAGCCAGCAGGAGTCTTGTTGAACTTGCCACAGATGGAATTCACTCTTTCTGCATGGTGCAGTTATATTATTCATTAAGTCACTTTCTGTCTCTGTACAAAACTGTACCAGCACATCCCTACCAGCATTAATTTCTAGAGGGAGAGAAAAGATTCTTAGCCTTGGAAATGCCTTGAAAACAGAAGCAGCAGTGCAAAGAGCACAACCACACAGCAGACAACCCTTTGATTTCAGACACTGGTACATGAGGGAGATTTGTCTTCTGTTATTATAGCTTTATGGTCTTTTAGCAGAGCATCAAATAGAAGATGCTGAGAAACTATCAAGCCAATATTATGCTATTAATATTCAGATCTGGTTCAAACAGCAAGAAAGGAATGTTTCCCTTAATGTGAAATAAAAGGCATTGTTCTTGGAGGATCTGTGTTTCTAAACAAAGGTAAAGTGTGATGGAACTTTGCTAACTTCTTTTCCCTATTACACAACAATATTTTCCCATGATAACAAAACTGGAAAGAAGCTGTACTACTTGGTAAACAAGCTTGCATGCTGTGTGCCATTTTCTGTCACTATTTATGCTGCCCTCTGAACAGGGGATACTTGCCCTTTGGAGGAACAAGATAAAGACAAACATATGGGCCAGGTTTTTGTTCAGGTCCTAATTTCTCTGAACTCTTTATTATGCATCCAGACTGGCTAACGTCATTTAGAGGAATGCCAACAGCTCTTATCACTGTTTTTTTATTTTTTGGTACTTGAACACACCACAATTAGGAAATCATTCTCAGCTCTTCCTATGCTTATCTCTCAAAACCCTTTTCTCCCTCTGCATGCTTGCATCAGCCACTGAGCCCAGGCCAGGAAAGCATCCTCCACACCACTATCTGTGTTCCTCATGAAAAAAAAAACATTTTTTGGAGTCTTTTTGAGACTGAACCAATCCTCAGAAGTATAGATGGCGGTAAGTCTTTTCATAGAACCATAAAATATGCGGCGTTGGAATGGACTCATCAGGATCATTAAGTCCAACTCCTGGCCCTGCACAGAGCACTCCAAAAATCCCAGCACATTCCTGAGAGCCTTGTCCAAACACTGCTGGCACTCCATCAGGCTTGGTGCTGTGACCAGTGCCCTGGGGAGATGTTCCAGTGCCCAACCACCCTCTGGGGGAAGAATCTTTTACAAATATCCCAATCTAAAAAACAGCATTATGTCCCCTGATACAGCTTCAGGCCATTCCCTGGAGTTCTGTCCCTATCACAGAGCAGTGATCAGATCCTGCCCCTCCTCTTCCCTCACAGGGAGCTGGGACTGCCCTGGGGTTCCCCCTCAGCCTCCTCTTCTCCAGCTGGACAGACGCAGTGCCCTCAGCCCCTCCTCACACAGCTTCTCCTCATGGACCTTCACCACACTTGTGTCTCTCTTTTGGACCCTCTTTAACGGTTTTCTATCTTTTTTCTTTATATTGTAGCACCCAAAATTGCCCCAGGACTCAAGGTGAGGGTGCACCAGGTCAGAGCAGAGCAGAACAATCCTCTCTTTATTTGCCTGGTTCTCAATTGTGATATCTCTTAGCAAAGAGATA
The DNA here is from genome assembly GCF_901933205.1 of Camarhynchus parvulus. Lineage (NCBI taxonomy): Eukaryota > Metazoa > Chordata > Aves > Passeriformes > Thraupidae > Camarhynchus > Camarhynchus parvulus. The sequence goes on from NC_044601.1 coordinate 65,330,577, forward strand.
GAAAAAACATCCTGATATCTGTGCCTTTTGCATCTATGTGTAAGCAGGTTTTGACATGTCAACCAGAAAAAGCTGGGAGAAGATTCACATCCAACGCAACCACTTGTCAGGGGTTCCCCACATTCAATTCCCAAGGTGGATATGTCCTCAAAATCTCTGTGTAAAGATTTTTCATTATAAAAAAGAACTTTGTCCAACATACCACATCTCTTTAGGAGATGAAATCTAGCAAGGAGCCTTACTTAGTAGCTGTTGCACTGTAAACAAGAAGAATGTCCATTAGTTATTCAGTCACTTCAAATCACAGAATCATAGAACGGTTTGGGTTGGAAGAGACCTTAACGATCACCTAGACACAATTCCCCTCTCATGGGCCATGTGAAACAGGATGTAGTGAGCAGAGAGACAGGTTGATTATTTAAAATAACCATCACAGTCAGATAGAGACCAAACTTCACCCAAAAAAGGTCTGAATGAGGATCTTCTCTGAGATTTGGAGTCTATTCCCCATCCTGAAAGTGTTCAAGACCAGACTGGATGGGGAAAGTGAAAGGTGCGAGGAGAGGTGTCCTTGACCATGGCAGGATGGATGGAACTAGACCATTTTCAAAGGCTCTTCTACCCCAACCCAAACCATTCCATTATTCTGTTTCACTTAAATCTTCCTGAAAATATATAAAATTAGATAAACACGCACACACACACACACTTACAAAATTCACCTTCCATATCACACTGGAAACCTTTCCCAAGCATAGCACATTAACCCCACAGAAGTTAGGAACTGGTAAGAGGATTTATAACTCATAGGGGAAAAGCCCCAAACCCTGTGTGAAACAACTGCTTTCGCACAGTTTGTTCAATGTTCCTTTCCATATATGCTGCACAGCCTTGGAATCAAAAGATCCTCTCCAGAGGAAAAGATCACAGGTGGCAAGCTGAGACACCCCATTGGTGTTCAAGCTCACATGTTTATGAAGTCAATAGAGTGCAGAGCTTTTTTAGACAGTTGCTTCCAGTGGTGAAAACAAATGAAGAACAACACCCAATGAGCTGTGACTGGAACCCTACAAAATATTTTGCTCATAAACTGAATTTTCATGCATGAAAAATAAAAACCTTTAGGGACCAGGACTGCTTGATGGTTATTTTAAAAAGCTGAAAATTTGGAAACCAAATTTCATCTGCATCTTTTTCTCAATCAAGTGTTTCTCAGCATATGCGTCAGAATTTCAAACAGTTTTATTTTTATTTTTCAGCCCAATGTCCCATGAGTAGTTACCATATGTAAAAAATACAGCTTTTGCCAGCAGGATAAAAGCAGAGAAGCAACAAGGTGCTAAGTGTGAAACTTCTGTACAGCATCAAATATTACACAAAAACCAAAGAGCAGATTTCACAAAAGCTGAAAAACTGAATTGAGACCTTCATATTTATTCAGAGTGGGTTTGTTTTGCTTTTTCTTCTTTTCCTTTTGTGAAACGATATAGACTTTCAGGAAATCCTTTTCTCATTCAGTTTAGGGATTATTTTCATTCATTTTAAAAGTAATCCATAAAAATTGCATTCACATCTAAAAAGTGGTCCTGGATTTTTCATAACTGTAGTAGGGATTAGAATGAAATCAAATAGAGTGACTTGTTTTGCCTACGTTCTTACAACTTTCCTTCAGTTGTAAGGAAAGGAAAGGTAGTGAAGATAAAAATAATTTTACTCATTATTTTTTGTAAATTAAATTCAAAGTTATTTTCAGTTCTCAATGTTTTGCCTGTAATATGCAGCACTTCCTTCTTTATGGCTTTCAGACTCATGTGGAGTTTCCTGATTTTGGAGGTATCCTCTCATTTCTAGTGCATTGTCTCAGCAAGTTTCAGTCATCTGGGTTATTTCAAGACCATGCACGTACTGACAATTTTACCCACTTGGGTAGGTGGCATACTTCATGCTCCTTGGCATTTTGATGCAGTTGTCTGTGGTTGGATTGTATATTGTTCACATATTCCCTTCTAAAACTGAATTATGAAAACCTCAAAATTTCAGAAGCTACCACAGGCTTCAGGACACTGGCAGAAAGGCACCTCCTGAGACACAGAGTCCAGACTTGCTTTTTGCAGACAACACTGAAAACTCAAACATTTTATCTTTGTTTTGCTTCTGTGACCACATTACCAAGTCAGTTCCTGAGCCTCCTTCTCCTGTTCCTAGAAAATAATTTAAAACCTTGGCTTATTTGCTTTCCAGCCATTATACGCGTATTTCCTCTTCTACTGGCATGTCTCTTTCTCTCTAAGTAGCCTGTCTAGCTTTCTAATGTTTACCCTCTCAAAATGTTTATTTGCTGCAGTCATATTCTGTCATCTTTCATTTTGCCAGGCTAAAAGCACCCAGCTGCTTTCATCTACAGTAGTTTGATGGATTCTCCATTCTCTGGTCTCTCTAACAGTCCCTCTTTGTGCTTTCTCCCATTTGATTTTGTTCCCATAATTATTCCTGGTATTTCTTATCAAGCCACAGGAGTACATCGTACAAACGACATTTCTTCTTCCCTGTATCCCCAAGATCCTACAACTATCCAAATTAATCTGATAATAATAATTGCTGAAAAAATAGCTACACCCAAGATGATTATCTTCATCTGTATCAGTCTTTATTCCAAAAGCAAGATTTTTACTATCCTTCTTGGAGAGAATAGCATGGCAATTCAGTCTGTTAAATTAATTTGGTTTCAATTTCTTCTGTCCTCAAGACCATGCAGTTATTCCTGTATGATATTTTCATCTTTCTCTATAATGATAGATCTTCTCATAATAAGATAAACTAGCACATTTAATTTCAAATGTAAAGCCTCGATTTACAAAACTTTCTATTGTTTTTCTGTTTGTGGGGAAATCAGGTTTTACTGCATATCTTTAGTAGCACTGAACTGTGGAAACAGTTCAGTTAGCTAGTGGAAAGAAATTAGTAGTTAAAGGAAAATTGTGATTTTTATATATTGAAAACTGGCATTTTGAGCATATGGAAATGCTGTTTCCACATACATATGTTTAATCCACAATTTACAGTAAATTGTCTTAAATCAAGAGATTCTTAACTCTCAGTGTCTTGAATAGAAGCTGGAAGAAAAACCATCTCCTTTACTTTTTCCCTTCTTTGTAAAAGAAACAAGTATTTTCTCTTTCACGTACACATACACACACAACCGCTCTCTTAGCTATTCATTACATCCTTAGAAGAGAACTAAAGTTAAACTATCCTCTGAGGATAACAAAATGCAAAATTAACTCTGGACTGAATGAAGTGCATATGGCCATGGAGAATTATTTGTGAGCTATTCCCAGTGAAATATGCATATCTAATTTGATTCCAATTGTGTTTCATGAAGAAATAAAGTCTTTAGTGTCACATCCCTATTGCAATTTTTTTCACCAAAGCTTAAGTATCAATCATCACCAAAATTTTCTCATTGAATTCTCCATTTCCCTCCTTTGTCTTCTATTTCTCCCTCCAACTTTCAGACTCCACATGCAAGAACAATTCAAGAACAGGTTATTCAGGTTGAAATAGTCTTTGCATGGCAAAAAAACCCAAAACAATCTCACTTGTTGTGCTATGTTTAGGGGTTCAGCATAGTTATGCCATTCTGGATACCCATATTTGTATTTTCAGGCCCTCTTGAGACCACAGGAATGGGATTTATGACATATTTCAGAATAATGCTTCTTTATAAGCTGGAAATCTGATGAGTATAATATTTGACACTGTCCTACATGACATATTTGTTTCTCAAAAGGAGAGGAATAGATTTGAAGGATGGGCTATTGAGTGGATAAGGAACAGAGTGGATGGTCAAACTCAAAGGCTTGTGGCCAGTGGCTCAATGTCATAGTGGAGACACCTCATGGGTGAGAACTGGGACTGACACTGCTTGAGGCTTTCGTCATTAAAATGGGCAGCAGTGTCCGAGGGTACTGTCTACACCTTTGCCAAAAACACTGAGCGCTGTGGTGAGGTGAAGCAGTGGAGGGAAGGGATGCAGTCCAGAGGAACCTGGACGGGCTGGAGAGGTGGGACTGTCTGAACCTCATGGAGTTCAACAAGGCCAAGCGTCAAGTCCTGCACTTGGGTTGGAACAACCCCAAGCACAAGTAAAGGCTGAGCAGGGAATGGTCTGAGAGCAGCCCTGGGGAGAAGGACTTGGGGGTGTGGGCTGGTGAGAAGCTCAGTATGACCCAGCCAAGTGCATTGGCAGCCCAGAAAGCCTCAAGCGTCCTGGGCTGCATCCAAAGTACCCTGGGCAGCAGGTCAAGGGAGGGGTCTCTCCCTCTCTTCTCCTCTCTGGTGAGACTCCATCTGCAGTGCTGCATCCTGCTCTGTGATTCCCAACATAAATAGCATGTGGCCTGTTGGAGTGAGTCCAGAGGAGGCAGAATGATCAAGATCCATTCTTTGCACTGCCTCTGAGTAACTCTGATGGTTGAATTACAACACACTGTGTCCATTTTTCAAATCAACCTGGATTGCTGCTTAATCTAAGCGCCCATAGGAGGATCTTTAAGCTGTCATTTCTCCCCCAGTCTCCTGAGAAACATTAAAGATAATTTAGTTATAGGAGATGTAAGTAATTTTTTTCTGAAGTCAGAAGACATGTCAGAAAATCTGGAACAAACTGGAAATTTTTTTCCTGAAAAATTAAAAGGGAATTTTTGGTCAATTTTCCAGAATTTGAATGAAAAGGTAGAAATTATTTCAGTTGCATCACTTACTAACAACAGACTAGTCTCAATAATGATGGATGCTCCAAAAAGGAAACAGCAACTGTAGAAACCAAACTCTCCTTATATTTCCTGTAAAACAGTCTTTGGTTGTATTTTGTCTACTTCAAAAGATTTTTTTCCACACAATTAAATTGCAGAGCTTTATAAAGGCAGAAAACTCTGCAAAAATTGGTTGGTATTCAACCCCAGAAGTTTGCCAAAAAATACTGGGAAAGGAATAAGGCTTGGTTATGGTGACATGTTCTAGAAGGCAAGCATTATGATTTCCTGAATTTGGATAGAAAAAAGTAGTTTAAGAGGAAAATACATATTTCACAATTTTGTTACTTTCTAGGAGCTATAACATTTTAATCTGAGGCTACAAGTCCTTTTTCTCTAAGCAATCTAGAGTTCAGATATGGATGGAGCAGACTTCAGTCAGGTATTTATTCTTTGACTATTTGCTAAAAAACCTAACCAGAATGAATTGAATGTCAGAATAAGCCTCATGACTACCTTTTCCCAATATCAACTGTGAGAATAAACACTATTTTTATTCAGGTAATTATAACCTGTCTAAAGTCACTTCCTCCACCACTTTGTGGCTTACTCATTTTTTCCGGAAATACCTTTCAGGAAAGGTATTATTGACAGGGTATATTGTTACATATGTAAATGGATAAGAAGCAACAGCCTAGCAAATGGCACCTCTTATTATGAGGAAATTGAACTGAAAGGTTTTTTTCATCTTTAAAATTAACTTTAGAAGAGACTGTCATGCGTTGATCATTTCTCACTCGTGGCAAACAAGGCTGTAATATATCATAAGTGAAAAAATAACCCAATAAGGCAGCACAGCAGCAAGACAATCAAACAAAAGGGGTTCATTTTATCTGCACTAGTTCTGTGTATCTAAGATAAGAATCTTGCATTCTTGTGTAATCAGCAGCCAGAAACAAGGATTCTGGGGACACTGTTTTAGAAATCTATTTAATAATGATGCAATTCTCATACCAAAATGCTCCAAATATAAAGGCAGCCTGGAAGCAGATATCAGTGCTGCAATAGTTACATTTACTTATATAACCCCCAATACAGATGTTTGGTAAGTGCTTCTCTGTGTTCTGAGGCGTGTGCGACACCATTGCTCCTCAACGTCCTCTTACTGCCTTCAGGCACTTATGGTTGCTCCAGAGTAAAGATATAACGTGGAGCCATTTGGCTCATTTCAGACCAAAATCAAATTATTCTTTTAACCATCTTCAGTATCTATCACTTTCACAGCTTCAGACTCCTGGACATGAAGATTTTGAGGACAAGTCATGAGAAGAGTCGCATGTACAGCAGCCTGTGCATGGCTGAATGATGGAAACGAGCAGGGGGAGACTGAGCACAGCAAAGAGGGGAGAGAAGGAAGGAAGGAGGAAGTGGCGGAGGAAGTGGTGGAAGGAAGGAAATGGTGGAAGGAAGTGGCAGAAGGAAGTGGAAGGAAGGAAGTGGCAGAAGGAAGTGGCGGAAGGAAGGAAGTGGCAGAAGGAAGTGGCAGAAGGAAGGAAGGAAGGAAGTGGCGGAAGGAAGTGGCAGAAGGAAGGAAGGAAGGAAGGAAGGAAGGAAGGAAGGAAGGAAGGAAGGAAGGAAGGAAGGAAGGAAGGAAGGAAGGAAGGAAGGAAGGAAGGAAGGAAGGAAGGAAGGAAGGAAGGAAGGAAGGAAGGAAGGAAGGAAGGAAGGAAGGAAGGAAGGAAGGAAGGAAGGAAGGAAGGAAGGAAGGAAGGAAGGAAGGAAGGAAGGAAGGAAGGAAGGAAGGAAGGAAGGAAGGAAGGAAGGAAGGAAGGAAGGAAGGAAGGAAGGAAGGAAGGAAGGAAGGAAGGAAGGAAGGAAGGAAGGAAGGAAGGAAGGAAGGAAGGAAGGAAGGAAGGAAGGAAGGAAGGAAGGAAGGAAGGAAGTGGAAGGAAGGAAGGAAGGAAGGAAGGAAGAAGAGGAAGGAAGAAGGAAGGAAGGAAGGAAGGAAGGAAGGAAGGAAGGAAGGAAGGAAGGAAGGAAGGAAGGAAGAAGGAAGGAAGGAAGGAAGGAAGGAAGGAAGGAAGGAAGGAAGGAAGGAAGGAAGGAAGGAAGGAAGGAAGGAAGGAAGGAAGGAAGGAAGGAAGGAAGGAAGGAAGGAAGGAAGGAAGGAAGGAAGGAAGGAAGGAAGGAAGGAAGGAAGGAAGGAAGGAAGGAAGGAAGGAAGGAAGGAAGGAAGGAAGGAAGGAAGGAAGGAAGGATGGATGGTTCATTTCAAGGCTTTCAGAAACTATTCTTATTCTAATACATCTTTCAGTGACTTTAAAAGTTACTAGACCATGAGACAATGCCATCCAACACAAAAATGTGTTAGTCCATTTTTATCAGTTGAACTAGTAGAAGTGGCCACATGCTTGCTGCATGCTCAAATAAGGACAGCATTTAAAATAATTCTAAATAAAACATTTATCTAAATGTAACAAACTTGAGACTGATCCATACTTGCTTTCATCCCCTGGGTCCATTTGGTAATTTAGCCTGCATCTATCAGTGAATTTATTCTGGAATGCCCTTTGGAATGTCTCTTTGGCTATTTATTCAAAATTCAAATGGCCTTAATTCAGTGTAACTTTGGAAGTGAATAGAAAAAGCAAAGTACGACCGCTTTAATTCTCAGTCAGAGATCCACATGACAGTTTAATGAGATTGAAATAATCCACTTTAATAATTAATTCAGGATAATTCTGCAAGTGTCTCACCTCTGTATAGAAAAATCCCTCACAGTTCCACAATACTACAACTCAGAAAAAGTAAGGCCACAAGTTCAGTCTATATGAAAAAGTACAGAAATTAACTCAAACACTGTCTGTGTCTGATCCCATATCTATCAATTAAGAACATATATAAAGAAAAGAGAGAAAGAAAGGATAAGAGTAGGTAGTGGAGAGGAAAGACAGCACGACCCATGGATCCAGCATTTTGACTTGGTAGTTGCAGTCTTGACCACCAAGGGTGAGAGAAGCCCCTGCAATATGAAGTTCAGTGGGTTAATTTATGTTCAGGTGAAGGTGGTAACTCACAGGTACCTCTTCCTGAGGGGCAGTTGTGCACTGTCTGATGCACCTTTGTGGATCATGCACAAAGTCCTGTGGTAGAAGGCCCCAGAGATGAGTCTGGAGTGCTCTGGGGGCCTTTGATGTTTTTTGCACCTTCTAACACATGACAGCTGCCTCTCAGACAGTACAGTTGATCCAGTTAAGCCCCATCAGAAGTGACAAAAATCTTCAGCCTGACATGGGAATGTCCTGAGACTTTCCCTTGGAAGCCACTTACTTAAAATATATGAATCAATGCCCTGAAAGTGAAGACAGATTTTTTTTTTTTTTTAATAACTAATGTTCCACATCTTTGAGCAGTATCTTCTTCTTATAGGTCCACACTTTGAGGATAGGCTGCTAGGCTTATTATCTCTGAATGACTCCTCGCATTTTTAGTGAGTCAGGATGCCTTTATACGCTATTTCTCAAATGGTATGAATAATCTTGAAATTCTCATATCCCTCTTTGCACTGGTTAGCAGATACTCATTCATATATAATTTAATTCTAATCATGACCTCATTTATCCTTGTTTTGTGTGAGCTGTTAAGGACCCTCCAACATCCCCCAACTACTGTAACTCAATCTCAAGTTTTGGAATAACATTTGTACTACTGCCTGAAAAAAAAAGTAAAGGGTGGATTTGTCCAGGCTAAGCTCAATTTGGCAATTTTATCCAACAACCTCCTTGGTCACCATAAGCCAGTGATGCTGCTACTTACAAGTTAACACTTCAACTTATGTGCTCAAAATTAACATCCTTTCTGCAGCCAAAAATAAAGGGGGGCCTGGGGTGGGGGGGGGGAAGGAAACTAGTTATTCTTCTTTTGTCCTTCTAGGGCTGTAATGAGAACAAATGGAAGTGACCTTACATTGCGGGACACTCCTTTTAGTGTTTTAATACAAATTTCATTACACTGAAAGTCTTGCACGGTATTCATTAGAACATTCATAAAGTCTTTGTGGAGGGCTTAATAGCTAAAACAAGCTATTGAAATTAGCCAATCATTTTATAATTGAACTCCCTATGAATCTTTTACTGCAGTAAGGTGAAGTAAGTTGCCTGAGGTGCTGGATGTATGTTTTAGTACTTGGTGGTGTGCAAAATAAATGAAACTGATAAAAGTGATGTGTAAGATTTCACAATTATTTTTTGGTGTGTTTCTTATAGCTTTCAGCATTTGAGTTGAATCCATATTGAATTCTAAATTGTATTTTTTTTTCATTCTTCATAGAGATTTTCATTGTGTCTTCTCCCATATATTACACAACTAAATTAACTTGTTTATACCATGGAAAATATGTTATCAGGTTTTTTTTTTACTCTTGTCCTTAAGATGTAGGTTTCCTTCTGCTAGATCAGAAAAAGGTTATTTACCCTGGAATAGTAATATTCATATTAGTACCAACCTTTAAGCTGGTTCTGTAATGAATAAGCTATTGCAGAGGGTGCTATGCAAACACATATATACAAAAAACAGAATATCTTTCTTCTAGAACTTATAACTAAATCTAACAAAAAAAATCAGTTCCTGCAAAACTGTGTGATTGAATACCTACACTTCACTCCTTTGATCCTCAAAAGTAAATTCATGCTAAGCTGTGTTTTGTTATGTGCACTGAGATAATTACGTATCTCAGAGAGGAGATCAAGGTGTATTTTAAATTCACCAGTAAGTAGTTCTCAGACTCCACACCTTCTCTAAAGTACAATTTCTTTACAGAAGCTTTATTTCTTTGGGTAAATATGCCGAGTGAGTGAAATGCAGCAGCCTTGTAGGCCTTGATCTCTGATTGTGTTCTAAAGAAGAACCATTAAATCAGTGATCTGCTGAGATATGTCTGCCTTAGCAAGCAGGGAAGATCAACAGGAGCTGAGCTGTGCTGCTGATGAGGAACTGGTGTCCATGATGTCCATGGCTTTTCCACCTCAGATCAGCTCTGCCATGGTTCTCTGGGCTAAATGTTCACTTGTGGTTGGGTTACACTGGGTGTGCTCTAGAAGCACGTTTTACAGTGTAGTTCCATCTGTGGACAATCTAGTTTGTATATTCCACAATTTGAACCAAAGTGTAGCCAGTGAGGAAGAACAGTAAATTTATTTGAGAAAGACACTCCTGATCCAAATTCAAACAAGCAAATAAACAAACTCTCTCGTGCCCTAAAGTAAATACATACTTTAATAAGAATGGGAATTAGATTAATCCTATTTTATCCCAAAAAAGGGATATTTTTTGATTGCAAAGCCTTCTATTTTTTGATATTAGTGGTCTCTTCTAGGCCTTGGCTTACAAAGACTACTCTTTTGATTGCTCCTTAAAATGTCAGTACTGTTATATATGGGTTTCCATATACATTTTGACTTGTTTTAATAACTTTGGATTTGTGTATATACTTGCACGTGTGTTTCTGTGTGGTCACATAGTGGGCAGAACATACATATGTGCCCATGCATACGCATATACATACAAATCCCTATAAAAAGAAAAAACACTATCAAATACAAAGAAAATAGAATACTCTGTAAGTATAATAAGATGAAAGAAAAGGAAGCTCCAGAGTGTGCAAAATGGTTCTGGCAGACCATGTTTTGTGTATTTTGCCAGAAGAAGAATCACAGGTAACATTTGTCTAGTTGAGGGATTTGCACCCAAGACTGTTGATGGCCCTGTGAAAAGAGAAGAGATTCCTCTCCTGGCGTGTGTCATCCCACTGCAGCATAAAGGGCACCCCCAGAATTTCTTAGAGAGCCTGGAGGCTATCCCAATGTCATCAGCTTGCCATTTACTCAGTGGCAGAAGGAAGTTGTGATGTTCCCATCTACAAAGCGGAGAAAGATGAACTGACTTTTCAAGGGATACAAAATAATGATACCCTGCTACTTCATAGCAAAAATCACCTTCCACTCAATACCCAGCAAATATTTAACATCTCATTAGAAGACATTTGGAGAAGGACATTCTTATCCAAACATGTACTCACATGCTTGGCAGCTTTGACTGAAGTTTCTGTGAATCCAGCCAGTGGATGCCTTGGCCTAGTTAATTAGTCATGCCTTCTCAAGTGTGTTGTCAGTCCTTGGCAATCTAAAAGTCTGGACATAGGTTAAGGCACTGCACAGTGGGAAGGAGGGCTGAAAAAAAAGGATCTTCCATCACAGGTGAAATGATAATTACTCAGACGTGTATTTCAAGTGGCACCAGCATCAGAGCAGATTGTGTATGGTACCCTGTAATTTTCTTTATACTTTTAATTATCTTTTAATTATTAACAGTTCTTGTCCACTCCAAATGCATTTGGCTAGCAGCAGCTTCTTTTCTCTCTTTTCTTTTCCATTTTTCCCCTCCTTGTTCTAATGTAGCCCCAGTTCCAACTGCTAACGCATCAATGTCAGAAACTGCAGTCAAGCACAGCCTGTCCCCAAATCCCAACCTCTATAAACACGATGGCTCATTAATAACTTAAAAAGGATGATGACACTGATACTATTTATAGGGTCCTGCCAGCCAGGACTGCCAAAGTTAAGGAAATTAACATGGAAAAATTGTCAACTGCAAAACATTAGTGTTTATCAACAGATCAATCAAACTTCAACTACTGTAAATTGTGCTTTTAGCTAAATAAAATGTATCCCCAATGACAATTTATTGAATGCCTTATTTTGTTACTCTTGTGCCCTTGCATCGGTTTCAATGAGAGACAGAGGAAGGGAAAAGAGGGAGACGCAAACTCCTCCACTCCCCTTTCCCCGTTCACTCTGCGACTCCCCTGACACCTGCCAAACCTCCCACAACTGCTGAGCTCTCAAAAGTTACAGCTACATGTTTCACAATGAGTGGCAAATCAGAACTGCTGAACAAAATTCTCATGAAGTCAATTAAGTGTTAATTAGCTTTGACTGAGGGCACACGAGTCTCCAGCAAGCTGAATAAATGTCAAGGTGACAAGGCTGTGTACTAAGTACTGGGTTTACATGCATGGAGAGCTTATGATTTAAGAGGTTATTTCTCTCCCTTCTTTCCTCATTGCCTTCTCTCTCTCTCTTTTATATCAGAATGAGACAGAATGCTGCCTCAAGAATGAAGTTTTTCTTCACTTGTTCACAACCATCTTTTCTTCTTGTTGGATAGGAAATTTGCTGCAAAATGTTGGCTAATTTTGCAGATGCAAGAGAGGTTCCTCAGCACAAGAGATGGCTTTGGAGGGAAGTAACTGAAAGAGATCAGGAAGAAAGAGAAAAATTAGAAGAATATAATGTTCAAAGCCAGCTCTGATCTTAATGTTTTGTTTGCTGCACCTTCATTCTGAATGGAATTATCAAATAGGTAACAATAAACCACAATAAAAATACATAATTATATATACATACATACATAGGTGACATAAATTATAATTAAAACACAGTCTTCTCTGCCTCATAGAACAAAAAATTAATTTAAAACAAACAAACAAACAAACAAAATCCTTGACTGAAAACTGCACTCTGATCTGACAGAAGCTGGGCTAGGGGAAGTAAAAATTAAGGCAAAATATCTGCTCCCATGACATGAATACTAGGTGTAATATTATGATTTTTACTACCTTAAGCCTAAGTTGAGGTCTAGAGGCCTCAGCCAAGATCAGGGCCCCAGTCTGCTAGATGCTATTAAAAAAGATTACAAGTCCTTCCCACCAGAATTTTACAATCCATAGCTGTGATCTTGCAATTAACTTACAGTAGGTCGTTTTCCAGCACGCAGCCCATGACATGACTGAGGCTTCAAGCAGACAAGCAAGAGGAGAGGTGTGAGGAAGGAAACATTATTACCACATTTTACAGGTTCAGACGGAAAAATTAAGTGCTTCGCCCAGGGTCACACAATATATAGCACTGATAATGAAAAAGCTGGGAATTCAGGCTTGACTTCAAGAGTCCAGGCTGCAGTTTGCATTGCAGCACTCTCCCCATTGGGAAGATTTCTATGGAGAGCTAATGATATCCCTGTGTGGGTGGCAGACAAGGAATCCTCATCCATGACTAACATTTCTGAGGAGGTCTTTAAGATGGACCAGTTAAAACCAACAGACCAGAAAATAAAGTTATAGATGTATTATGGAGGATACAAAGAGCAGACCATCAGATTTCTGTTTATTTCTGCTTTGTGAGACTAAAATGAGGAGCTGAGGAAATGAGTTCTGCACCTAACTTGGATGCCTATTAGATATGCTTACTTAAACCCATCGGTTAAACTGAGGGCTTGGAGTTTGGGAACAATAATTCAAGTTCCTTCACAAAACCATTGTGTTTCTGCTGATGTATCTAAGAAAATGATAAATCTCTTCCTGTAAGAAAGTTTAATTGCAACAGAGGAATCCTAGCTTCAGCCCAGAGCAAAATTATTTCAATGTCAGACCTGGGTCTGAGATAATTTCCCTTGACCACGAACAGGTAAACTTTGGGATTTTTGAAGGAGATCCGTAAGTTGTCAACTTTAAAAGATTTTTGAAACATTTAAATCTATCTACTTCACATGGGAGTTCTCAGGGTAATGATATCATGAAGTACCTGAAGAGCTTCAGAGTTCAATTTCTCACAAGCTTTGAAAAAAAAGGTTTTTCAAAGCTTGTGAGTCCTAGATCTCAGAAGCCTTGAAAAAAATGGAGAGAGATTTCTACTGAACTTTCCTGAGGTAAAGACTAAATAGCAATGCCATAAAATTAAAAAAAAACCCAAACAGATCAACATTTCAGTGGCCTGTTTGTTTCTATCTTGCGATTTGAAAGAACCATAGGATATGTGAAAGACAAAGCAAAAAAAATCTCTCATTTAGTCTGGCAGACATAATAGACTGCCTAGAAGATGAAGTAGATATTCATTGAATCTGCAAGCCAGCTTATTATTAGCTTATCAACATGAAAACATTATTCATAAATGGATTATGGTACTTATTGGCACAGGGTATCACTAAGACCATAAATACTGAGGTGAATTAAAAAGTCTATGGACATGAAGAGAAAATCAGTGAAATATTATGAAACTAGGAGAGAATATTCTGCACCTGTTTTCATTGACCACATCTAGAAATATGTTACTGGGTGAGACAAACACATCTGCTACAAGCTGCTGGTTACAATACTTCTCTGCAGCTTTATTTCTTCTTTGTACGTCAGGACAACTGATGTCCTGATGTCATCTAGACATCAGGAGTCTAGAAGAGTGTAATATTTTTTGTAAAATATTTCTTTACAGTTTTTGGTCTTCAGTTTGAAAAGACCACTTGTTGATGAATGCCACTTTTATTGATTCTGATAGTAGATTTGGTCAGCAAATAGGAGTGAAGTCAAATTGCTCACACAGTGCCTAATAAAGAAACTGAACGACTCCAGGGGATAAGTGAAAGCAGCCTCCCTCATGTGCTTCAGGTCAACAAATATGTCTTGATGCAGCAGCCCTCTCAGAGTGATGGGTGCTCAGAGATACCTCTGGTCTGCTCCAGAGGAGGCCTCGCTTTGGAACCAGGTGTTCTGCAAAGTAATGTGATCATAGAGTCATAGAATGGCCTGGGGTGGGAGAGACTTAAACAATCATCATGTTCCAACCCCTGCCATGGGCAAGGACACCTTCCCCTAGACCAGGGGAATTCACAATTCCATCCAGCATGGACTCAAACACTTTCAGAGATGGGATGTCCACAACCTACCTGTGCTAGTGTGTCACCAGCCTCAGGGTAGAGGCAGGTATAGACTTACAACTCCACATCCAGTTACTGATTAGAGTAACTGGCATTGTCATGGCATCTTGTCTTGGAGTTGATTTTAATTGCTTGGATCTTTTTTTACTTCTATTATCACAGTCACAAATGTCCATGAAGAAAAAGCGTTTTCCAGGCATTGCAGACATCCATTTTTATTCTTTCTCCACAGCTCTTCCCTTGTTGACACTGCCTTAAAAAACAACATGAAGGACCATAATAACTTTTTGGATTAGGAGTAGAGGAGTCTATATGGTATTCCTGTCAGGATTATCACCAATAGAGGAGGTTGCCTATATCTTCTGGACTGTGCGCTTGAATATACAAGAAATGTTTCTACAAAAGAGATCAACATTTAGATTTCAAAGTTTACTAGAGCCCTTTCTTGCTAAGATACATCTTTCTGGCAAGCATAGGAGCTCTCAAGTAGGTGTAAATTACATTTATGGCCATGACTGTAAGGTTCATTGACATGGTTAGAGCAGTATAAAGTAGTCTCAGTGAAAATGATAATCAGGCCCTAAGGCTTAGACAGATGGATGGACAAAACAATATCTGTGTAGTTTTATGCTACCTTTGCAAAAAGAAGTCACCAGTTTAAAACAAAAAAAAAAATAAAAAGAGTGTATTGCAAAATAAATTGATCTATTATGGAATAAATCCCAGAAACTGTGACACAAATGAAAAGTAGAAACAAACAAGAAAATGACTTAGTTCTCCCCCTGCATGTGGGTGACTGAATATAAATCTGATAAAAATCAGATAGGATAGCTGAGTCCCAGCTTTGACTCAAACAAGGCTCTCCTGCACAGTCCTGGCTAAATCACTTTTCATACACATCCTCAATCCCTGAGCCTTGGTGTGCCCAGCTATAATATTGAGAGGATGGCCTATATTTTTGCTTTAAAACACTTTAACTCCATGCATAAAAAGTGCTATATGAAGCCTTTTGAATATTATAAGAACACGCATCTATTCATTCCTCTTATAAAATATATGCCTGAGCTGTTGGACTGATCTCACTTCTATATCAGAAACGTTAGAGAGGATTCTGCATCTCCCTATTTCACCTTGTAAATTAATATATGTGCAATCTCTTCAGTGTCTTGTGTTCCTAAATCACAACAGATATAAGCCAGCTCCTTGCTTCTATTATGTGAGCTCTGAAATGAAGGAGCATAGCATTAATTCTTCTAACCCTGCTTCTGTTTGAAAAAAGTGCTCTCAGCTCTATGCCCCTCACTATAGTTGGAGGCACTGTAAGCTACACACCCCATTTTGAAGCCATATTTTTCAATTAATACCTCAATATATACTTCAATAAGGGTTCCTCTATCAGACTTCACACACAGTTTTTTACTACTGAATCTAGCAACTTTTAGTGGCATTTAATTATCTGGATAATACATCTCTACCTTCTAAATAGTACTTCTAAGGGTGAAGAAATGTAGTCTTGCTTTGAAATGTTAGTGGAAATTCTAACGAAGTGTCACAACAATCACTGTCATTTGAAAATGAAACTCAGAACTCAATGTAAAAAACAAACAAACAAGTTTAATATTTATTTCACTTTATTTTTGACAATGATTTTGCTTTATGAAGTTAAAATGTGTGGATTTTCATCTAGTGACAACACGCTCACAAATGTGCTGCTATAACATGGGAAAGGTACAAGAGCATTTTTCCGGTGATACATATAATGATGCATAAAATTAATTTCCACAAGCTACATACATGCCCTGTATTAGAAATTGCTCACAACATTTCTTAAATTCTAGCATTCTTATACTCAGTCACCACTCAGTGAGCTGAGATGCATCATTCTTACAGAAAACTCATCTCTTGGTGGATCCTGGTGAATTAAGTTTGTGAAGACAGAATTCTGCTGCAGTGCACTGAGGGGAAAAAAAAAAGAAAGGAGAGCTCATTGGCACTAAGTATTTGTCAGCAGTCACAAAACTTTCCACTTGCTCTTTCCATAGCTGCACAAGACTTGGTTGATTGCTTCAGCCATTAATTTGATCCCAAGAACCGTCTTTGCTTGTTATTCCACATCCTTCCTGGCTGCTATTTACTGATGTCACTCGTACCAGTTGATGAAATTAGAATGTGATGAAGTCAGGAGTTTCTGGCAGTGTAGAAAAATGTTGAACACTAGGAATTATTATGACAAACCTATTATACTTGCAACGATTTCTAAATTAGGACACTGGTGCAGGCCGAATTTTTTACTGTCCTTCTTGTCAGCCAAGTGCTTTCTGTGGTACTGAAATGAGAATGCTGAAGATGCACTGAACAACAGTCTGAAAAAAAGACACTTAGCTTAAACACGTGTCACATTCTCTTTCTTCAAATCTGCAGACAAGTATTTCCTTGTCCTAGAAATTTCCTTAAGGGCCAGGAATGATAACAATGTTTTTCCTCAGTTCATTACTGAATGCTCTGCCGTGTCTTAACACTTACTGCTTGCAGACAAAGAAAACAAGCTTTGGAGTTAGATATTTCAATTGTTTCCTTCAGTATGCTTCCATACAAACTAGTTTGGCAGCCCAGTCTGTACTGAGGGCTGACAAATGTACACCCATCACCTAAACTGGCACAAAACAGCTTATCTACCCAGGTTCTGTGGTTATGTGCTGCGTGCACCAGAAATTTCAAGTTTTGCTGTTTCCATACCCCAACCTACAGCAGCTGGTGATGTAGGCAAGTGCCTCCTCCAGGGAATGACTACCTGGGCTCTAAAGCAGAGTGGCAAATGGGTGCCTGCAGACCTCTGGGGTGGGAGACAGGAGGAAGAGAATGGAAGGCAGAGAACTAGACAGGGAGAAGCAGAGACCTGATGCATGCAGACCTGAGATGCCATGGAACAGAAATATGGCAAAATATGGCATAATGTAATTAGTGCAGCGAGAGAAAGGCATGTGTGAGCACTGCTGAGTGCTGTGGGAGTACTGCACCAGCAGTGCTTCCTAAGGATGTAATCTGATGTTACATTTCTTCCCATGACACAGCATGTTAATAGACAACTTTCCTGCTCTTTTTCATGGTTGCTAATTTGCTCCTGCTTTTGCACAAAAGGTCAAGATGTGACAATGGGAAGAGCTGTGAAGCAAAAGAAATAGAGAGAGAATTATAAAAAAATATGTCTTTCAACAATAATTTTCCTTTTCACTAGGAAAGGGAAAATTATTTTTTTGGTGTGCAGTAAATCTCTAAACCCACAGTATAAACCCACAATCTGTATATTGCCTCACAAATCTGAATATGGATATATATTAGCTCAGTTGGCCAGAGAACAGTGCTAATAACTCCAGGGATGTGGGTTTGATCCATGTACAGGCCACTTACTTAAGAGGGGAACTCAATGGCCCTTTTGTGTCCCTTCCAATTCAGAATATCCTGGGATTACTGTGATCTGTGGTATTTTTATATTAATAAATGCATGTACATATCTATATCATACCACGGCCTTGCATGCGCACTGCAGAGAGAGTGGATGCATCAGAGATATTTTTCTGCCAGAAAAAAAAATGCTCAGAAACTCAAAATGCTTCTATTCTTTCCTTAGCCTTAGACCAGGGCTTGTTTTCAGTCATGTAAGAACAACTGCATCATGCAGAAATGCCTTAAGATTATTTTTTTGCATCAAATGGGTTGCTCTTATAGTTCTGTAAATCTTATATTGTAGACCTCATACTATGCTGTGCTGTGTCCATTTTGGATCTTTCCCTTAGCAGTTCCTCCAGTCCTCAATCATTATATAAATTTGATGGGACTTGAACAACACATTGAGTAGTTTCTCTGTATTAAAGGATTCAAAGCAAAAAAAAAAAAAAAAAAAAAAAAAACCCAAACAAACAAACAAACAAACAAAAAACAAAACCAAAAAAAACAAAGAAAAAAAAAAGAAACAACAACCCACCAAAAGTTTCAGTACCAAAGTATAAATGAGGATTCATTATACATGAAGTTTCTGCTCATGTGTGTTCCAGCTTATTTCTGTTTTCAAAAGTTGTCACTTCATTACATTTCTTTAAAACACTTCAGTAAAATATGCTGGTTTTGAAAACAAGATCAGTAAAAGCTTAGTTTTGAGGGGAGATTGGTACATTTCCTTAAACCAGACCTCATCACAGCGCCAGAGAGTAGAAAAACACCCAAGCACAGGACAATCAGCGCAATGAAAGAACATATTTCTGGTGGAAGGCAGGAGTAGGAATCTTCTCAGCCGGACTGACTTTGCAATAGGGATGACACTGGAGCCAAGACTCAGACCAGGTCCTCAACCTAACCTCAAACACAAGTGCATTACATCCTATATTCCTCTAATTGTGTAAATGTTCCTGCATATTCACTTTATAGCTGCAGATCACTTTGTTATTATTTAAGATTGGAAAATTCTATCTAAGCAGAGTGAGACTGGCTCTTTGGCAACAAGGACCAGTATACCAGAACAAACAAATGGCCCGTTCTACCCAGTATCTGGTCTCTGGAGTCTGAAGTGGGAGGCATAAAATCCCCATATTGTAACTAATTATGCAGTAATATACCATGGGAGATTGTCCCCAGCTGCCTGTATTACTAACTCATCTGAAACCTGGATGAACAGGAAATCTCAAGAGGAAACTTTATTCTCTCTAGATTTCCAGTTTTGAGAAGTTTTACTGAAGTTCAAAGAAACAGAACAAAAAATTGACTGCTTTTACTTTCGCTCCAAAAACCATCCAAAAAACAGTGAGGTTCTCTCCTTGTAAGCTCAAACAGCTGAGATTCTCACAAGATTCACTACTGGGGTTTAGTTTTTAGAACAGATTTTATTTTTTCCTGCAGAATGTGCTGCAGTTATCAGCCACCCTCATAGTCTTCTTCTCTGAGAGCCACTCATTGCACTGAAACTTATTGAAAATTTTGTCAACAATCAGCTTTATAAAAGCTTTGAACATTGTCTGCCTAAAAGCTCTGTTTTGATGAGAAAATGACTATTAATGAGAACATGTTCTTTTCTGGCATCAGACTCAAAGAGACACAGGTCATAAATCTCTTTGATCTTCTTGCACAAAGCTAGAATCAAGGAAAGAAGCAAGTTCATTCTTTCTTTTCTTCCCCCCCTCCCCCCTTTTTTTAAGCTCCTGATTGAAACAATCCATTTAGTAATCAGTAATTTATCATGCTTGCTTCCTTCCACCCCTTTTCCCCTCTCCTTGTGCTTTTGTTTGGTTTTTATTCTTTATTTCAACATGACAGAAAATATTCCAGATTGTCCTCTCTGTATATTTCCCTTGTTTTAGCAGGAGTTGAAGGAGAGGATTTTTCAAGGGGGGTGGTGAGGAGAGTATTGGGGTGATTTCGGTTTGTGACATTTGGGTTGGTTTACTTTTGGGTTTTTTGGGATTATTTTTTAGAAAGTATGTATTGAAAGTGGGGAAAAAGAGCACAAAAAAAGAAACTATAAAAACGAAATGTGAAGAAGAATTCTAATATTCTAGTTTGCTCAATGAACTGCTGCCTTTCATAGATGTGTCAATACTGCCATCTCTTGCCTTTTCAACAACGTAGGCAGGAAAGTGTAGTTCAATGGAAATTGGAGAATGAACATTCACTCACACACACACATAAAAGAGCTAAGTTTTCCAAGAGAGGTGAGTGAATTTTCCCTGGTACATTTTGTCTTGTTTTAAGTGGGATTTTTTCTTAATTTTTCTCTTTTCTGTTGCTATCTATCTTCATATGAACCTTAAATAATACAGCCATGGCAATTGAGACCTCAGCTAGTGATTTAAGATTGCAACGTGGGTTAACTCAAACCATTCTGAAAAAGAGAAAGAATCCATATAATAATCAAATAGTGATGAAAATAAGCTTGCATGTCTCCCATACCTGAATATTTTGATGACAACATTCCAGTATGTAAATACATATGAAATGTACAGTTGTATATATATTTTTAAAAAACATCAACTGTAATATGAGTATTTTACCAGAAAGCCTTAAGGTAGATAAATTGCCTATTGAAATAATTTCCAGAAATTGCAGACATGCATTTTAATCTATGTCTGGTTATGACAGTGATCTGGTTTCATAGGTCATGAAGCATCATGTCGCATAAATGCAGTGGCCAATATTTTGGACCTTATGACTATGATCTATAGCAGAATTATTGTTCCATGGAGATAAACTCACAAGAACTGCATAGTCATTTGTCAGTGAGCAATGTTGTTTTCTAGGCCAGTGCAAACTACATTTCAAGCTTAAATGTCCAGCTCTTCAATTTTAATACCTTCACAAAAAGGTGCTATTTTATCTTTTTAATTGCAATGCAGTGGTAATAGTTATACCAGAAATATGTACTCCTCTGAAGTGAAAATCAATGAAAGTTTCATACTTAAAGTAAAAATTGATTTCTTAAGTTAGATGGGACAATTTGTGACTTTAAAAGCATATCACCATCTGGGTGATAAAAAGACAGATTGACACTTGAAATTTTTGTATTGTTACAACCTATTGTTTTGGTCCCACACCTGGTTTTTGGTTATGTTGTTATAAGTCTTTTTCTACTTACCAAAACAGGAGAAGTTGTTCTCCTGCACTGAGATGACAGGTTATTATTAAGGGGTTTTTTCCTGAAGCTTAATATGTACCCCAGTCCAAGGTGTGAGTAAAGAAAGGCTTATGATGATCTTGTAAAGCTGTGGGTCCTCTGTTACAGTCCTCTGGGTTTCTCACAGGTACACAAGTTTAAAGACCTCACGCTGTTCACAAATGGTGCATTTGCCTCATCCTGTGTGTTATTATTATTTTGTCTTGTCATGGTTTGTTAATTTTTGTAATTTTACTTGAGCATATCACGATGTGAACATGTGCACAGGTGTATGAAGTGAAGTCAGGTGGTAATTAAGGGGCAAAAGCACTAAATTTGGCAGTTGTCTCCATTGCAAAGTAAATGCTTTATCAACAAACCACAGGTGTACAGCACTAAAGCAGATAAAAACATATAGGACCTGATATGACAGCTCCCTGTTCAAAATACATTAATCACCCAAGGTAAATTTGTGCATCTGTTATACACTGTAGGTGTTTCACTTGCTTTGTTCCAGAGATATTAAAATAGATGAAAATCTTTCCCCTTTCCAATGTGGTTGGTCCAAGAAGCACACCAAGTGTTTTCCTGTGTGATTTCTTGATCTGCCACACCTGCTCTGCTTGCTCCTGTGTGGTCACACAATGCACAGGAGCACAATGCACAGGTGTGGGGCGGAGAACAGAGCTCTGCTCTGCTCCTCAGGGCCAAAGTCCACGGTGTCCAAACCAGGAGAAGTCCAAACCAGGAAAAGTCTCAGTTTCATCAATAAGGCGCACAGTTCAATTAGTGTGGTGGAAACAGTCTATCAGTAAATTTGAACCCTCAGAGATTAATTAGAAGCAGGTAATTTTCAGACAGGATCTCCAAAGTCAAATAATTCCCTCTGAAAATAAAGGTCTTCTGATCCTTGTTGATCAATTTGGGTGAGTGTTGGAGGACAACTGTATTATCAGCCATAGAAATCTGAGCTCATATATAACAATAATGATATCAGCTCGTGATTTCATCTATTGTGAGAGGAACAACCTTGATTCTGCTGTCTCTGCTCAGCAGATCTTGGCAGCAGAAGAACACAGGTCACTATTAAGCCAGGTGGTGACATTTGTGCTTCCTGATCAATGGGGAGCTGGTGAATTACCCACTAGACTCATGGACCAAGTTAAGCCTTGTCCATCGACTTAAAGCTCTTTATAGCTAAAAGTGTTTTTTGAAGGTTTTAGGTGCAAGATAAATAGTCAAGGAAAGAATTTTCTGTACAGCTTATCATCAGCAACAGGGAGTGCTTTATTTCCTTTCCGCAGCACTTTGACCTCATCTATTCTTTTTGGCTCCACTGGCTTAACCATTTCACCTCCAGAAAGACATACATATAAAGAAGTCAAAAGCTTATGCTTACATATGATCTTGCCCATCAGCAAAATGCTGCAGCTTCTTAAATACAGCCAGGGTGTTTCCCACCTCATGGTGCATCTTGCTTCAGTGTTTGGAGCTATAATGTGCTTTTTCTGAGTACAGTATGTTTAACCCTTCTCGCCTCTAATCAAGATTTATTAATTTTTTGAGGTTTTTTTCCCTTCCCTTCTCCACTCTTCAATATCATCTATTGATTTTATGCTACTAACAATCATAGCAATACTAACATTCTAAACTTACCCTATGTGCTTGCACGCATTTTATCATAAATATATACAAGTACTCTTGAAAATGTTTATGAAGGAAAATTCAGGTAAGACACAGAGAACTCAGACCCAGTCTGGGGCCAGAAGTTTTGAAAAACTTCTTATTTGGTACAAAATAGGTCATCAGAGTCAGTAAAAAAATATTTTCTTTTCATTAGGCAAATGTTGCCTCAGCCTCATATGCACTTCTCTCCAATGTGGAATATCTAAAGCAGCTGAAATAGTTACAAGGGGAGATTAAAGCAGATGGAATGACCTTTTAAAACTCTGCACTGACTTCTGAATTTCCTCAGAGGTACATCTGCATCTTCTTAGAGGATTTAGAGGGCACTTAACCTGCAGAAGTGCTAGGAACAGGGAGTATCTCTTTGAGGTGATTCTTTCACCAGCTTTTAGTGTAGTGAATATCTCAACTACCAACATGGAATGCCATATCCCAGGCAGAAGCTATCCTTTGAATTTTCTGTGTATGTCTGTGTAAACATGGGCACTGTTACATGTTATGCTTTATGCAAGCATAAAAATATCATATGCTTTATGCAAGCATAAAAATATCAGATAATCATTAAAACAATTAAATATACATATATATATACAAAATAAGCCTTCATAACAAGTAACAAATTTAACTTTCTTCCCCACATTATTGTCTGATCTGCAAAAGCAAATATCAGTATTTGCTTTTCTTTTAAAGAAATGTAGATCAAATTCAAGTAATCAATTCACTAAAATTTTGCAATTAGGGATGCTTCTCTATAAAACTTGAAAAAGCATCTTTAGTCCTCCATTTTATCTTCTACCCATAAATTACTGCTGCATCTGATGCAGCATCAGTAACATATGTTATGAATTCCTTTTACAGGTAATTCATTCCTTTCTTTTCAATGTCTTTTTATGGTTTTTTTAGGAGTCATTAGACTCATGGCTACCCACTTCAGAAGTTTCTTAACAACTCTTTTAAATTCTTTAAAGTCAGAAGTTTCACAGCATATAATGACCAGATTACATTATTTTTTTCTCCTTTTTTCCTTTCCATCTCCTTCATGGGTATTGCTGGTTCACTGCTGAGTGTTCCAAAATCCCTTTACTCTCTGAACACTCACCTCAAATCACACTGGACCTGACAATGACTCCAGCACTTGCCACCATCACTTGAGCCAAATATGATATTACAGGATAGTGCTGAGCATCCCAACCAGTACCAATGCACAAATGCACAGGAGATTTATTGCTCTGGAGGATTTGTAGACAAGATTTTGAAAATGTAAAGAGAATACTTTCTTCAAGTAAATTAGTTTCATTTCCAGTCAGATTTTGAAAGACTGCTAGGTTATGGCAGATGAGTGTTTTAGTAATATGGACTACTTTTTACAGCAGAGACTAGAAGAGAAAGTATTCTAGGAAGGAAATTATATTTTATATCTACTTAACACTGAGATTGGGGTTTTTTGGTTTTTTTCCTGAGTGTCATTACGAGAAACCGGAGTTTTAACTAAATTGATAATTGATTTATATAAGGTCTGGTATTCCCTTTCTTCCCTAAAGTATCAAGATTTAAAGCAAAGCTCTTCCCCATTAGAGAGGAGTCAGAGGGTTTTGTGTTACCAGCAGCAGAAAGAGTAAAGTGCCCTCAGAAGGTCACCTGGGCCAGATCCACAGGCCCACAGAAGCTCATGGGGTTTGCCACACTAGTGATTTCAAAATTAACAACGTCAGGTGAGATTTGGTATCTGTACCATCCTGGTTCAGCCATTTTTATGTTTGGACTTTTTTTGTCCTCTTTGGCTTTGCTAAATTATTTTTTGCTCCAGACCCCATGTTCAGATCCACTCCTCTGCAGCACATGAGGTACAGGGGGCATTCTTGAAGTCCCTTTTAGAGCACACTGTCTGCAATAATTACTGTCTGCAATAAGTTTCTCTTTCACAGGAGTTCAACAGTGTGGTTTGCTCCCATTCCTGTAGCTCATCCCCTGGCATATTATCTTAGGACTCATTGTTTGTCATTCAACTTTGATTTCTTTTCTTCTTTGCCACAGCTCAAGAAATTCTTTCAGCTTGTTTTTTTTTTTTTTTTTTTTTTTGGGGGTTTGCTAATTTGGTTTCTTTTTTTTGTTTGGTTTGGGTTTTGTTTGTTGTTGGTTGGTTAGTTGGTAGGTTGGGTTTTTAGTTGTTGCTTTTTGTTTATTTGTTTTGATTATTTTTCTTTGGTTTTGGGTTTGGTTTTGGGTTTGGTTTTCGTCAAAGTGCTTGGTTTGGTTTTGGTCTGGTCAAAGGAAATATTTCATTTATTTGCTTATGTATTGCTGCCACTTCTTTGGGGTTGTGGCAGGATTTCTTTGTCTTTCACTGTTTTGTTTGACACAAGAAGTGGCTGAACGAATTCAAGTAAAATAAGAGCTTGTTCCACTCTAACGCATATGCAAGACATGACATTGACCCAAACTGATCATTCATAGAAGTTCACAAAAATCTATTCTTTATTACCTTTGTTTTCAATTTCCTGTTGATTTAAGGGAACAGGAGGCAATAGTGGAATTCTCAAGAAACAGCTCTGCTCCTGAGGCATTTTCAGACCAAAATTTCAGATTCAAGAGATTCTATTAGCTCAGGTAAAAGCTGAATAAACATCCATTGTATGTTTATCAATATTTATCTGAACCAGAAGCATATGAAAGTTCCCTCATCACTTAGCTAACCTTTATGGCATATGAAATCAGCATCCTTTCCACAGGCTAGAGAAAGACATCACTAAAAACCTCTTGCTGCATTTAATTTTATTATTGAATAAAATATACAAAGTAATAGGGCACGAAAAAAAAGACATATTTATGTGAGAAGGAAATATATGCAGCAAGATTTCCAGAAGAATATTCAAGTAGATGTTATACATATAAGTAAATATAGGAACCAATAATTTATTTTTTTTTCTTGTCATAACCACAGTAAAAAAGAAAATCCTGTTCAGGTCCCATAAGAGCTGCTGTTTTGAAAACACGACAACCAACATGCTGCAATGAAGTGATCTTGTGCTAATAAATAACAACTCCTACACTCAAACATCAGCTTTTGAAGTCACCAGCTCCCCATGAATATCGGCAAAATTACTTAACTGCTTTGCATTTATGCTTTGGGACAGTTTAGGACAAAAATAATTTGGAGGCTATTTGCCTCCATTTTGATTTCTGCACATCATTTCTGTAGCTGCTACAATGAGAGAGTCTGTGGCAATAAATTCCTGCATCTTTATGCTAACAGAGGAGCTTCAACCAAATACAAACTTGAGTCCTCTGCCCACATTTGCAGATTTTTAGAAGGTCATTTGGCAGGGAGTGAAGATGCCCTGTGAAAAAGAATCTGGAATCTGGGGTGAGTGCTCCACAGAGAAAGCCAGCAGGGTCTTCTCTCCCACTAGGTTGATCCCAAACTTGGTTGGATGTCAGGGGGAAAGAGGCCCTGTGGGTCTTGTGAAATCTGTGGCAGGTTAAAAACACTCAAAGGGTGCCCATGGACTCCTAAAGAAGCAGGAGAGCATGGATATATCTGCTCCTTCCTAAACACTCAGTGCATTTCATTTTGGCTGCTAATGAGAGAACCGTGTGTTTTGTACAGGCTTGTTTTGCAAAGTGCTCCTTTGATTCAATTTCTATGTGTTCCTGAAAAGATTAATCATAAATTTAAATGCCTGTGAGGCTGGAGTTATGGAAAGGAGTGTAATTGATGTTCCGGACAAAGCGAAATCTCAGGCCTGATGCATTTAACAGGAAATGTTTATTCTGTAAGCAGGGAACAATAATAAACTCAACATGTACCCTAAGTACCTTGAACCTTTGTCCTGCTTTTTTCCAGGTTAAAATCCTTAAACTACCTGAATTCAGTATATAAAAACCCAGCATAGTATCTGTGTGAGTTTCTAGAAAAGTTAATTTAATCTAAGGTGTTAATAGATCCTTGTTTTAACTATTTCTCCGTGGTGGACTCGGGGAAGCCTTAGCAATTCACTGGTATACCAATAATTACCACAACTGTAAGAAAATAAAACAATGAAGAAGTTAATGTCCATGGACAAATTTCCCCAGCATGTAGCCAATAATTATAACATTACCAATAATTATAGTGTAATATTGCCAGTATTACTTTTCCCGAGTATCCTACCCACCATTTTGACTGGAATGGGGCTCTGATCTGAGTGCAGCCAACAGGGAAGTCAGTTCTTCACTTCTGCTTCTGCCTGAAGAAGTTTGTTTAGAAAGAGGGTCACTCTGAGTTCACATTATCCTTTTTGTTGTGCCAACAGCTACCTCCCAAATCCACAGGGCCAAGGCCTGTGCACAGAGGTGCTGCTGCAGTCGTTGCAAAGGGCCAGTGCTGACAGAGGAATGTTTTGTTGATCCAAGCACAGACTTCCTTTGGACAGAGGATATTTTTTTCTCTGGCCAAGAGGATTGGCAAGCCACAGATTATGAAATTCTCTGAATATGAAGGACAAAACACCATATTTAAATGTCAGGAATAAGAAACACAAGAGCAAGCATTCTTCCTCTCACTTTCTACTTTCTGTGTGCTCAACTTGCAGGTCATTTGGTCTGGTACCACAGCCCATTAAAATAAAAGAAACTAACATAATCTTAAAAAAAAAATAGAAAAGAAAAATACCCCAAATAATTGCTTTCTATTCTGTGTCATGCTTTAATTAAAGATAGCAGCACCACAATCTACGATATATCTGGAAATTATTAGAAACCTTTTCCAGAGGCAAAAAGGATCAATACCTCTTTGTCTCAGTGGCATAAAACATCTCTGTGTTACTTCTTTCCTGCTGGCAAAAGAGAAAGTGAAAAAGTCTAAGATGGGAATAATAGCAGCACCGAAGGGGAGAGCCATGTGCCAGGTCAAATGAGCATGCTTTTTCTTTTGTATCTATTTTTAAAAATAAGCAGAGTGGTTTGCATTATGTGATTCCATCCATGCCGTAAGTTTTGCTCCCTTTGTGTCAGGGGCAGCAGAGAGCACGTGGAGCTACTGAGTCAAGACCCTGAAGAAGGGGAATGTGACTGAGGGTTAGATGAGGCTTGGAAGCCAAGCTCTGGCTTCCCTCCCTGCCTCCACCATGGATCTGTGATCTTCCCCATGATCTGTGTGATGCTGCTCCATTTCCTTGGAGCTGAGCAGGTGCGAGTCTCATGCCTTGCACAACGATGACTGTGTCCTACAGAGAGGAGCTTTTTGTTGACTGTTCTTGTCTGCACAAACTGGATTTGGCTCTCACCTTGTCACTTCGTGAAGGACAGCCTGAAAGTGGTGGCACTCACCGCTGTTTGTGCCTCTCATGCCACAGTTTGCAGCCACGTGTCTCAGGACCCAAATATGCCACACATGGGGCTCTCCTGGTTCATCTTGTTTACCCCACTTGTCGCTGAAGAGGAACAGGCCCCTCTTGGCTAACACCACAAATAAACCATGAGCTAAAAGAGCCTGATGTTTTAATCATTATATTAGAAGAAGCCAGAGGTGAGGAGCTCAGATGTCCATCCAAGTTATAGAAATCCAGTGTTAGAGAGCAGGCCACAGTTTGCCCATGTATAAACTGAGATAATGGGACAACAATTAATTATAACATACCTAATTGTCTTGCTGTCACCTTCTTATTTATATGAGGGTGTTTTAGCCTGCCTAGGGAAGAGAAGCCACGTCAACACACAGTCAAAGGGAAACATTAACCCCATGTTTTCTGCTGCCCCTTTCCTTTTTCTTTAAACCTCTTGTCTCTGCCTAGGCTGCAAGGCAAAAGGAAATGGTACTGAACTTGCTGCACTCCCTGGCATTTCTCACAACAAAAATGTGTGTGTTTCTGAACAGAAAAGGAATTGAAAAAAAATTGTTCAAAAGTCATTAACTTCCATACAGTCCCCACAAATTCATAAGTGAGCGGCTTTAGTATCACCAGATCATTCATTTCTTCACAGACTTTAAAAGTAAACAGTACATTTTCTATGTCAAGGCTGTTGTCCTGTACAAAATTATTTGCCTCCTTTTGCATTTGTCCAACTCTCTTTCAACTGGAGCATATATTTCCAAAAAAATCAAACCAGACCCCCTAATTCTTGGCTTCAAGACTGCTCAAATGACACTACTGAACCGTTTCTATTATTAATTAACATTTCAATAAAAATTATAATGCCAAAATCTTTTGGAAATATTTATCAGCAAAGAAATTCACCAAAGTAGCTGACCTTTCAGACGCAGAGTTAGTTACCCTTCCCTCTGAATCACTCCTGGGCCTCAGGGTTTCAGGAAATTTCTCCCCCAGCCCAATCTTCATCCAGAGAATTTCCCACCCCCTCTCATCTGTGGGGTATGATAGGATAATAGCAGCAATCCAGTCCTTATTGTCTGTATCTGCAGATGAAGAGTGCTGTATAAGTGTAAAGTGTTATTATTATTGTAAGGAAATAATAATACTAATAAAACAAAATGAATTGAAGTCTTGTCTTCAGATGGTTATTTTAGCAATCCAGAAATCTAAAGCCCATGAAATAGACAATTAAGAGGGGTTAGATACTTAATATCAGTCGTTGTGTTTGGGTAGAATTTTGCAATAACGCAGCTGCTATAATAATACGGATTTTTATTTCTCCTTCCAGAAAGGAAGCGGTCGTGTTTTCGGAGAAGCCTGGAAGTCCTGTTGCAGAATGCAGAACTTTGTGTGCCTGCCTGTGAGCTCGAACGGCCTCTCCTCTCCTGTTCCAACAGCTCCATCTTTGGGAGAGAGGAGGGGAAGCGTTCCTTTCCTTTAGCAGGCTTTTCAAACAAAAGAAACCTTGGAAATCCTGTTTTGCCCAGGAATATCTTTTTTTCCTTCCCCTCTTTTCCCCATGCCTCTCCCCACATCGCTCTTCCTCAGTTGGGGAATTAAAAACCCCCAAACAATCCCCCCTTTCTCTCATTTCTGTCATAACTAAGGGCCAGAGACTCATTTAATTAGTCTCTCTTGTGTGGCTTACAGCCCTGTTCAAGGCAAACATTTACCCCTGGGTTTCAGCGCTGCTGCTCAGCCACAGAATTTTCCTTTTTAATTTTTTTTGTCAGGAAAATGTGGTATCATGTTAATGGCTATTGGGGATCCTACGGCTAAATCATAATCATAATTGTCCACACTAATCATAATTGTCTTGCTGTTGCAGTGTGCATCCCTCCCCACTGTCAGCTTCCAGTCTCATTCTGCTCCCTTGGACTGCGTGCTTACGTTGGGTATGTGCTCTCACAGGCAGGGTTGGCATTTCAGTCATTTTTGTCTGTTGAGCATCTGGGCTCAGGAGACAGGGACTTGAAGACCTTGCAGGAGGGGTCACTCTCTCTGTCTTCTCAAAATCTTCATCCCAGAAAGCTCCCATGAGGAAAACCACTTTTATGTATTTAGAAGGGCTCATTTTTCCCTTTTAAAGTGAGGCTAGCTGAGGAACAGGAGCTAGAGATCCAGATTAAGAGCCTCTCTTATCCATAGGCTGCCTTTAATTGCCCAGCTACATTTGGGACTCCTTTTTTCTTACCTCCTGAATCTTCCATGCCCTTCTTTGCCGTGGCCCATCTCCAGCAGAAGGGATTACATCTCTCCTTCACGTCTCATAAACCTGAGGGTTAGAACATATTCAGGACAGCGGGGGCTGGAGGGTGGGAAGCTCATGCATTACACAGCCCCAGAAGATGTTTTCTCTGTCCTAGAGGAAGTGTCTCATCATCAGGCCAGTTTTCAAGAGGCAGTCAGTCATGAACACCTGTCTCTGTCCTGGCAGCAGTGATGATGAAAGGGAGACTCCTGATGACACAGTTTTGGTGGGGATATGGTCAGAGTGTGGCTGCCAACCACGTGAGGCTCTTCAAGTGACATAAATACATTGAATGCCTTAAATTCTGACCACGTAAATATATGCATTAAATACCAAAGTTATTTAGAACTAGAGGCCTGCAAGAAAGCGCTGCAAACACTACAGTACAAGCGGAAAAACAGGGCAGGGTTGGGCATGTTCATTAATTAATCACTAGAAGGGAGTGGGGTAAAAGTACAGGTAAATGTAGAACTGTTGAGCCCAGAGTGACTTTGGGTTTTTTTTCCCTAAAATCAAAGAGGAGAAGAGAAAGAAAGGGGAAATTTAATTCTCAGTAACTACACAAAGGCATGGATAGAGGTCACAGAGAGAGAGCCAGTGTAAATTCTTTAGGAGCAAGACAGAGCCCAAGTTAAAAACAAACTGAGAAGCCAGAAAAGTCATGGAAGCAGACAGAGTCCATAAAAACCTTGGAACAAGACTAGAAAGGGTTCAGGCAGATGCATCAAGAGAGAAAGTAAAATCTGAGCTTTAAGAGGCAAGATCATAAATGACATGAAAAGTTAGCAAAGAAATAAAGAAAAATAGGCACTGAGTAATTGAATGCAGTCCCAGAAATCCGGCACTGACATTGCTTTGCTAGATTTTGGCTGCACAGTGCACATAGGGTGACATTAAACTGTGTCTCAACCAGGCCAGAGAACTTTCTACTAATTTAATGAGGTAATTAATTAAATTTCACTGTTAAGAAAATATTTCTGGTGTTCTTAAACTAGGTAATTTGGATGTCCCCATTGTGATCTAACCTGAAATGGCAAGTAAGTTTTTAAACCCAGATTCCCTAAAGGCTAAAGGAGTGACTTCAGTGGTTTCTTGTGTAATGAAAATAATTTGTATACAGAGTTCAATTGACGACATGGGTTTTTGTTCAGAGACCCTGGCTTTAATGTCACTGGAACAGAAACACATGTTGTCCTATCCCCACAGCTCTGCCGCATCCTAAGCACTCCAGCTTCTCCAAATTCATGCTGATAAAACCTCATTACTGTTCTGTAATGTACTTCTGATACACATTCCCATTTTCACTCTCGTCTGCAATCCCCAGCATCGCCTGGGATTTGAAGAATAAGTGTAAAAACAGCTGTGTGGAAAGATGACGTTTTCTTACAGTATTTTAGACACAATTTAAAACAAAACTTACCAGAAATCTCCTGAGACAGCCTTTTCTTAAGAGAATTAATTGTTAATAGTAATTCACAGGTTTATCTTCTTTCATGGTATTGTACAAAGCAGTAGTTTTTACTTTGCCAATCCAAGGTTTCTTTCCCGCTTAGCTGCTGGGATTGCAGTAAGATTTCAGCACCTGAAACCAGGAAATTTGGGCTCACTTCCAGCTGTGGAGTCAGGCTGACCAGTAAATCTTACCACCACAACACCACAACTACTCACATTATGCTGTCCTGTCTTGCAGACAACTCCTGAACTCCTCAAGAGCTACATCTAAACCCTTAAATATTACATATTTACATATCACAATATAGAGATATATATTCACATATTCATGGTTCATTGCACCTCTCATTGGAAAGCTTCAGCACAAATCCATGGGTCTGACAAAAAACCCGAACTGAACAAAATGAAAGAACAAAAAACAACCTTCTTAAAACTTTGTTCTGGGTCAGCAGGAAGACCAGCATGTGGGTTTTCAGGAAAGTCTGTTTTCTGTGCACCTCTGCTTCAGTCAGTGGTGAGCTGAGCAGGTTTTCCTGCTGCTGGCACAGCCTCCTCCTCCCCTCGAGTATTTTTGGTCACCAATCCCCTCTTGGAAGCAGACAAGCATGTGTAATGCTCAGCGCATAACCTAGAACATGACAGACACAGATTTGAGGTGACACTCCTCTGATGTTGCAAGAGGGAGAAGTAGTTAAGCTTGCTCCTTAATATCATAAAAAGATGGGGAAAGAGTGAAGCATAGATGTTGCCTGCCCCTAGAGAGGAAAATTGGATGTTTCTGGAACACTTAGGGATCTTCTTCAGCTATTGAGAGACTGAGCTACGTTTGTCCTTTCTCATGGAAAAGGAATAAAACAGATGAAAGTCAAGCTTTTGTCCAGTAACTTAATAATCTGATCACTCCTCTGTCCTTAGGAAACCCAGGAATCCTTCTCCAGTATTGGTTGCCACTCCTTCTAGACACAGAGCTAAAATTTAAGCTGAAATTGTACTTGGCCCTAAAATAATCTCAGACTTCAGTTTCCTCTGCACATTATTAAGCAAACCCAGTCTCATACATACTTGTAAAGAGCTTTACTACATGGGTATAAGTTGTGCTCTACAAATTTATAATTTCTTTTTTTTCAGCTGAACCCTTTTCCTCTGAGTAAATTGTATTGCATAAGATTGAATTCCTGTAAAGCACACATTCCCTTTCAGAGGCCTTTTTGGAACTGTAAATATAAAATATGTTTACCTGAATATTGTTTGCATCCATCATTTCCTCATTCTCCACAACATCCCTGAGAGAAAAGGAGAAAAAATAAACTCTGATCTTGTCATGGGGCTGTCCTCATTTCAGCCACTGTTTTCCAGTGTCAATATGAGATATAGTTGAAGGAGTGCTATCAAAGTACTGCTTTGTTGAGAGGTTTAAGATCACCAAGAATGATGGTGTTTTAAGTTAGCTGTTAACTTTGCACTGTATCAGTCCAGAAGAGACCCTTTTAGTGGTTGTCATGCTACATCTGAAGGGAGGCAGGAGCTGGCTCAGGGGCAGAACATTTTTAAACCCCTGAAATGAGTTTATTTATTTATTTATTTATTTATTATTTACAACCATGGGATCATACAGTGAATATGAGGAGCTCTTCAGTTTTCACCTCTGCAAGGTGCTGCGATGTGAATGCCAGATGTGATACCCCTGTTCAAATCACTCTGCTTTTTCCCTTTATCAATTTTCATCAGCACAGTTAGACCCTTGAATGATGGCCAGCAGCCATAAATATTTATTTATAATCTATTTCTACCTTTAAATATTATGATTAAACATAACAAATCTATTTGTAAATTAATAACTTCTTAAACCAAACAAACCAACAAGGAAAATCCTCCAAGGTAGAAAGAGTTTCCATTTGATTACACTTTCTGGCTTGTTTAGTTTTCAACAAAAAGAATTTTTATCATACTTAACACATTCTCATGGAAATTAAATACAGGTAGTTGTGTTTCATAGTGGAAACACACGTCCTCTTGTAGTATTTGAAATGAGTCTTGAAATGGCTTGTCTTCCCCAGTCCTGTGTCTAAACAAGTTCCACATTAAAGGTGCTCTGCCTTTGTGTGTGTCCCTGGTGTATTTTTGAAATACTTGGCCGTGGCATCCTTTTTACCTTCTAGAGATACAATTACCCCTGGACTTCCAGCTTAATGCCTCTAAAATGCCTCTTCAAAGAGGTGACTAAGAGTTTAAGAACATAAAATGCTGGGAAACTATCATCAGCAAAACAATTTGACCAGAGATGTGAGGGCCCCCTGATGTTTACATTACTGATTCAGATTGAGGGGAAGAAGGGGGAAGGAAAGTTTCTAAGTTTTGGATAAAATGTTTGGTTTGTGACTGCTATTCCCCTGGTAGATACCTGACTCTGGCACAAGTTTAATGATCCAGGTCAAGCCAAGGACACGAACTGGTCTGCAGAGAAATCCAGTCCTGCCTTTTCTGCTTCCTGTTCTCTACTTGGCCCTGCCTTTTATGCCTTCCTTTGCTGCACACTGAAAGTTCAAATAGGTTTACCTGTATATAGCTTATTACTGGGGGCCTCAGCTGACAGTATAGATAGCCTTCCGAGCTGCCTTAGGGTGGGGCATGAAACAAGAAGGAGAAAAGAGAGAAAAATTAACCCTCTCCCTCAAGTCCAGGTGGAAAGTAAAATGATGAACTACCCTAACAAGCCTTCTCTTTAGGGCATCCTCTGCAGGGCAGCAGGTGGTGGCAATGATTAAGTTGAAAATTATATTAAAAAAGGGTTTTCTTCCTGTTTTCTTCTCAGAAAGAAGAGTACAATTATACTTCTCATTAAGACTTGCTCAGATCTCCCCATTGGTAGTTACTGTTTATGTCACTGCCAGTGCTGGTTGGAGCATGCCTGATTAGGTGCAGGTGTTGCACACTAATTGGCCATTAAGTTTTGGTGTGTATATTCTTGATAACACTTTCTGGATTTTAAAATTAGTATCATTCATTTTCTCCTAAGCTGTGTTTGTTTTAATATGAAACTGCAAACTAAAACCCACAGGGTGAAGAGTGGATGGATCTACACACACAGGCAAAGATTAGTAGCTACTAGGTGAAACGTGAAGAGACAGAGGAAGAACAAAATTATTTGAACATCACAAAAAATAAAAGGTTTTGAGTAGAAACTGGGCACTGGATTCTGGTGAGAATCCCACAGTGCAAGGTGCATACGAACATTTGGGGTGCCATGATTGTGGCAACAAGGCAGAAGCCTTGGATAGTCTGATAAAAGGTCACTTCATGGTGAGTGAAAAGTGGGTAAAGGAGGAAGGTCCTCAGCTTTGCAGGGCTTAGAGCTGACAAAGTTCCAGAGTATTTTCTCATGCCAAGAGGTGCTGTGCAGAGACACAAACATGAGAAGGATGAGGCCTCTGAGGGAAATGAGGCAGTGACCATATCATGGTTTACATGCTGGGCAGTGTGGAAATACATGTGTCCTTCATTTTCCTAAAGGAAAAGATGTAAAATGGAAGGGGATATTTAGTACTATATATTATATTTTATATTAGGGCCGCTGTTTCTGAATTTAGTGAGCTTAGTGGAAATAGACATCACCCAAAAATTTCAACAGGTTACTGAAGAGCATTCAATAAGTAGGGTATTAAAAGGATTGAATTATTTCAGTGTCTCTACTCACTATAACAATAGTCACTAAATTTCTACATTTGGCATTGCAATTAAATGTCCAAATTTATTTGGGATAATCCCAGGCATTTAGAAATAGAACCTGCATGGAAACAAAGGGTTCATGCTCAAGAAAAGCACAATCTAGTCTGTTAGACCAGGAAATGTGAGCTGAAACTTCTTAATATTTTATGATACAAAAAATATGCAGAACAGAACTTACACCTCCTTTGCAGATCCTTGCTTTGGTGTAGTGGATTCTAGAACAACCTTAACCCTGCAGTTAAAGCAAATCTAAGCTTTTATAAAATTAATATCTGATTTTTTCCCTCATTTTTCAAAATTTGTATTTCGCATATATTCCCCCAAGTATGGAAAATTATATTCTTTTCTTTATTGTTTCCCATGTACTTACAAGTTAAAAGGAAGGCTTTTTTTATAGGACTAAATTCAGTATGAAGTACAGCATTACAGCCCTTATAAGAATGGACATCTTGTAAAGTACAGGTTTTTAGCACTGACCTTTCTTCTACCTTCCTCTCATGCTTCCCTTTTCTAAGAACCAAGTTTAATCCTTTTTGACTGCTTTTTGTTTCTGTATTTTTTTTTTGTCTTATTACTCATCTCTTTCTCCTTCTACATTTTCTTCACAGATATCTTTGACTGTTGCAAGGGAGATCATCAGAAATATAGTATAAGTGTCCAGATCCAAGCAGAAGTTCAGTATAAGTTGCTTTTATTCTCTCTTGTCACTGTCCTAACTTGAAGGAAAGTTTCTTCAATGTGTGCTCAGAACTGAATATTGTCTTAATAACCAAGAAAAACTTGTGCTGCTCAGAACTGTGAGTTACAGGGCCATGTTCTGTCACCAGTCCTCTTAGTGCTACAGTCCTCACTGTCACCTGCTGTTTGAGAATATGGCTGTATAGCACAGCTACTTCTTCAAGGTGCTGGTTGATATTATGAGGAGAAATCTGCAACCTGAAAGTTGTGGAACACGATGAGATGTGCAGGAGAGCCTGGAAAAGCAGCATCCCTCTTCTATTAAGGTTTCTTTCAGTGTGAGGCTCATTAAGGCTGCTGGTCCCCCCGACACCTCGATTTCCCTGCTCAGGGAATCGGTGGTCAGCACTGCAAAGATCTGTCAGTGGGTTGTGTCATCTCTGCTCTTCTCCAAACTGTTCTTCCCCAAAAGCATAAGGAAGTCAGAGAGGAAGAGGAGGGGCAGGCACTGCTCTCTGCTCTGCGGTGACCAGGGACAGACAGGACCTGAGGGGGTGGCGTGAAGTCATGTCAGGGGAGGTTTAGGTTGGATATCAGGAAAGGTTCTTCCCCCAGAGGATGGCTGGACGCTGGAACAGCTCTCCAGGGAATAGGCATAGCACCAAGCCTGACAGAGTTCCAGGAGCATTTTGACAACGCTATCAGGCACGTGTGATTCTTGGGTTGTCCTATGAAGCCCCAGGAACTGGACTCAAACATCCTGATGAGGCCCTTCCAACTCAGTAAAATCTGTGATTCTGTGATTTGTGGACTTCTCAGGTCTGAATAAACTGTGCCTAGGTGGTCTTGCCTATTTTTCTTTTTTCCCCCTCCACACAAACGGTATTCTGTGGCTAAAATTCATTTACTGAAACACATTTAGATATTAATCTAACGCATTTCTCTGCCAACTTGCAGTGGATCCAAGCTTCCTTTCCCTTCTCTCTCACATTGCCTTGTCTGCTGTGGCATACTGTGAGCAAAGTATTATCTCTCCAATTTGATAGTGCTGCCCTCATTGTACCCTAGATGTCCATTGCAGGATCAGGGCCTGTATTAGTTTCTTTCTCAGTTTGTGTCTGTGCACTTTTGCACAGCTTTGGGGAGCACTGTGGGGCCATTTGTGAAATGACAGTGCTTTCTGCCGGCGAGATCATTATGGCAGAAGGCATTCCAATGTGCAAATTACAGTTCTGCTTATAGGGAATTTGTTCTGCTTAAAACAAAAGAGCTCTACAAAAGGAAGGTCTCGCCGCGCTTTCATCTGATTTGGAGCTACACAGCTAACTTCCATGCTGTGCAGAAATGCACAAGGAGGGTTAAGTCAGTTTTACAAGAGCATCAGTTGGGTGAAAATGCATTTGACCTTCACAGGGTTCTTGAGTCATTCTTCAGCTTGAGTGGCTGAGTGAAGAGTGTGTCATTCTGTCATATAAAAAAAAAAAAGAGAGAGAGAGAGAAAAAAAAATTTAAAAATCGATCCTGTCTACTCCTGAAAGCCTTAGATTTCATTGGTATCTAACTGACATAAATAATATTTGCTTGGGTTTTCATTGCTATTTTTATTTAAATGTTCTTGGGTATGCCAGCTAGCAGCAAGGTCCATTTTTATAGCACAGTGAATTCCCACAGTTCTGGTAAATATAATCAGATAAGGGGAAGTTGAACTTAAACCTTCTGTTGCAGTCAATAAAAGTAAACTTCATAACCCAAGACTATATCTCTATTTATAATTGCTAATTATAGAAATCTATTCAAGGACACTCTAAAAACAGGATTAGAAATCCATCTAATAAAACCCCAAAAACATAAGAACATAGAGACAGAAAAAGGAGACAGTCAGTGAGAACTAAGAAAGAAAAAGAAGCTGAATACAAAGCAACACATTTTCTTGAGCTTTTTACAAAACCAAATGTTCCTCTAATACATTCCCATTGTCCTTCAGTGTTTCATTATCTTTGTAGCAGGAATTTTTTATTTATGCAGACATTTGTTGACCAAATGGATCTAGGTGCAATTGTAGAGATGATGATTGGAAGCATAAAATCCTGCATGGAAAAACATATAGGAAGAAAACGATGTGTCCCCTGCATTTAAGGTTCAAATTCAAGAACCTATGTCTCTTTTAGCAGATTTGCTCTAGCTATGAGGGTTATGAAGTTATGAAGAGAGTGCAGATTTGGCCAAATGATAGACATTCAAAATAAATTCCTAATCTGGTGTGAGATAAAATCCCTGAGAGAGCGGGGATGAGCTCAAGTGAGAAACTGAAAATTTGTATAATGAGTCACCCTATGGATTAAATTGTAGATACTTTGGATAGATGCTTTAAGTCAGTCAAATTAATAACTACCACTTCCTTCTTAAGTTTTTGTTTTATTTTACTTACTATCTATATAAACATGTGGAAGGAAAAAATTTCCCATGTTCAGGCTGCCTAAGCTCCAGCACAGGGCATCAGCTTTTCACAATGAAAGATGCAGTTCTTTTCTTTGCCCAAACTTCTAAAATATCAAGGTGTATGTTTGCTAGGGATGTGGCTTCACAGCAGAGCACAGGCTAACAACAGTGCACCAGCAGGACCAGGGCAGTGACCACCCCTCTGTGCTGGGCACGGGGTGAGGCTGCACCTTGAATCCTGGGTCATTCAGGGGCTGTAGCTTGTCCAGAGAAGGGAATGTAGCTGGGGAAGAGTCTGGAGCACCAGGAGAGGCTGAGGGAGCTGGGAAGGGGCTGAGCCTGGAGAAAAGGAGGCTCAGGGGAGACCTCTGTGGCTCTGCACAGCTCCTGACAGGAGGGGACAGCTGGGGGGGGTCAGGCTGTGCTCCCAGGGAACAGGGACAGGAGGAGAGGGAACGGCCTCAAGTTGCATCAGAGGATGTTTGGATTGGATAACAGGAGAAATTTATCCATAGTAAGGGTTGACAAGGCATAGCAGTCTGCCTGGGGCAGTGTTGGGGTTCCCATCACTGGAGGAACTTGAAAGCCATGTAGATGTGACACTTGGAGACATGGTTTAGTGGTGGGCTTGACAGTGCTGGATTAACAGCTGGACTCAATCTTAGAGGTCTTTTCTAATCTAAAAAATCAGTGATTCTAAGCCTAGATAACTGCAGATGCAAAGAAATTTAACTGATCGCTAACAAAGGCCTTCTAAAGAAACAGCGGTGTGAACAGTCATCCTTATATGCATTTAAAAATGGGTTCATCTTTTGTGAAGAAGAAGGAATAGTTTCAGTTGGAAGTAATTCAAATGGTCTAAATGTGAATGAAAAAAAAAGTATTATGTCCCTATGGCACAAGTCAGTATGTACAGACAATTATCCCTTTTTATTCTTAGAATCACAGAGTCATAGAATGGTTTGGGTGGAAAGGAATGTTTACAGAACAACTAATTCCAAAACCCGTGCTGAGGTGGACAGGGAATTCTGCCCTCCATGGCCTGACCATGCTTCCCTTCACAGCCCTGCTCAGCTCCAAGAGGGCCCTGAGAGGTGATGGGATAACATCTGGAGGTGCAATCACCACAACCTGCACCTCTTGTTGGTAAGTATGGGCTGGTGACGTGACCCAGCTGGGTTTAGGGTGTGCTCCAGGTCAGATTTTTAAGGTTTTACAAGTTTTTCCTAAACGTGTAGAGGATGTCTTGTCTTCTCTGACAGCTTTGATGAAGGGCTGTAAACTGAGAGAGCTTCCTGTTTACACCTCTGCTGTGCAGTGAACACTTTTATATAAAAGTGTCCTTTTGTATCAGCCCTCAGTATAACTAATGTCTCTAAAAGAACTGAAAGCCACAACATATTATGTACCCTCTGTAATTACTCAGTACTATTTTGACATCAAAGGAACCAATGCACAATATTTGTGGTCTTCCTTTCTAAATTCACACCTTAATGATTTTTAGGGCAGTCAGACTGAAACATCATAGTATTTTTAAAAAAATATATTCTCATTCTATTGACTAAACAAAGAGGAAAGAATTCAGATAATGGAAGAACAGGGAGAATAGCTACATAAAACCAGAATCACTCATACTGTGCTTAAGATCACTGTTAAAATGTTGGGGTTTTTTCTCTTTTTAATGAATATGAGGGTTTTGAGAACAATTTTCAGAAAGGAGAAAAAGGAGAAAGCAAGTATATTTAAGACCTCCTTGAAGACATCCAGAGTTAATAATGATATACACTGCAGAAAGAACAACTGTGAGATGGGTGCAAAATGCCACAAACCCAGCTAATTAAAAATGAGGTTATTAGTTTTTAGTTACACTGCAGTTAGAGATAATGCTACAAGGAGCCTGAGTGAAAGCACATTTTATATTGTAGTAGGAATTACATTTTATGTGGCATTTTATTTTATTTTAAGGGGTGCTTCTGTTTAGAGAGATGAAGATTTCAATTATGACTTAAAATGGACTCACAGTGGTTCTTCTGTACATTTAGGTGGAGGGGAAGGGGATAAGAAGGGTACAAACTTTCTTCCAAACTTGGCATTCCACCAGAAACAGCAGTAAAAATTTGTGCCTCACCATAAAAGACAGCTGCCTAGATTTCCAAGATATGTGGAAATGCCTGACATCTATGGATTTTGTTTTCCAGGATGATCAATAGAAATTATTCACTAGTTTTGAAAGTGTAGCTCTAAATATCATTCTCAGTGTGATTCTAACTCTTTTCCAGTAGATTTATTGCTGGATTTCAAAGCAGCTCAGGTCCTGCACACAGAGAAATAAACAAAAAAAAAAAAAAACAAACCAAAACAAAAAAAAAAAGCTTGCCTCTTTAAAAGCATTTCTCAAATTAGTACTTTTAGAAATACAACTATTGTTTACACAGATATTTAATATTTAAATAGATGCTGAGACTTTTGAACAGGTTCATATAAACCAATCTTTGAGTGCCTACAACTAAAGTCCATTGCAGAGTGAGGTTTTGGGACTGTGTCTAAGAATCATGAGTGGAATTGTCCAGCCACTCAGGACATTGATGGAATCATAGACTCATAAGACAATTTTTATTGGAAGGGACCTCTAAAAGCCATCAAGTCCAACCCCCCTGCAATTAGAGGGGCTACCTTCAACTAGATCATGCTGAAAACTTTGTTTCTGCAGTTTCTCTAAGCATTTTGTTATTTTGTCCTGTATGGCTATAATACAGTAAGACAACATAAGTATTTTTTTTAAGATTTTGAAACATCTTCCGTTGAAACAGTATTCACTAGCTGAAGGAAGCAACAAAAATATTTGAAAAATTTCACCAAAAAGAAAATAAAATTAGGATCTTACCTCCTAGAATAAAATTCAACAGGAAAAAACTCCATCATTTGCAATTGTTTCTCCCCATTTACCTATCTATTTACTCATCTGCATCTGGGTTGAACTACCATAACATGGCATTTTCTCTGCTGCTACAAAAAACTTAAAATTAAAATGTACTCTAATGTAAAGAATAATCTAGTTAATCCAAATTTTTTTCTTTGATATATGAAAGCAAAGGTAAAGTAGCTTTGTCTGCGCATAAAATCAGGTCAAGGGAATTTAATACATATTTTAGCTACATACAAAGAGTCACAAATGCACAGCTGCCTTTGACTTGTGTTTTTTTAGCTGGACAGTCTTTTCTGTCCAAACCTAAAGCTTTGTTTACAGAGAAGCATGTAAGAGACAAATGAAGGATAATTTTCCTATCACCTGGAGCTGTCAGCCAGGAGAGTGA
This sequence comes from Camarhynchus parvulus, assembly GCF_901933205.1. Taxonomy (NCBI): domain Eukaryota; kingdom Metazoa; phylum Chordata; class Aves; order Passeriformes; family Thraupidae; genus Camarhynchus; species Camarhynchus parvulus. Next base: position 65,372,630 of record NC_044601.1, read on the forward strand.
ATACAGTCTTTAGGCTAATCTAAGGATCAAGCCAGAGAGATATTCCTCAGAGTGTTACACAACAAGACCTGCTTCTTCTTTTGGTTTTTGACCAAATTAAGAACAGCAGAGTCCAAAGGATTTAATGATGTACTTGCACTGCTAAGCTAATCAGTGCCAGAAAATATTCCTGTGCTCTGGAATACAATTGCCTATAAAGTTAAATGGTCAAACTTGTCCCTGGTACAGTATTGGCATCTGGTAGCCAGGATCCCCCCAGACATTTTCTGGGAAGAGAAATTCAGGAGACAACATGGATGACTCGAAACAGACATTTTGGATGTGGCCACCCGGAAGAACTTCTCTGTAAGGAGCTGGACTGATCCATGCCAGATGGCTTCTGCATCCAAACCCAGCTCTGAGCACGTATCATTTACTAGTAGAGATGTGGTTTCGTTTTCACATTTTGTGTTGCATAACAGCACAGAGCACAACATTAGGTTGTAGAAACCTGGAATGGTTTGGGTTGGAAGAGACCTTAAAGTTCACCTTGTTCCACCATGCAGAGACACTTTCCCTCAGCCATGTTGCTCAGAGCCCCACCCAGCCTGTCCTGAACATTTACGGGGACAGCACAGCCACAACTTTTTTAGACAACCTGCTCAAATATTTCTCTATCTTCCAAGTAAATTTATCCCATGTATCTTGATCTAAACGAACCCTTTTTCACTTTGAAATCTTGTTCAACTCCATTATTCATGCAGGATTTCTGGTGGTTTTTCCTGACTTTCTTTCTGTTGGAACACATAACCGTTGAGCTTCAAGGAGGTAATCCTCAATTTTTAAGCATCTTTCTTGGGCTTCTTTTGCTTCCAGGGCCATTTCCTGGAGTCTACCAAGTTGACCAAAGTCTCCTTTTCCTGAAGCTCAGGGCAGAAAATGTGTCCTTGTTGCTTCACATTCCTCACAGTAACCCTCCTCATTGCTGTTCCTCTACACTTAGAGAAGGAATTTGTCATCAGCATAATCCAGGAACCTCCTGAGTTGCCCCTGCTCTGTTTTTTATGTCCCTCCAATCAACATCAAGGTGGTTGAAGTGAATACTATATAAAAAAGTATATTGAAATGTGAATGAAGTGCTGAATCAAACCAAGAAAACTTCCTCCAGGATCTGCTTGGTAACAGATTTAAGGAGGGAAGCATTTTGTCCTACTTGCGTCCATTTTGGCTCACAAAGTATTTCAAAATTAAGGACCTAACTGTGAATTACAAAAAGCAGTTCCATCCCAGTTCTCATTAGTAGAGACTCTGCAACTTTAGGAAAAAAATTTGCAGCATCTGTCAGTTGTTCAGCACACAACACACTCACATGCACATACACACTTAATTCAATGAAAATGAACAATGCCTAACGCTTTGAAAAGGTCACTCAGTCTTTCTGGTGCAGACACTTTGCTCCCTTTGTGACCAGTTTCACAAAGAGCACTCTTTCTGACTTCAGCCCTTTAAAAAGCCAACCTTTATGCTTTAGATTCCCCTCATCTCTATTGACACACTCTCCTGCGCTGAGGGCTTTGCTCCTGAGGAAAACATCTCGCTCTCCCTCCCACCCACCATGCTAATCTTGACACGAACATCAGAACCTTCATCTACAGTTTAACATTTCAAATGGGAATTTCTAAGCGTCCAGAAAAAAAAAAAAAAAAAAAAAACACCAAAAACCAAACAAAAACACAAACAAAAAACCAAAAACAAAAACAAAACAAAAACAAAAACAAAACCAAAAAACCCCAAAAAAACCCCAAAAACCCCCAAAAAACCAAAACACCAAACTGGGTGAGGGTGGTGAGGGAGGAGGAGAAAACATCCTTGTGTCTCTAGGCAGAGATAAGCAAACAGAAAACTTTATCAGCCCTGAGGCCCAGGGCAGAGAATCCAGCTCCTTCTGGGCATCAGTGCCCTGTGCAAGAGGGGATAAGCTTGCAGGCTCCTGGGTAACCACATCCCAACCTAGCAATCATGTCAAGGTAAAAGAAGCCCAGACACTGATAAAAGACCCAGTAGTTTCTGCTCTGTGTGACTGTCAGGATGACAATGAGAAGATGAAACAAATTTCACTGCAGTGCTTGGAGCAGTTTGAGCATGCAGGCATCTTGAGGCACAGCTAGATATGGTCCATATATTTTCATTCTAACCTGGATGGTGACTGAGACCATCTGAATTGCAAAGGTGGCTGTCTTTTAGCTTGCAGGGACTTGGGAGGAGAAGCAAAGTGGTCAGGACCTAATGCTTTAAAACCACATCTCAGATATTTTACTGCAAATAAGGCGTGCTTTCCTCTGTTGACTAATCAGTGGTAAGGGACCAAGCCAACTGCTTGTGTCGAGGAGAAATAGCACCTCTTGGATTTAGTCAAATGAAAATGAAGTTAGTCCAGTACTGTGGTGTACATTTTGGTGGGTAAACATGGCCTGCATTTATCTGACTAGTAGAGATATCTGCATGGATATCCCTGTCAGTACCCAGTTCTCCCTTTCAAGTCAACAGAAAGAAAGCAAAAGTTTTGGTGTGCATCTGTCAAAAACTGACAAAAGAAGCCATCTCTGGGTTTCCTCTTCCCATCTGAGAGGAGTCCCAGCTGGCTGCAGATTTTCACTTTGCTAGATCTTGCCAGTCTAGTATGGTGAGGTGAGTCTCATCCCCATTATCCTGAAGGTTGTTTTTGAAGTTACTCTGGGGTACATGATCAACTGATCATCAGACACAACAGCTGAAAGTTTTAAATCAGGACAAGATTTCCTGAAAAGTGCTAAACCCCCCCCCCCCATATTCTGTCCTACAATTCATTACAAGCAAAGGATCAAGGAGCTGACTGAATGCATGCTTAGCACTTCTTTAGAGATCTTTGTCTTTTACTATACTAAGACAACAGGATCTCTCAAGATTTATTCTGCAGAAATGGGATTCCTGTCTTTTAGTGAACCTCTCATCATGGAGATGGGTTATTTCAGCACAAGGTCTTGTTCCCAAAAACTGCTCAGAAATGATCCACACAAGCAGTTTTCCTCATTAAAAATACCTTTTATTTTACTTCAGAAAAGAAATGTGAAGTGAAAAATTTTACATCATTACTGTTGTAATGTTTTATTTTAATTAATGTTTTCTTTGAAATTGTGCACTTCTATTTATCAAGTTTATTTTTACGACACAGCTTTTGCCTTATCTATTTAATGAAGTTAACATATAACAAGAAAATGTGACTTCTTATGATGAAAATTATTTAATAGAGAAACTATTTTGTTACAAATATCTATTGAAAAGGCCACAAATATAAACACACACACACAAAAAACCCAATATCAACCCTGAAAAATGGATACAACTTCAAAACATAGTTTCATTTTCTTCCAGAAGTTATGTTTTTTAATTTTTTCTCAATCTTCTTTGTAATTTTGTTTTAGTTTCACAATGAAATTAGGCAGAATGAATTAAAAATAAATTAAGAAAGGTATTTGACACATGAAGTCTTGTAAGCCTCACCTATTTAGTTTCCTTCACTGCACTGGTTTAATACAAACATGAACTTTAAAGTTTCTGAATACTTCTGTAGGGACTAGTATCACCAACAGAATATGCAGTTTTCTTTGTTAGGAAGAAGGAAAAGCTAGTCCTTCAGAGGTCTTATCCTAACACATTTCAGCGGAAACTACCTGAAAAATGTAATGAAAGCACTTGTTCCCTCTTTTTATGTCTGCAAAGGTCTTGCAAAGTCTTGTCAGCACGGGTGATGATGCAGTTTCCAAAGTGAAAACAGCAACACATAGTTGTCCTAAAAAGATTTGGACCACACTTGCCCATTCCAGTGTCATATGTTTCTCTCCATGATTTCTTTCTGGGAAACACAAATAATAGGCACAAACGAAAAAAGCAAATATCTTTTCCAGTCTGATTGTTTAGGGTGAGATTTGGTGAAGTGCCTCAGTTTCATCCCCCCTTTTCCTAAGCACTGTCTTTCATCAGTGTGACTTGTTTGGAGTGCAGAGCTTCTGCCTGAGATCAATGAGGGAACAGAGAACATCTCCCGCCTTTGTGGAGTTATCACAGCCACGACGTCCTTGGAAACCAACCTGTTCATTACAGGTCTCCTGCTCAAGCACTGACTCATCCCAAACCTGCTTAGCTGATGAAATCTGACAGCATCACAGCTTGAGTTGGCCCAACCTATTTAGCTTATGGGATCTGACAGGATCACAGCTGGAAGTGCCCCAGGAGATCTGATGGGATCACAGCTTGAGGCTTAGCTAGAGAAACAGCATATACACATTGATCCAAAGTTTGCATAAATCTTAAAACACATCCTAAAATGAAATCTTCTCCTCAGCTTTAAGAAAAAAAAAAATATATAAACTTTTATAATATTTTATTCTTTCTTTTTCTATTATTTCAATTCTTATCGTCTGTATGCACTTCATAAGACTCAAAAATCAACCTGCAAACAGATTAAAAAGTTCTCATGAGGATTACTATCCAAGCCACCAAACCTAAGGGTATGAAGATACTTGAAGTTTACTGGCAGTCTAGCCAGCTGTCAGAATTTCTTCATCTTTTAGTAGATCCATTTGTAGGGTGTGAGACCAAACCAGCCTTTGCCAGAACACCAGACAAATTTCTCCTTAGCTCAATTCTTGTAAGAGTATCAAAAGTGATTGCCACTTTTTTGTCATAACAGTGAATCTCTCTGGATTTTAATTAGTATAATTGCATGTGTATAATGTTTTATTGCATGCCTGGAAAGCCCAATAAAATGTAACCAATATATTTACCTTTCTTTTTTATGCCTTCCATAGGCCAACTCTGTGGTTATAACTTTGGTTTGCTTCTCAGAACATGATTGTGAGGGTCTGAAATGTGAGTTTTTGAATGTGAATATCACAGAACTCCACATTTATATTTTGGAGTCAATAAACACAGCTTTTTTCCTTTTATGTTTTCTGATATTAAAAAACAAGTTGACAAGAGATTTCAGTACTCAAATGTTAGTGTGTAGCTAGGAATATAGAAGGTTTCAAATGGAAAACAAAGCTAAAAAATTGAACAAGCAAAACAAAAATCAAAAACTAACAAAAAACTAAGAAAACAAATCTCCGAATATAACAAAATATAAGTTAAAGCACTTTTAAAAATGAGAGATAATTGCAATAAGGACACTGAAACAATTACTCATGAGTAGACTGGATATATTAAAATTTACTCTGATGATTTTGGCTTCCTCTTCCTCACTGCATAACTTTATTTCACTGCAAGGCTGCCTAAAATCCTTTATCAAAGATCAGTTCTGTTGCACAATAAACCATTTAAAATGAACAAATAGAATGAACCTAGCTCAGAGACCAATCATCTCCTTTGCTCTCTATTTTGGCTAAATGAATTCAGAAAGGTCCTTTATAGTCAAGTCATCAGATGAATTTTCTTGATTTTATTAAACCTTCAGACTATGTTGCTTCATTAGTTGATAACAGCAACTCACAAAGCATACTTGAAGGATTCAAGTATTAAAAGTGAAATATTTGAATCCTGAGTCACAATGAAAGCATGACATGGAGAAGTGCTGAGTAGCTCATCGACAGCAACCTAGGAAACATCTTCAGATTGGCTTGCTTTCTACTGTAGACTAAAATACCTCCTCAGCACTTGAAACTCAGCTAAAGTTCATGGAAATCAGGTCGTAAAGACTTTCCTTGTCCATCTATCTAAAGCAGTGTTCTTCAACATTTTCAGGTTACTGACCCCCCTTATCAAGTAAAAATTTTCTCTGACCCTCTTACATTAACTATGAAAATAGGCGTACATAATGTATTTATGATAACAATGATATGCCTGTATAATTTAGTTGTGTGCATGTTTCAAGAGGTCGACAGAGAACGCTTGACCTTGAAGAAGAAAGGTGACTGTGGGAGAGTTTCATTTTCTTTGTTGATGCAACAATTTTAACTGCTTCAAGCTGACATTGCTTGTCTTTGATGACCATTGTGTCACAGTCCAGAACATGTGGAGTTAATCTAAGGAGGTCAGTAAATATTCCTTTGTAAGTTTTCTGGGTAATAGATTTCCTCTCCTGAAATACATTTGAAAAGTATGAAGGGAAAAAAAGGCTTTTCCAAATTTGTCAAAAGAATTCTTCTTCCTGTCTTCTTTTTTATCCATAAATTGTTTTGTTTCATTCAAGAAAGAATTTTTAATACACAGAAATTTTCATTGCAAAATTATCAACATGGTTTTTTTTTCCTGATCTTAGGAATAGTTTTTTGAAATAAGTAGTACAAATAATGAACTTCATAAAACACAATTACAAACTTTTTGGCCTAGAAGGTTTCCAACTCATGGGCGATTGCATCTTTTTCCTGACATGTGTGTGGTATTTGGAATATAATTGCATTTGAATGTTGCATGAAGTTCATCAAAATTGTATCATAATTCCTTCTTTCTACAGCTTTTCCATATTCCACAGTTCATCTATGTGGGGAGACACAACTAGTCTTCAGATTTCCTTTTCATAAACAAGAAATATGAGTTGGGCCACTCAGATGGGTCAAGCGTATGAGGTACTTGGACTTACATATATCCTTTCAAAGATGTAGGGAACTCAAATAGACTTCAAAGCATGCAAACAAACAAACAAACAAAAAATTAGCAGAACATTTTTATTTTATTTTAGGGGTCTGGAGGCATCCAGGAGTTGATTTATGCCTTCTAGCTTAGACAATCATAATGCAGGTGTTGGTGTCACTTGAATTCCCTAGGCTCTTTCGAGGTGTGATGCATGTCAGCTAAAGTACACAGCTAAAGTAGCTGAGATGAATTGCTCCCTAAAAGAGCCCAGCACCCCAGCTGACTGCCACGAGTGCCTGCAGAGCCTGGGGTGACTTGCTCAAATGCAGAGCTCTGCTGATACTGAAGCCAGATGAGATGAAACTTGGACTAGGATGATCTACCAGAAAACCCTGCAGAGTTTCAGACACCACAGAAAACATCACCTATAGCAGATAAAGGCTGAGTTTCATCCCTTTTTGTGTCTTGCATAGGAACAAAAGTCAGCTGAGTTGGCCAAAGGAAGGGTGGTCAGAGCATTGCTTCCTCAGGAACAGTACCAATTCTTGGAGAGAATTGTTTGAAGAATGATGGTGCATAAGTTTGTAAGGCTCAAGGGCAGTAGCTTACCCAGTGTTAGCATAGCTGACATGCTGACAGTTTATATGGAATTTATGTGCCCATTTACTTTGCTTTTTATGGGAAAATATGCTGTTACGTTACAGCTGCCACATCACATGCTACTTATCCTGCCTCAGAGCTACAGAGCACCTTCCTCAAGGAAATATACATACATCAAGAGGTTATGTATTTTTAAACAACATTGTAAGGAGGAAATAATAAAATATGCATTATACTGCATACTTGCAGCTTTTAATTTTTCTATATAATTTATTTAGCAGCTTTAACTTAAAACAGTTGTTTTCTTCCATTCACATGTTTGGAATGAGATAAAGAAATTGTGAACAAGGTAGTATTTTCAAAAGGACAAAAAAACACTATGGAAATCTGTGGAGGTTCCACAATGACACAAATACAACAGGAACAAACATATAAAAGAGGGCTGATAAGAGGTGCTCAGCAATGCTGACTATGAAAGTATATCACATGGCAAATTGGATAGGAGAAGGCTGGGATTAGGGACGGGAGTTGGTCCAATCTTTCAATTAAAACAAAAAGTTACAATAGGAAAAGATATAACACTGCTACCGTTATGCCATCTACCAAATTATCTTGCTGATATCCTTCCTAATTCACCTTACAATACATTTTTTTTGCCTGGAACTATTCCATTTTCTCGTTTCAGTAGTAATAACTTGAAAAAGTTGCTTTATCCTCCTGAAGTGATGCCTTAAAACTAGTTTCAGTAATGATGTGGGTAATTACTTCCTACAGAGGTTAACATGAAGAATAGTCAGAAAAGGCCATTACTGGAGTGTTATTGCATTTCATAGAAATAATGCTGGTTTAGTTAAAACCATTGATTTTACTTAATACAAGCCCTGTAAAATGTTTGTGTTCTGCCAGGGGATGAACCAGAACTTCATATATCTGAGAACTGGGGATGAAAATTCACCATTATGTCTCTTACATGGCTCCAAGGAGGAAATATCTATACACTTCTATGTGCAATCCAGTTTCTGAGAGTGAATAAAAAATCTACCAAAGATTAAAAAAAAGTTGTTAAAAAAATGCTGGGGGATGACATTTGTCACTATTTAAAAATACCTCCAGTGCTGTGCCCATGTGTCTGCCTAGGTGTACATCTTCCTCAAGTCCTCAGGATTGTACCACTCTGAAAAACATCTATTTTACAAAGGAGAATACCGAACTTAGGAAAGCATCTAAAATATGCAAGACTGAGGATTGACAATCTTTGCTTTCTCTGGGTAAATATTGTGTTCTGCTAACCTGAAATTCTCATTTTTCTTCTTTTTTTTTTTTTTTTGTTCCTCATGGGATTTTCTGGTATCTAGTAGATAGCCCTATTTGGAGACAGCAGAGCCTTTGTTGCAAATGTGTGTATTCATCTGACACCCACTTCAGAAGGTTTATGTTTTGAAACAACAACCTACATATTTTCTGAATAGGAACTAAAGAGACAGAAAACAGAGACCATCCATGTGAATTGTAAATTTAAGCTATATTAAACACTGCTTGCTTCAAGTAAATGCTTTGATTAACCTAGTGCTGCTTGCAAGTGACCTATTCATGCATATGAAACAGCAGTGGACAATTTTCTTGGGTTTGTAGTTTTTTAATTTTTTTCCTGAGTAGAGAAGCTTTTTTTTTTGCCCTGTTCTTTTAACAATCAGATGGTATCCATGAAATTAAATTAACACAGGTTGTCATTCTATTTTTCAAACTTTACTGTTTACAGGATGACAGACAGCATTAGGTATGCTTAGAAACACCATTCTTTTAGTTCTGATTTGGAGAGCTGAGAAAGTTGCTTTAACTAGTACGTCCTAAGACCAGGGAAAGTAAATAAATTCATTATTATGGGCCCTCTAAACTAGAGACAATTACAAAAGGAGAATATGAATAAGACTGGACAGGTGAGACTCTTTGAATCCAGAATTTAGGAACACTTAGGTGAACTTTCTGAAGAGAGGTCATAAGAAGTTTTTAGTGCAAATGACCAGAAAGGGAGGATAAAAGAAGCAAATGGGTAAAACAGATTTACTATATGTAATATTGAGAATCCTGAAAGAAAGGTAAAGAAAATAGATCAAATTGTGGTTTTAACTTGCTTTTAAGTGTTTGAGTCCCCTTACCTGCAGAATGTGCACTTCCCTTCAGTGCGCTGAAAAAGACAATTCTCCACTTCCCTCTTTTCTCCCAATTTACACTTCCTTCCCAGCTGCTTAATGATACAGGATCTTTTCTTCATCCCAGTACTGAAGTAATGAAGTACCACTGATGTTTGTCCCCCAGGTCAGAAATTCGTTATGAACCTCCCCATCATCAAATGAATTTTGCCATCCAGCCTTTAGTCATCTATTAATTATGCACCCTTTCCCTCTCACAACAGCTCCTGCCATAGCAGTGTCCTAACATCCATTTTACAGATGGAGTTCAACTCCAGGGAGATTAACTGTCTTACATTAAGGCACGAGTTTCCTGTACGGGTGACACAATTCTGCCTGGTCAACAGATCCCAAGATTTGTCATCCTTTCCTTTCACCAGTGTCCATTAGTACTCCACTGACCAGAACAACAGGAAAGAAAAATCAAAAAGCCACTGCAATCTTGTCACATCTTTTCTGCACAAGGGCTGAGGCCCAGCACAATGGCTCTGGAAAGCAAGAAAAAGCACTGACAGAAACTGAAACCTTACTGAACTGAAACCAGGTGCAATGCTCTCTGGATACAACTGGAGTCTTTATAGGGTGTTTCACAAGAAGAAGTCTTTGTCTATTACAAGAAGCAAGGAACCAAGGCCACTAACTACTGTCAATAAAGAAATCTGGACCCACTTTAGCAGAGGACTTGTGTAGTTCTCCAGGATATGTGTAGTTGACTGGTTTCGTGTCAGAAAATTGCCCATTCAGTAACATAAGTCTGTGCAGTTTTGCTTTGCTTTGCTTTGCTTTGCTTTGCTTTGCTTTGCTTTGCTTTGCTTTGTTTTGTTTTGTTTTTTCCCCTGAGGGGGAAAAAAAAGAATCAACACATAAATGCAAAGACCGTCTTCATGCTTAGGGACATGTTTTGTTGATGGAGCTGGCAGCGTAAGGTTAACAATTGTATGTGATGATCCCTTAGTGGTTCCGTGGTTCCATGCTGTAAGACAACTTAAATGTCCATCTTGCATCACTAGGAATTCAATTTTTGGAATTGGCTGCCCTCAATGGAGAGACCAAGGGAACAGCACAGCAGTTCGGGCAGGACAGGGAAAGGTTCAGAGGAGACTGGGACAAACACAGAGCAGGCTGGGGGGGAAAAAGAGCTGCATATTTGGATGAAATCTATCAGATTCTCAAAGTGAAGAGTGAACTGTGCAGGGGGTCTGACTTATATCGTGGATTTTGAGTAATTTGTTACTCTGGAGAAGCGGCAAGCCCTCCACTTCCCATTTAAACCAGGAATGAAAATTCTCCATTTAGGGGATCAAAGTTTAAGCAGACCTGTCTGCATGCTGCAAAAGATAAGCATGCTTTCATTAATATTTCTAACATAAATGAGATCACCAATAAAGAAAATTATAATAAACTAGCTTGGATTAAAGCTTCATTGTAATTGTTGCTGTTGCTTTATTAAGCTGTAACATACAAGAACTCTAGTATCTGATATATACCCAAAATGACCAATGTTAAGGTAAACTCATTTGTGAGAAAGGCAGGAAAGAGATTGAGTTATCCATAAAATATCCCAAAGGAATAATTTTGAACTCATTCAAACTCTTCAGAGGACTCACTTAAAACTTTCCACATAGTTAAATTTTCCTTGTAAAATTAGATGACTTGATTTTCATTAACAAATATGGCCTGAATTTTGAAAAATTATTAATAATTCAAAAATATCTCATTTTATACATAGCCTTTATTCCCATGTGCTGAAAAGTAGGCTCATTTAAATGGGCTTTTACCTGGAAATAAAATTGTCAAAATTAGTAGCCCATTTGAAAATTTAGATTTAAGTCTGATTATGCTTTTAACGAAAGAAATGAATACATTTCATTACCGCTTTTACTGAAAACTGAATTGAATCTTTACTTGGAGGCTATAACAGCATGCTTGTTCCATAAATGTTATCTTGTAATTTTCTTGTATTTGCCTGTCAGGCTGCTACCCATTAAATTAATTATCTAAACTATTTGAGGCAGGACTGCCTATTTTTCCCTATTGTACCTTTGCTGTAGTGGAACTGCAGTGTGGGAATAGAGCCCATAGATGTAAACAATAAGCAAAACTCCTAATGATGGCAATGATAAGGGTGATAACATTTTATTTGCTTTTAGCTAGCAACTTATATATGAAGTAAAGAAAAACATAAAATGTAAGCCTGGCCAACTTGGATTATAATTAGACTGTGATGGTATGTTTGCTCAAAATAATTAGTCACTGCATGATGTGTCTTACTAGAGCTTTCACTTCTTGTGGGAAACTACTGGAAAAAAAAACCCAAAAAGCTAAACTAAATAAACCTAAACAAAAACAAAAAAAAAAATTACAACTCCAAATCAGCTAGAAATGCACTGTGTTGTCAGAGATTTCCAGTCTTTAAAGGCACCTAAAACATAATCCATGCAGAGTCCCTGAACATTAATGGCCATTCTATTTGCCAGAGTCATAATATAATATATTCTTTGTTCAATAACTTAGGAGAAAGCAATCAATACACAGACACTACAGACTCCAAGTCTCAGGATTCCCTGCGGGGCTTTTGGCCTCTCCTGTAATGGGCTGTGTTGTTTTTAGTGCTGCAGTAGCATCATTTAGCTTAACATGACTCTTTCTTCACTCATCTGCCACGAGGATGTTTGCAAGTCAAGAGGAGAAACATTAAATGGAATAAAACTAGAGGAGTTAAGAGAAAGGTATTTCCCAAAGGCACAAGGAGAGGCTTCCAAGAATACAGCAAATTGAGATTTAGGAGAATGTACAGTCAGCAGCCAGATTAAGGTAGGAAAAACCAGGTTCATATTTAACTGGTATAAAACTACCTTTGTTCTTCTCACAGAGGACAAAAATGGTAAAAGGCCTGAGGATTGGCCCACTTATTTTGTGGACCCTTCCAATCAGCGAAAACCTATATGAAGAGATTAAGCTCCCTCTCAGTCTCAGTTTATGGTGAGGAGTTTGTATAAGAGGAGAAGACAGGAAGCAGAGAGGAGGGCTGGCCACAACGAAGTATGTTATGGCTGTTTTCTGCCCTCTAAAGTGACACAGGGAATGAGAAATTTATTTGAGCTGTCCTGAACCGGCTTTCTTCCGCAGCAAGCCACAAGGGAAACCCATAACTGCCTCAGGCTGTAATAACATAAGAAGCTCAGTATTGCAAAAGTCATGGGCAGTGCAACCTGTTGGTTTGCTGTTGCTCCATGCCTTATATTATGAGTGAACATATGCAGTAAGACAAGGAAACTTATTCCCTTGAAACCAGTTAATTCCTCTTTACTGTCTGCAGTCAGCACAGAACATGTTACAGGAGGGGACTGGAGCAATTTATCAACACCAGAAGTTAAAGAACTCTCAACTGGCAGATACTCAAGCACTGAGATGATTTGGTCTGTGCAATTAATTTTTAAATGATAGTTATGAAGGCTGTGGGACTTAGGATCAGTGATTTGCATTTCAATAAACGCCAGTTCAGAAATTCTTCAGTGTTGCTGGAGAGCAACTGATGGCTTAACAAACTTTATTAATTTTCAGTTGAATGTTTATTGTGGTTCCACTTTGAAATAAGATATGGATCAATGCTCTTCTTGGCAATGGGCAAAACTAAAAGGGTTGGGTTCAGATAAATATAGAAGTTTGCATATGTGTCCAAAGCCCATCAGAGTGGCTGGTCCTGATGTCTCTGGTTTTGTAAACTTAGCAATGGGCATCATCTCAGCACTGTTTATATACAGATGTCTGGGCATTATGAACTGTGCTCATGTTAGTTATCTTCTGATATGTGTCCATTAAAGGTTATTGATACAAGAGCCTGTCATCTATACACCAAGCACATATTCAGACTCTCATAATTATTAGGCACCTGTTTTAGCTGTTAAATCAAAAATCCATAAATGCTACATTTGACCATTTTCCAGATGACATTTTGATTATGTGATATCCTTAATAACTAAGTAAAACTATGCATGCATGGATCTACTTATAGGTAGTGTCTCTGGGCATGAGAGGGAATGTCTTTCTCATGGGTTGGAGAAAGACAGAAGACAGAATGGGTTGCCCATTATCCTGTTGTTCTTGTTCCTTCAGTCCCAATTTGCTTCAGCTCCACAGAAGATTTAGGCAGACCTCATATTTCTCAGTCCTTCAAATCACTTTGAAGTAACTGTGTGCACCACTAGTTTCTCTTGCACCAAGATAATTTTGCCCTATGCACTAACATGCTCAGCTGTTCCTCTGGGATCAAAGGCTTATCCCATAGCTAAAGCTCAAGAATCCCATTTCCATTTCCTTAGGATCACCCTCTTTACAGATGCTATGATCTCGCATTTTTCAGCTCACATTTATATGCCAGAAATAGTTAAGCAAGCCTTTGTTTCATACATGGTACCCATAAAATCTCTAGCATCTCTGAACTGTATTCTTATTTACCCCAGGCAACAATTTTTAAAAATTTTAAAAAACACATATATATGTGTGTATATATATATGTATATAAATGAAAACCACAATCTATGTAATTACATTATTTATAAGTTCTCAAGTACTATTTCCTGTACTGAAAAGAATTGAGATACTGCTACATGGGAAAACTGGGAAAACTTATTTTTTTTTTCTCTAAATCCAATTTCTGTAAAAGAAAAAGAAGCAACAATTTCTAGTCATGCACAACTGTAAATTGCATAATGGTGGAGTAAAAAACATAATTCTTTTTTCATTTTCTATATTCCTTCCCGCCTCTAAAAAGAAGAAAAAAAGAAATATTTAATTTTAATTATTTTGGCAAGTATAAAGGCTAGATTTTTAGGAAGATTCAGTTTTGAGCATACTAACCTTTTTTGAAACACTAGTCCTCATTGCATGAATTAATTTATTTTTAACATGGTATTAAACACTCAGAAAAAAGAAAGATGAGAGGGAATAACTATGAAAATATACAACAACATATACATACAACTCATGAGAATATGTGTATGTATATGGATATATATAAGTACATATACAAGTCATGCTGAAATTCTGATATACACATATACATGCATACCCATGCCTACACTAAAGCTAAAGGGTTGATTTTTAATTTGAAGTAAAGATTTCAATACAATCAAAGTGAAAGTTAATGTAATGATGTTGTTTTTCATTAAGAAAAAATTGTAAACACTTCATCTTTGTTTTGTACTGCAGAGCTTTGTGAGAACTAAAATATGATAGTTTGCTGTTACAAGATGCCTTAGAGGCAGAACATAAACAAACATCCTAATCAGTAAATTGAAAATTAGAGTTCATTATTTTCTCCCCCCTTAATGATTGCAATTCCACTGGCAGGTATTCAGCTTCATATTCATATTCAGCTCCGTGAAAGCAGTATCAGACCAGTGGACTAGACGGATGACTAGTTTCTCCCAAAATATTGTGCTGAGGGCTGTGTCTTTGAGCCAGCAGCTAACTTGACAGGTACTGCCAATTTTTTTTCCTCAGCCTGTGCAGAGGTAATACCTTTCAGGCAAAACACACAGCACCATGAGGCATCACAGTCCATTCCAGCAACATAAAATACACAGGAGTTGTGCTGCAGAAATTCTTATTTGACCCAAAGTTACAAGCTGCGAGGAGAAAGTGGAGAGCAAGACTAGGCAGCTCAGCTGAAATGGGAAGAATGGGAAGCCCTGAGGAAAACAGCATAGGTTTTGCTCTGTCATTTGTCATGGACCATCTGCCTGACCCAGCAGAGCCAGTTCCTTGGGAGACTTTGAATATGGACATCAGAAATGGCTTCAGAAATCTTTTTGCTTTGTGGTTAGGCTTCCAGCATTAACTTCTTCAGGCAACAGCAACTGTTCTAGATAATTTCCAAGGAGAGTCTCCCGTGAGACTGGCAAGGAGCCCAGCTTTCTATGTGCCCATGTAAACAAACTCCATGAGCCAAAAAACAACCCAGAAGAACAAGACAAAGTCAGGGAGTTTGTGCAATCCATTGCCACAGCTGAGCTGGGGGCCACAGCAAACAACTCCAGGCTTTTGGAGAGAGATCAGGAACATCTTCATGGTCTGGGAATATATCTTAGATCAGAAGGAAAATACTTTGCACACACACATAAGCTGCTGTGGTGGAACACTATGGGGACATGCAGTACAAGTAGCTTATGTTTTCCATTTAGATTGGCATTTCAAATGTGGTTGATTGTCTCACACTATTTACAAACTTTTTCTGAGTATTAAACATTGCTTTCCAGTTTCCACTTGAAGACTAAGTGGAAATTATTTGGAAATACTTATCTAGGATTTTAGGGCATGTTTGGGCTAGACTTTGAAATCCAGTCTGGGAAGAGAAAGCCCTTCCTGTGCTTCCATATAGGATTAACACAGGAGCATGAGGAAGAGAAGTGCAAGCAGAATATCTCGGTACTGCCTGGACCTTTTACAATCACACCCTTGTGTCCATGGGGGAAAAGAAGATACTGGTGAATAATCTACTATAAATAAAATACACTGTAGCTGTTTTAAATCATGTGACTTAGATAATGCACCAATTCTCCTGTCACAGCATTTTTAACAGGATAGAGAAGCAATCTTATTTAAACGGAGTGTTAAATTTTCAGGCTCCGCCTTCTGCATGAGAACTCTCTAGCTTGAAAAGTCCATCCTTATTTCTAGGGGTGCTGCCATCCTGAACAAATGAGGCAGAAGGAAATAACTGGCTTGATCGTGTCAGGCAGTGAGTAATGCTGATGTCAGACACTGGCTCTGAAAGATGCTGAAATTGTAAGTCTCGGTGATTTTGTGGTTTGAAATGCTGAGTAGAGGGATAGTGGATTATGTAGCTGAAGAACTGCTGAAAACAAGTTGTCTTGGTTGTGTCAAAATCTCCCCTATGATGAGCCTGGAAACCTCGTCATGAGTCTCAAGAAAGCCATTTCTTTTGCTAATTATTTCTCTCAACTGTGCATTCAATTTAATGTGTCATTTGAGATTCAGATCCTCCACACATACACAAGAGCTGAATAACTGACTGAATATAAACACTGGGTCATGCAGACCTGGTCCTCAGGAAAAAATAATTTTTTGACTGTTTTGTCAAATCATCATAAAAGAAAATGGTGCACCACTGCCAACATGAGGCATACCTGAAACACCATATACCTGAAATCTTGGTCAGAATGACCCTTCCATCTCAGACGGCCTGTGCAATTTTCTTCTTTCCCAGCCCCCATATATTGAGAAAGAGGTACAACATTTTACCTGAAACTGCCTGTCTCAACTAACCTTGAAGTAATTAAAGTCTGTGTTAACTTTTAAAAGTAAATCTCATTAACCTTCTCCACTTTTATGTTTTTCATTTTTCTAGTATCTTTCATCTAAAAGGGGATCAAGCTCCAAGGAAAGGCTGAGGTTGTCCTAACATTTTTTTTTTCTGACTAAAAAAACCAAAAAACCCAACAAACCAACCAAAGCCCACATCCTCCAGAAAAACCAGAAATATAATTCAGTTATCACATGAAAAATTCAGGATTTTTTAGTCAAATTATTGCCTTTTTTTTTCCAACATAGTTAGTGATGAATATTGATCTGAGTCATCTTGTCCACACATTCCTTTTCCCTTGCTTGTCAAGAGCATGATAATGATCTCTTCTCCACAGTTAAAACCTACAGGAATGTCTGCACTGCAGATTTCACCGTACTGTAAGGGTCTCTGAATTAGCATATAACAGAAATTAAACCAGAAACCTTGTCTGCACAGTAATCTGCACTTTCCCAGCAGACTGCCTTCACACAGTATGGCATGCTGGCCTTGCAAGTCTGTGCAAGACACACAACCTGCTAACTTTGTTCACTTTTCAGCAGGTTCAGTTCACTCTTTGCCTTTTTTTCCCTATCTAGTAAATAGGAAGATAATGGGGTAATCTCCCTAAGGCAACTCTAAATAAACAGATTTTCCATGCAAGATATTTGAATGCAAAATAGCATTTTAGCAGCAGGTGCTGACTGAGGTCTGGGTTAGTGTTGTCTAGGTTAAAGAGGAGCTTCCAGAAACAGAGGAGCTTTCTAGAAATAAAAAGTTGCTTCATCTCTAGTTCAGGTCTACACAGCCCTATTTTAGAGCAACGTATCTCCAGATTTTAGAAATAAATTCAGTTTTGCATGGAGCCAAATCTGCAACAAGCATTGCCATGCCCCTAAGTGGTGTGGCAATGTGTGTCTGGATCAAAACTGTTGCTCAGACACATAAATTGAATCATGGTCTGGGTGTGTTCACCATGCAGGAATTGCTCAGATGACCCTTATGGGCAGGTTCCAGTGGCTGCCCTTATCATGTTCACGTTGTTTTTACCCAGATAAGGAGATGCTGCAAGGGTAAAACCACTGCTGCTTGGAGAGGTTCGCACTAGATAACAACATGAGTTCCACATCAGTTTAAGCAAGTTTAACACAATAAAGTAAAAATGTAAGGACAACAAGCTGACAGTGCCTGCTGACTTTGAGCCAGCAGTTACTTTTTCCCCCCAAGATAAACCCTCCAACTTGAGGAAACATTTCATTTATGACAGAGCAGTGCAGTGGTAGCAGCAGCCGACTTTCAAAGCAATTATTGCTGTTCAACTGAAGAGGGCTTTAAACATTTCATTCAGATCGATTTATTCAAAAGTGTTTAAGGCTCAGCCAAGTTTACTGCTGGTGTGGTCATGGGACACTTTATGGGTTTATCATAATGTTT
This sequence comes from Camarhynchus parvulus, assembly GCF_901933205.1. Classification (NCBI taxonomy): domain Eukaryota; kingdom Metazoa; phylum Chordata; class Aves; order Passeriformes; family Thraupidae; genus Camarhynchus; species Camarhynchus parvulus. Next base: position 65,390,747 of record NC_044601.1, read on the forward strand.
GATCAGTTGCAGAGGGACATGAAACAAGGGGAAATGCAAAGGAGGCGGAAAAAATCTGTTGGGTGTTTTTTCTGTTGTCGATATTTCCATTTCTGGAGCCATTTTTGTGGTTGACAAGAGATAAAGGAGGTTGGGGGCAGTCTGAGATGTAAGGAAGAATTAACTGTCAAACATTTCTCCTATTCTCCAGTGGAGGGTTAAACTTTATGAAAGATTTTAAATCTTTCTTATCCTTCTGAATTTTGAGTCTTCCTTTTAATGTTTTTTTCTTTATTTTTGCCTTTTTTTTTCAACTTTTTGTCCAGCCCTGTCTCCAAAAAAAAGCAATAAGCCTGTCAAAGAAGGAATTAATTAAGCAAATCAATCAGTCAGTTTTATTAAGGAATTACAAAGCCCATGTGCAGCATTAATTATTTAGATAATGGGACATCTCTAAGCCTTTCTTCTCAATTATTGATAAGTTGCTATCTATCATTCTGACTGTTTTAGTACTGATTTAGTTGTGAATGAAGCCAGGTCATTGAGCCATAGCATATGCCAGTTATGAGAGCTGCTAGATGACTGGGGGCAGAAGAGAGAGAAAGATGAGAAGTATCATTTATTTCCATCCACAGTGATTGCACATATTAAATATTTCAGGGCACGTGTCTTCTTCTGAGCTGCAGATGAAACGGAAACTGTCCTTCTGCGCTGATATCATCTGGGTGATCACCTTTGTTCAATGAGGCAGTACATGCCCATTCTTTCCCACTGCAATATCCATGCAACTTTTTTTATTGACTTTATGTGAGATTCCTCATTAGTTTGTAGGGCCTGGAAAAATGAGAGGCCTTTCCACTGTCACAAGAAAAAGTTATCTTTTTGCATCTGCTGATCAAGGCAACTGTTCTCATTTTTCTCTTTACTAGGAATTTCATGACAACTGCTTTAATAGAGAGCCCTTCTGCAGCCCTAGGCATATTTTTCATGCTCACCTCATTAGATATAATATACAGGGAAGTGTTCTCCTACCTGCTTTCATAAGTGCAGAGCAAAGGCATTGACCTCATAATGTTGAAATTCAAGCAATCAAACAACAACTTCTTCATCACTGGGGAAAAGGAAATATATATAAATAGTTCCTGATGGGAAAAAGAATTCATAATAAAGGAAACAATGAATCTCAATAAAATTATCTCATAATTGAGAAAAGTCACATCCCACTTGAAAGCAACTGCAGAAGGCAGAAGTTTTTTAGGAAATATGCTGACTATTGTACAGTACATAAAGACAACAAGCTTCATTTATTACTGCCCTTCAAATTATGTAACCATTTCAGAGCATTTTCCATTCTCTCTAAACAGTCTGAAAGGCTGCTCAATATAGACTAGCCAGTAAAAAGGGAAGGGTATAGAGAGTGTAGATGTGGCTTACAGGAAGATTGTATCATCTTGGCCTCTAGTATATTTTCAGGCAAATATTGGTCTCTGGCAGATGGACTATGGGTTTAGTACTTTGAGAATGTTCCAAGAGTCCAGAAAAATATTTACGCTGTCCAGCTACACTGTCACAGAAGAGGGAGGATGTTTTTTCCCACACACTAGCAGCTCCACTCTCTCTCATGGTGTTTTCAGGTGCTTAGGAATGAGCTGGGGTCAGGTGCTGTCGCTGCACACGCTGAGGCGCAGCCTCGGGGCTCCTCTGTGTCTGTCTCCAGAATACACAGCCCCTAGCCTCAAAACTGACTGCTCCTATCTTCCCCACACTGACAAGAAAAGAGACATGTTTGAAAGCATAAGCATATATCCAGTTGTGGTCAGAAGGAAGCCTATTGAACCAAATAACTGGCTTGTGTAAATTGACTTTGTGCCATCCTGTGAGCACACAGATTTGGAACTGGTGTGATACTGCACAGGATTAGAAATGCTAATGTCGCCCTCACAGAGAAAAGACTGCTCATTAAGCATTGTGTGTTCTCACAGTGCTTCTACCTTTCCACCTGCTAGATCAGCATCAAAATTGGAAGCACTGTAGCATTTGCAAGAGGTGAAGCTCAGAAGCGTAGAGTCCCATCCCTTCACATTTTCCATAAACTTGACATAGAGATGAGCATTCATTGTTACCTAGCTATGCAGATTATTTTTCCTCAGCTCTCATCTAAAAGCTATGAATAAGACATATTTTAAAAAATTAGTAGTTAAGAATGAGAACTTTTTCTCATTTCGAAAAGTTCCGTTTTGGCACAGAACTTGACCTTGAATATGAAGATTCCATCCGAACTTTCATCTTATTTTCAGGTAGAAACCTGAAAGTGAAGTATAATAGCCTAAAGAAATGTTGCTCAAGACAGATATAAATCCAATTTTACTAATAAGAAGCAATTAGGTTTTGGAAAAGAACAGGATGAAATCTGTGAATTAAAAGGCAGGGGGTTAGGGAACAAAGCTTCACAGTTCCTGGCCATTTTTATTTGTTTCTCTATTCAAGGAAAGTGCCACTTTTTGTAACTGTGTGGGCTTTCTGTCTTCCAGTGTATCTATTACTTGTCCACTGACAGCTGCTTTCTGGCTGTAGCCTTAGGCTCAGCACATACTGCTATCACTTTGCCTCAGCAATGCTGTCCTGCTTTGACTTTTGCCAAATTGTGTGTCATATATGCTAAAAAAATCTCGGCTGTTAAGGAAGAAGAAGGGGGAAAAAACAACCCAGAAAGGAACTGTTCATTATGGTAACGCATAAATAATAATAACTTTAACATATATAGGTGGGTACGTGTCTGTATAACCCCTGTATAACATTTCTGACACTGACTGCAGCTCACTCAAGAGCCAAGCCCAGCATAGCTCGGAGAGTAACACAACAATATCTTTGGCAGTAACCCAGACACAGCATCATTTCAAAAGGACACATATTGTCACAGGACTGTCACCCTTGAGGGTCCATTTCTGAGTGACCAAGTGGTCTTTTTGTATGTTTCTATTTTTTAAAAAAGGAAAGAAAAGAAGTAGCTCCTCTCTTTTGTGTTAGCGTCTGACAGTTGAGGGGGTCAGAAACATGTTCTTGGCATGGGTCAGAAGACAAACATGCATCCATTACAATCCATTTTTCTTTTTGTCTCCCTACCCCCATGAAAATACAGAAATTCTGGGATTTGAAAAGTGTAACACAGGACAAACCTTGTACTCAAAAGGCAGAGCTGGATCCATAGTCCAGTCTATCCTTGACAGACAGATCCTTCTGCCTGAGCTGAAACTGCTTCTGCTGTGACTCTATCCCACCTTGCAAAAGACCATGCTGGGAAATGGGATAAAACATCTCCATCATGGAGGGACCACCACCAACAGTCAGTCCTAAAAGCTGATGATGCTGAATTGCTCCTTTCCCCAGCAGTTCTGATGCAGTGTGAGCAGCAGTATAAAGCCTGTGTGTCACTATAGGTCACGAAAGAACACAAGCCCACACCGCTGTTCTCAAGGTGAAGAAAAAAGGAAAGACTATTTTCTAACTCCAACTATTTTCTAACTCCAACTCCATTTATAGTTTTTCAAAAGTGACAGCAGATTGGAGGGTGACAGCGCCACCTCTCCAACGACACTGGTCAAACCAACAGTCCTTCAACTTTCTCATCCTCCATAAAGGAATGCAAAACAAGGAGTTATTTACAGAAAGTGTGTGAGAAAGTTCACTACAAGAATGTCAACATCAGAAGGCTTAGAAAATCTTAAAAAAACAGGGTGACACCCGTGCTCAACCAAAACAGAGTCCACAGCCATGTCATCTATACCACATCCCAGAAAGAATATTTCCTGAAGCGGTCAAATTAAAACAGCTGATGTTTCAAATTCTTGTGAGAAAAGTGCTATTAACTGCATAAAACTAAGAGCTCCAAGCTTTGTCTAATCCCAAAGATTTTAATTCCCATGTCAGAGTGCTATCCAGCACTGTGCTGGGGTTTGACTCAGCAGTCAGTCAGATAAGAATAACCTCATCACTTTTCTGCATTGCTCATGGTTTAACTGTAGTTCTAGGTTAGTGAAATTCCTACCTAGTGCAATGAATCCTATTCTTCTTTAAATATAGGCTGAATATAACTTGATTTAGATGCAGAATTTAGTTAACAAGCATAATTCTTCACATTCCTTATTATGATAAAAATTTCCGGTGCTGTAGCCAGTGCAGCAAAGAAAAATATTTTCTCTGTTGTGATTTACAATGCTCTGATTTTCAGGAAGAAAAAGAAAATGGTGAATGAATTGAATATTTATAGCTATATCCCCCAGGTGGATCTGCCCTGATTATCTAGTCTCAGGACTGAGACTCTAAGGAAGATCAGTGCTTCCCTCAGATTGCTTACTAATCAAAGGGGTCTAAGCAATAATTTTGGTCGTGACACACCTCAGTCAGTTTAACCTCCATTCCTGTAGGGGAGCCTTATGATTTCCATGATCATACTGTGTTCACGTCTGTGAACTTTGTCTCAAACTATATCAAGTTTATCCAATATTGATAGAAAGCAAAAGCCTGATTTGAACAAGTTCAGGAGTGCTCAGATGTTCATCATTATTTCTCTTACTAAAAGACTTGAGCGCATTAATTACAGAACCACATTATTGTGTCAGATGCTTTCCAGGCATGGAACATAAAAATGGTCCCTGCCCCGGAAATACTGGGCAAGACAAAGGCAAAATCTAAAGAGCCCCTCAGGAATACTGGGAACAACAGAACACTACTGGTTATTGTTGTTTTTGGTAATGTATTGACAGGCTTTCTGCAAAGGTGTTACAGCAAGGAAGAGCTTTAAGAAGGAATTTGAAGAAGACTGCAGAGATGTTATGGCTCTTCTTCGCAGGAAATGCCAATGAAACCCCATGGGGATAAATACAGTGGAAAGAACAAAATGATTGAAAATTTCACAAGCTGATCATGCAGGTTAAACACCACATGCCAGCTGGAGGTCGGAATTAACCTCTTGAGAGCAGTGAGAAATTATGTACAGAAACAATCCTGAGCTATGACCGTCTTTTGAGCTTCTTGAAAGCAGGGGAAGAGTGAAGGCATGAAGGAAAAAAAGAGACAATCTAGGGTTTAATGTCAAAAGAAAAGTTGTCTGCAGCATTCACACCCAGATAAAAGGGATATTGTAGAATTTGAGATACGAGGTGTTGAGAGGAGAGGTGAGAGTTTTCCTGTGTGGACAGATGTGAAAAGCCATACGGCAACTTGATCTGAAAAAAGAGTCAGTCAGGCATTCAGGGTGGGTACTGAGGGCCTGGGCAGATTTCTGCAGCACAGATGTCCCATAAGCCCACTTTGCTGGGCTAGATGGAAATGAGCAGGATAATGGACACCCAGAATCTGGCCTTGTGGAGCAGGGAGTGGGAGGAGGGCTCACCATAAATCCTCACTTCACATCCAGCCCAGGGAGACCCAGGGAAAAATAACATGGAGCTTTCATTTGTGTTTCAAGTTAAAACAGACAAAAAGAGGTTTTATTATTGAATTTATCCTCTCTATAGCTGAAACAGTAGATTAAAGTCTTCTATACTGCTTGCTAACTTGCCACTATTCCAGTCTTCAGAACATTGCTGTCTTAATTCTTCATAGATATGTTTATTTTTCTTTTAAAGTGGTATAAGCATATTGGTAAATCAGAACTATTTTATTATCTTTAGTTTTCCTCTGAATGATGTCTTCTATGCCTTTTTTTTTTGTTTTGTTCTGATGTCTTTCCCCTGCCCTGACTTTTACTAATTCTCATTTTATCTATTTATGCAGCATCCTCTTCCAACTGTCTTGTCCAGATGATTCAGTAACAACTGGACTAATGGCCATCTCACTCCTTAGCAGCTGAGAGGGTGAGAGAATGAAGGGATCAGGCCATCAGCTGCTGCAAATTGGTGCTGCACCATTGATTTAATTGAAATGGTGCCAGTTTGCTGCAGCCAAGAACCCGAGCCTGGAGCTCTGCTCAGCCCAGGCTCGAGGAAAGCACATCTCCAATCTGTTCACCCTCCTGAAGTTTGTTACCTGAACTATGCTAAAGCTCAACCTGGCCACCCATTGGCTCTCCAGATGAGCACTCTCCAATTAAGGGAAAATGAAAAGCAGCGGCAGCAGCGTCCAACCATTTACTTTTTTTCTCATGACCCTCTCAAAGACATCTGCATCTTCATGCTTTAGATACGCACATTTGGTTTTGGGGGAAAAAACATCAAGTAAACAGATCTAGGACACTGCCACAGCTCTACTGGCTGAGCTTAAGAGTGTCTCTTTTGCACTTCAGTTTGCTGATGGTAACACTGGTTTTGGTTCATAGCCCATACATTTCACATTAGTGCTTTTCCAGACTGAGGCATAAATTTTAGCTGCAAATGTAGAGCAACTCCCCATAACCCTGCAAGGAGTTTTACACCAAAGTATTTAGAACAACAGACTTGAATTTCCTCTTTCCCCAGAAGCTGCTGGAAGGAGCAGAGATAATTTCTGATCTGAACTGTTTGGTCTAACCCTTCCCTTTCAATTTCTATTCAAGTGTGACCATTTTGCAAAATATGTGTGTAAAACACAGTGTACTGCTACTGTTTACTGTAGAGAATTATACTACCAGTTTATCTTGCTCTGTGGTACACATTCTCTTTATTCCCATGGACTGAGTGAGTTAAAAGAAACAAACAAACAAACAAACAAACAAACACAATCTAAAGTCACATTCCATATACCAAATTTCACTGCCTTCAAAGCAGACTCACATTTCTGAGCATTGTCAAGATTGGCCTATGGATAGCAAGATGACAAACACCTGGATGTTGGCATCAGCATTGATAAAGTAGCGACAATATTACAAATTAAGTGAAGAAGAAAAGAGAAAACAACCAAAAAAAAAATCCAAAAAAAACCCACAAAACCCAAAAACCTGAGGGCCTGCTTCTATTTTTTTTTTTTTGGCAAAAAACCTGCTACAGAAACAAATGTAGATGAGGGGGGCACTGAGCCATATAGAAGTGAGTAATTATCTACTGTTACAGGCCTTATTATCTCTCCAAATGTTTGCTAAAAATTCTATTGGGCAACCATCTGGACCCTGAGCTTTAACAGTGGATACAGAGTGGATTGTTGCTTTAACTTGTAGATGGGAAAATTTCTTTCTTTAATTCTTTCCTGTCATCCTGTGCT